>NW_004444073.1:5259101-5278865 GCF_000243295.1 Trichechus manatus latirostris
TTATGGTTTGAAGCCCTGCAGACAACAGATCTTTTTGCCCATGACTTCTGTAATCATGACCTGGCAACCTTTCTGACCCCCTTTATTATTTCACTCAGGACAGCAATTAAAAACCTGTGGAGAAAGTCAATAATATTTTCTTTTACCTTTCTGGTAACTCTGAGGACAAGTTTCTCCCCCAATATTTTATTAAAAACATTATAGCAGAAGAGCAAGCATGACTTCCTGTTTTATGTTGGTGAACTAAACATCTTTATGTCCCTTCTAGCTCAACCGGTACAACATAGTTTGTAAAGAAAATGTTCTACATCATCCTTGGGGGAGTAGCGTCTGGGGTCTTAAAAGCTTGTAAGCGGCCATCTAAGATACTCCACTGGTCTCACCCCAACAGGAGCAAGGGAGAATGAAGAAAACCAAAGACACAAGGGAAAGATTAGCCCAAAGGACTAATGGACCACAACTACCACAGCCTCCACCAGACTGAGTCCAGTACAACTAGATGGTGCCCACCTACCACCAACAACTGGTTTGACAGGGATTACAATAGAGGGTCCCAGATAGAGCTGGAGAAATATGTAGAACAAAATTCCAACTCACAAAAAAAGACCAGACTTACTGATCTGACAGAGACTGAAGAAACCCCAAGAATATGGCCCCCAGACATCCTTTTAACTCAGTATTGAAGTCACTCCTAAGGTTCACCTTTCAGCCAAAGAAGCCAGGCCCATAAAACAAAATTAGACTAAAGGGGAACACCAGCCCAGGGGCAAGGACGAGAAGGCAGGGGGCCAGAAATCTGGTAACAGGGAAACCAAAGTCAAGAAGGGAAGAATGTTGACACGTCACGGGGTTGGCAACCAATGTCACAAAACACACGTGTATTCATTGTTTAACGAGAAACTAATTTGTTCTATAAACAAACAAAAAAAAAGATCTTTATGTCCCCTTCTCCTCTAAAAAAAAAAGGAGCAAAAGAAACAAACATGAACTTCTTCAAAGAAACCAGAAGGCCTGTGGCAAATCAGAACCACAATCTGTGAAGATGGAAAGTGAACTGAAGAACAGAGCAAGGTCAAATATAAATGCCTAGACAGGAATACACTGATTCATCACCACCACCACCACCACCCCCCCGACCCCCACCCCTAAAGAATTCTGAAAAGGCTCAGGAAGAGAAAGCACTGATACCACAGAAAGTGGGTTGAAGTGAGATCTGAAAAAAGGGAAGTTGTTCGAAAGTCTGTATAAGTATGGCCCCCAGACACCCTTTTAGCTCAGTGGTGAAGTTACCTCTGAGGTTCACTGTTCAGCCTGGGAGTGCACAGCCCCGTAAAACCAAATGAGACAAACGAGGTACAGGAGTCCAGTGACAAGGGCCAGAAAGCAGAAGGGGACAAGGAAGCTGGTGATAGGGAACCCAAGGTTGAGTTAAGGATATTGTTCATGTGTTGTGAGATTGTTAACCATTGTCATAGGGCAACACGTGTAGTAACTGTTAAATGAGAAACTATTTTGTTCTGTAAGCCTTCATCTTAAGTGAGAATAACAGCACAATTCGAAGAGCGCAGTCAATGTCACTGAACTGTGCATGTACACATTTTTGAAATGGTGTATCTTTGGCTATGTGTATTTCACCAAAAAAAAAAAAAAAGAGGTTGAGAAATTAGAGGGTTGATATGTTGTGGGGTTGTTAACCAATGTCATAAAACAACGTGTACTTCTGTTTCATGAGAAACTATTTGTTCTGTAAGCCTTCACCTGAAGTACAATTAAAAAAAAAAAATTGTTCAAAGACAAAAAAAAAAAAAAAAGTCTGTATAAGTAATAACTAGATACCCATGTCTCCACTCCACAGGAGACAGAAAGCATAGTCTCTAGAGAGGCTGAATTAAACAAGGGACTCCAGAGTTAGGAGGAAACCAGGCATAGAAGAGTATGGGAATGGGGCAAGCACCTGAAAATATGCACATGAAGAAAAAGTCTAAACTCTGGACGGTCAACCCTCCAATCCCCTTCTCCACACAGCTATATAATACACACAACTAGGTTCATTCTCCCCAGACAGGAGTGAAAGAAACCTCCCTAGAAAAAGAAAATCACCTCAGGAGAAAAGACCTACAGTTACTGATATCTGAGTTCCCAACAAAACAGCCAGGTAGCCCCCTAAATGCCCTAAAGTGAAACCCACCATTTGACAAGACTTGCCCATTTGACAAGACTTGCCCATGTCCCCAGAGATGCACAGCTTGCAGTCAGCTTTAATTGCTTTATTGCTGAATACAAATGGATAGCCAATAAGCACAGGAAAAGATGTTCAACATCATTAGCCATCAGGGAAACGTAAATCAAAACCACAACGTGATACCACTTCACAGCCACTAGGATGGTGATAATCAAGATGACAGGCAATAATATCACTCATTCAGTAGGAGAAATGAAGTCTTGATACATGCTACAGTATGGATAGAGCCCGAAGACATTATGTTGAGTGAAATAAGCCAATCACAAAAGGACAAATATTGTATGTCCTCACTTATATAAAAAGACAAGAAAAGGCAAATGGATAGAGATGAAAATTTATTAGTGGTTACCAGGGGTGGGAGGGAGGAGAAAGAGCGAGGATAAACAATGATGGAAAAAGTCACATTGATTATGAGTAGGGTTGCACAACTGATTACTGAGGAAGGAGAGTAAGGAACAGGAGGATATGGAATGTGTGACTAATTGCCTCCATGAACAACTGCCTCTCTTGCCATAAGATCAGAAGAACTCGATGGTGCCTGGCTACAATTATTGAACGTTTTGATCAAAGATTCCATTGAAGAATCCTAATAAAAAGGGGAAAACAGGGAACAAAATTTCAAATTCTCATGGACTATAGATTTCATGGAGCCATGAGGGTAGATGAACCCCTGAAACTACTGCCCTGAGATAATCTTTAAACCTTAAACCAAAAATATCCTCTGAAGTCATATTTAAACCAAACAATAGTTTAGCTTAGCTAGAAAAAAAGGTCTGCCTTGAGCACTGTCCTCTTTTAAGAACTACCTACATGGGATCAAACTGACAACAGCAACTCAAAAGATTAGATAGGAACCTTAGGGGACAGTGAGTTTATGTTAATGAGGGGAGGAAAACTCAGAAAAGGAGGGTTAGAATGGGTGCACAACTCAAAGAATGTAATCAATGTCACTAAATTATACATGTAGAAACTGTTGAATTGGTTTATGTTTTGCTGTGTACATTCTCAACAACAACAAAATAAATAAAATTTAGAAGAAAAAAAGACATTAACAAGTTAGCAAGGATATGGAGAAATTAAAATCCTCATGTATTGCTATGGGAATGTAAAAAGGTGCAACCACTGTGGAAAACAGTCTAGCAGTTCCTCAAAAGTTTAAACACAGAGTTACCATGTTGTTTTTGTCAGTTGCCATGGAGTCGATTCTGGCTCATGGCAACCCCATGTGTGCAGAGCAGAACTGCACTGCGTATGGTTTTCAAGGCTGTGACCTTTTGGAAGCAGATCACCAGGCTTTACTTCCATAATGTTTTTAAGGTTCATCCATGTTGTAGCATGTATTAGTATTTCATTCCTTTTTATTGCCAAATAATATTCCATTGTATGGATACACCATATTTTATTTATCTATTTATCAGTTGATGGATATTTATTTTTACTTTTTGGCTATGATGAAAAGTGCTGCTATGAACATTTGTGTACATATTTTTATGTGGACATTATGCTAAATGAAAGGAGGCAGTATGATTCCATGTACGTAAAATGTCCCAGATAGACAAATCTATAGAACCTGAAAGTCGTTTAGTGGTTGCTTAGGATGGGGGGTGGGGGAGAGGGTTGTGGGGGAGCAAGGAGTGAACGTTAATGGTTATGGGGTTTATTTTGGGAGTGATAAAAATGTTCTAAAGTTGACTGTGATAATGGCTGCACTACTCCATGAATAAACTAAAAACCATTGAATTATTAAATGGACAAATTGTATGGTTCATAAATTATATCTCAATAAAGATACATATATATACACATATATATAAACAATCAAAAAGCCCAACCCACTTTCACACTGTTCAGTCTTTCTATTAACTCATTCTTAAATACAAACTGACAACCAGACATTTGAGGAGAGCCTGCAATAAGAAAAGGCTAAGAAAAACAAAAGAAAAAGAACAAAAAAATTACTCCAGAATAAAATGAGATAATTCAAAAAGGAGAAAAGAATTAGGAGAAAAAAAAATCCCATGCCTCCAAGATAGCAGGAAGGTCCTTAGGAACTAGAGGGAATTTGACAGATTCAGTAGTATGACTGAAAGCCTGGAAAACTTTGAGGAATTAAAAGCCAATATAAAGAAATACATGTTTTTCTTTAAAAGAATCCACTAGGAACATACTCCTTTGAGTAGAACAGAATTTTGATATTGGATTCATAAATAAGAATAGGTGATCCTAGTACACTGCATTAAACAATATTTATATAGGCCAAATAAAGTATGTATTGACAAATCACGGAAGATTTAGTTATAATTACACACCAATATGTAAGTATTATTAACCTTGACAGTGTAAGAATAAAAGTAGAGCTGACGGAAGTTGAGAGACCTCACGTGGGGGAGAAACAGTGAAGATAAGATGGTTAATGTCCTTATTTTATAAAACATGGAATAAAAGGACTGAAAGTTGATGGAACAAGAAATAAAAGTTAAGTATGTTGTTTGAGGGTGCAGAGATGACTAGCAACAGAAATGAGAACAGTAATTAACTGGAATAAGAATAAAAGAGGTATCAGTAATCAAAACCTTCATCTATCACTGTGGTACATCAATAGACAAAATCTAAATCTGATGAATCAAAAAACAGTGGTGTACTTATATTATTTAGATATAAGGAGTTAACCACCAGAAAAAATAAAGATAGAAGTGAATTATACTGGAGAGTAGAGGGATAGAGTAGGGGGACCAAATCCTTCATAAGCTTGTCTGTACTATTGGACTTCCTATTTTTATCAAATTAATTGCGCATGGTTAAAAGTTGTTTTGAAGGCTTCTGTGATCTTGCAGGGTTCAAATTTTAAATGATCTATTTTTTAAGATGTAATAATACATCTTGCTAACATACTTCTAACATCTCTCTCCTAAACCTTGGAACTTCATCTCTAGTTTTTGAAAAGCCCCACAGTGCATTCAACCATATTAAAGGGTGTCTTTAAATGTCCTTACCCTCATTTAAAATAGTACATAAATGTGTATAGTACGAAATAATTTTTAACTGGGAGAGGGAAGAGAGGAAGAGTAGGTGTAATATAAAAAAAATAATAGCTTGTTGAAATGCCAAAAGGTAGAGGGCTGACTTCTACACTTCTTCTAGCTCACTTCAATAACTGTTCTATAATAAGCACTATATAAATCCTAAAACTCTACCATTATATATTAGCCTTTAAAAGCCAGAGAAACATAGCCATTGCCAGTTAATCTCAAAACTGGAGACAATTTACAGGAAATATTTTTCAGGGATATTAGACGTCTCTAATTTTTGTGTCCTCATTAACTGAGTAATCATTAGGCCAACGCCTAATAACCTATATCATTTATCAAGCTTACATTTATTTCAACATAATTAATCCTCAATGATTCTCCAACAGATAATCTATTCTACATATTGACATCAAAACAATATGGTTTTCAAGAAGTTGGGCAGGAGAAGCAAAGAAAGAATAAGGGATGAATGATGGAGCCAATTTCCCAGGTTTCAAAAGAATTTGTCACCATCTTTCAAAAAGGAAAGAACCATTGATTGGGTTCCCAAATTATACTATATGTTGATCAATTCAAGAACAGTCTAATACTGCTGAGAAAACCACAGAATAACAGAATTTTGAAAAATCTTTCATTGAAAGGCAAAAGTTAAACATCATATTCCTTAGGAGAAATGGCAACAGTAGACATATTAATAGTGTTAGGCACTGTTCTTAATATATCAGGACCCACATTAAAATCACTGCTAAGGTCTAGAAATGGTCCTAACAAATCTTTCAATCTTACAGCATAAAAGTCAGTTGATAATTTCTTTGTGTAACACCTAATAAAACTCATTCTTCCAAAATTGTGGAAAAGCTAAGCACAGTCCTCCCTTATTATAAAGTTTCCTGTTACAAGGTTACATGGTTTACACATGTTATACTTTATTATTGAAAAAAAAAAAAAAAGTCCTCTTATAACACCTTCTTTGTTGTAGTACTCAACATACTTTGCCTCCAGGCTAGATACATAATGAAAGCAAAATGAATTCAGACAGATTGTTGGGGAAAAAAGCTAGTTTCTTTTTAGTAGTCTTTCTAAAGTCTTTTTTCTTTCCTTGTAGCTTTTCATCATCTCAACATTTTCTTCTCATTGAAGATTTTCCATTTCTTTATACATATTTCCTTTCGTAAATGAAAGATGATAGATTGTTAAAATCAGTTTGTACGACTTTGGAAACAAGCACTTTTAATATACAACGCCTGCTTTCCAAAGCCTTGCACAAATTTTGTCTTTGGGACAATGAACTGTACAGGACTTAATCAACCAGCTGCAAAAAGCCATATGAAATCTTAATTTTCCACTCACACATTTTATGTTCACAGTCCTCTAAAATCATGAATATAACTTTCCAAATGAGATTTAGGAATACTTCTCAGTTATCGTTTCCATATTAAATAGCACTGTCTTATTTTAGCAAAGATCTAGAAACGTAGCTTTAAAAATTTCTTAGTCATTGAAGAGAACAGGATACAAGGAAAAGATTAGTCCGAAGGACTAATGGTCCACAGCTACCAAGGCCTCCACCGGACTGAGTCCAGTACAGCTAGATGGTACCCGGCTACCACCACTGACTGCTCTGACCAGGATCACAACAGAGGGTTCTGGACAGAGCTGGAGAACGATGTAGAGCATAATTCTAACTCACAAAAAAAAGATCAGATTTACTGGCCTAAAGGAGACTGGAGAAACCCCGAGAGTATGGCCCCCAGACACCCTTTTAGCTCAGTGGTGAAGTTACCTCTGAGGTTCACTGTTCAGCCTGGGAGTGGACAGCCCCATAAAACCAAATGAGACTAACAAGGTACAGGAGTCCAGTGACAAGGGCCAGAAGGCAGAAGGGGACAAGGAAGCTGGTGATAGGGGACCCAAGGTTGAGTAAGGATATTGTTGATGTGTTGTGATATCGTTAACCATTGTCATAGGGCAACATGTGTAGTAACTGTTAAATGAGAAACTATTTTGTTCTGTAAGCCTTCATCTTAAGTGAGAATAACAGCACAATTCAAAGAGCGTAGTCAATGTCACTGAACTGTGCATGTACACATTTTTGAAATGGTGTATCTTTGGCTATGTGTATTTTCACCAAAAAAAAAGAGGTTGAGAAATTAGAGGGTTGATATGTTGTGGGGTTGTTAACCAATGTCGTAAAACAACATGTGTACTTCTGTTTCATGAGAAACTATTTGTTCTGTAAGCCTTCACCTGAAGTACAATAAAAAAAATAAAATAAAATAAAAAATTGAAAAAAAAAATTTCTTAGTCACAAATTTCAATGCAAGGCAATTTCATTTTAAAATCCAGCTCATTTTTAACTTAGGTAGAATACAGTTCAAGCACTAATATAGTATGGGGAAACTTATTTTGATATGCCAAGCTTAGCCATTTCTAGTATTCTAACTTAGCCAGAAGTGACTTAAATTATCTGCTATATGAAATACTGAAGGTACAAATTTTGTATATTTAAAGTTTAAGAGGTAAACAAATACAATTCCATTCTTCCATGCCTACTAATATTAGAACTCTATTCTCAATATTCCCGGGTGTGTTATTAGCATTTTATAATAGTGAAAGGAATTGGGAAAGTTTTTTTATCAGTATTGTATAAGGAAAAAAAAAATCATCCTACATGTGCATGGCATTTTTATTTTTGTTCTGTCCACAAAAAGACAAAGATATTCACAGTAGCTTTATTCATTTAAGCCAAAAACTAGAAACCACCCAAATGTCCATCAAAAGGATAATCTACTTAAGTTTAGAAGGTATATCTATCCTCTCTACAGAATCCTAATACACTTTTAAAATATCTTTAACATGGCAGTAGTCGATGTAAACATTTGTTTTTCATATTAAACATTAACATGGATCTCTACCTTGTGCTTTAGAATTTAAACCTTTAAGCAAGAGTCTCCATGCAGAATGGAAAAACATTGCTGAATCAACTTAATTCAAGAGACTGGGGGAGGGAGGAGAGACTGCACATTTCCCATGGCAGGGTGTTTTGTACGTGAATTTTTGAAACTGTTGGAAGCCTTTATATCACAGTGTCATTTGAATTAAAAAAAAAGTAGTTTTATGGTAATCATTTTCCTTCTCAATTGAGTAAAATATTTAATAGCTTATCTATTTCACTGTTAAAAAGGGGACCACGATTAAACATAAATATAGATCAAAAATGGCTGTCAAATCCTATTGAGACTGCCATATTTAACCATCCTCTTGTCAAAAGCAGTCCTGACCACAGGCGTTACTAACACGTTTCCAGCCTTGGCAACCAGCCACCATGAAAGAAATTTTTCTTTTTTTTTAAACAACACCAGAAACTTCAAACATTCTTTTGAGTCTTTCCCCCTGTTAGCAATAGCAGGCAAGGAGGCATTTAACCACTAAATTTCTATAGAGTTATGTATAGAAGGAATCAGAATTCACCTTTCAGTAATCACTTTAAATGATCACGTGAAAAATAAATTTGCAGACTACAGGGAACCTTCTTTATAACCTTCCCCCAGGAACTACAGGAAGAGGCTATTTGAAAGTAACATTATTTTATGGGTCTTGGACCAGAGATTTTATAAATGAATACCATACATAGGAGAAAACCCAGTACAGGATGAGAAGCAATCCCATTATCCCCTTGATCTTCCGACTTCTCACTGTGGATCCATAAAAGATCTTAAAAACAAATGAGGGAAGTTCTCCAATATTATAAAACATCTACACTTTAAAACCCAGGCAAGCAACAGGAGTCAGTGCACCATATAGATTCTTTTCTTAACGTTATTCTCTAACATTTCAACCATATCTATTAGGAAATAGGGGCCATATGGTTCACTGGTGAGACAAGGGTTATCAAAACATGATTCCCTATGAGGAAAATAAGGTTAATCTTTTATTAGCATTAACACCCCCACACAAAAATGCAAGGCTGTGTTCTGGCTGTTCATTCACCCAGCTGAGCATAGCAGCTCACTCTCTGGATGGCAATCAAAGAATCCAGACAGCTTTGGGAAGCACAGCCTCCCAGCAACCACATGTGGCGACTAATACATTTCCTTGGCAGACAAGCAAAAGGTCCCAGTTTAGACAATTAGAAGTTATTTGAAGGCTGAGAATCTGATTGCCTAGAGTTGCCTTAAGAGGAGGCAGAAGGCGGCTTGGTTATTCTTCAGTTCACTATTTTCTTTGGTGGGCTTTTTATTCCAAAGAATTCATGAATTTTTATTTATGTGACAATATAATCCCATACAAGCTTACAGAATTCATTTTATGATTTTAAAAATATTCCACCATGCTCATATATATTATTGGTAAAATTCTGTTCTCTCCCTTTACCGAGAATTATATTCCAGACATATCGAACTTTTTATATGTAGTATTTTCTTTCCACCTCAGTCGCAAACCTGGGACTACTGTGCTGTCAAACCTTGATAATCTGTACCATGACCATTCTATGTCTCTGACTCTGACTTTAAACTTTCCTTGATAAAAATTCTACTTTTCTGAAGCTCCATTTGACTAAAAAAATCAAAGTAAAAGAAAATAACTGGAAGAGTTAAATAAAAAATGCGCTTACACAATTCAGAGACAAAAAAATGAAAGGATTAAAAAGGAGAAGAAATGTCTTTTATACTAAATATTTCAAAAATTAATGAATTTTTTAAAATTAATAGCTTCAGAATTTTTTAACAGTATCACAGATATTCAATACTTCTGAATACCAAATTTTATGCTGAAGAACATATGAATAACAAAAAGCTGACTACTATACACAAACACACCTGCAAGCAGATGAGAGGAAACTCGAGTTTATACTGGTAAGTTATTTATACTGGTCTGACTGTATAAATGCTGCATCACTGACATATTGAGAAATAATCTGAGTAAAGGTAAGCCCATGAGGCCCAAGAAATCATCCGCACTTTTACCACTATAGGAGACAGTGACTACCATAGCGCATTCACTGTACTACATATTTATTGTTGTGTGTTATCAAGTCGATTCTGACTCATAGTGACCCTATAGGATCGAGTACAACTGCCCTACTGGGTTTCCAAGGCTGTAATCTTTATGGAAGCAGACTGCCACATCTTTCTCCCACAGAGCAGCTAGTGGGTTCGAACCGCCGACCTTTTGGTTAACAGCCAAGCACTTAACCATCCACCAGGGCTCCTTAGTAGATGTTTAACATATGTGTATTAGAGAAGAAAAACTCAGAATGAGACTAGAAAGGCTAGAATTAGGGCACGGGGCTAACATTTGTTTCTGAAAAATAACCCTGAATGCCTGATGTGTGTAACATCAGCCCTGTCCAGTCACATGCTATTTTGGTTCATCATTCATTCATTCATTCAACAAATAGTTATTTAGCACCCACTATGTGCCAAGGGAAGGAGCCCTGCTGGCACAGTGGTTAAGTGCTTGACTGCTAACTATAGGTTGATAATTCAAACCCACCAGTTGCTCCGCGGGAGAAAGACATAGCAGTCTGCTTCCATAAAAATTACAGCCTTGGAAACCCTATGGGACAGTTAGTTCTACTCTGCTCTACAGGGTGGCTATGAGTCAGAATCAACTAGATACCAATGGGTTTGGTTTTTTTGGTATGTGCCAAGGACTATGCAAGACACTAGATACACATAGTCTCTGCCCTCATTAAGCTTACAGAAAAACTTCCCCTTTTCTTCCTCTCTCAGAGTTCACATGGACCCTCTCTCTAACTGACAAGGCAATTAAATAAGAGTAAATGCATTAGAAAGAACACGGGTTTTGGAATCAGATAGTTCTGGATTCAAATCCTTACTATGTCTGCGTATGATTTGGAGCAAGATTCTTATCTTCTCTGAGCTTTAGTTTCCTCATCTAGGAAATGGTGATTAAGTCACTATTTCACAGCGTTAAATGAGATGGCACAACATATACCAAACCAAACCCGTTGCCATTAAGTCAATTCCAACTCATAGAGACCCTAAGGACAAAGTAAAACTGCCTCATAGGGTTTCCAAGGAGCAGCTGGTGGATTTGAACTGCTGCCTTTTTGGTTAGCAGCCAAGCTCTTAACCACTGCGCCACAGGGGATAATAAATACTAGCTCTCTCTCCACATAGTCTTCTCTACGCATAAATATAAAAATTCCTGCTAGAAGATCAAACTTTAAAAAACAGAAAACAATAAACATCAAAATTCTGCACAGGAGAGAAGCTTCTAAGTTAGAAGAAACAGAATAAATCGTAAAGGAAAGAAAAGATTTGACCACATTAAAACACTCACACACATAATTAAAAAGCCAAGAACAATCTGGAAAAATAAATATTCGCATCAAATACTATAAAATTAATCTGTACTAAATAAACAGCTCATATAACCAAAGTAAAATAAAGAATTGCTTCTCTAGGTGTCTACTGAACCATCCAAACAACTGAAATGTTGGCTCCACAAGATTTTTTTATGATGTCCATCTGTTTTTTAAATCCAGCATTGGGACTGTTCTCAAAAGACCCTTTCAAAAATGTAACATTGTGAATTAAATAAATAAACAAGTAAATAAATAAAAATGATAAAGAATGGCTTACATAGATCAGCAGCAATGAAACAAGGAAAGGATATAACTTTGTGCAATAATTGTTAAATATGGTGACCATCAAGAAAAGCAGATGTTTCTGAGAATCTGCAAGGCTAGAGTTGGTGCATTTTGTAAGGCTGCTAACTCTGACATCCACAGAAGGAGGAAGGGAGAGCGATGAGCTTGTGAATAAGAAAATTCTGAAAATCTCACAAAGACTCCCTAATTTAGGGAAAGACAGATCTGGAGGGGATGTAGACAGCTGGAGACATAGAAATGTACATAATACCAAAGCTCTGCCTCCATCACATTCCCTTTCCATAGAGAAAAAAAACACAAATATTATCATGTAAGTTTTTCCCCCACCTCTGAAAGAAACCTAGCAAGAAAGTCCATAGACCATAAAAATAGCAGTCAGAGCTAATTCTATCCAGCAATTACAGGGGATGGGTTAGAGCGGGAACTGCCATATGAAGCCTCACACACTCTTAAGGGGCCAGAAGGAAAATGCAGCAGGAAGAGGGGTGGTAAGGAACAGAAAGGGCTTCTGGTGAGATACAGTCAACCAGGGGAAGGAATAATCAGGGCTGACTCTGAGGGAAGCGTAGTGAGGGAGTCCTTACAGAGAAGATCCAAAGTGTGAGAACATCACCCTCTTCCACGACAGGGTGATATGGGAGGCTGCAGCACATACAGATGATACAGATATAGACACAGATTCACATATACTCATATGATTCATATATTTATATGACTACATGAATCTATGTCTATCTATTTAAAAAAAAAAACAAAAAACGTTGCCATCAAGTCAATTCCAACTCATAGCGACCCTATAGGACAGAGTAGAACTGCCACATAGGGTTTCCAAGGCTCCAAGCCTGTAAATTTTTACAGAAGCAGACTGCCACATCTTTCACCCACAGAGCAGCTTGCAGGTTCAAAATGTCAACCTTTCAGTTAGCAGCCAAGTGTTTTAACCACCATACAACCAGGCTCCATACACACACACATGCACGTGCGTGTATATATATATATTTATGTATATATACGAACATTGTAATAATTGAGGGACAATTTGTTAACAGGTGAGACATGGTCACGGTGTCATCTACCAAATCTCAAATGACCAGTGAGTGATCTCACACCAGCCCAAATCCACATAGTATGGGCAGGAAATAAAAGGGACAGATGTAAAATGACTGTCAGAGACAGTTTAATGTGATGAAATCTCAAATTTCATGGAACAGAAGTCATTTATGAGTGATGCTCCAAGTATATAGACTGAAATAGGAACCTGAAAAGGCAAGGTAGGAAGAACAAGCACAGGGCTGTTTACAGATGTGCTGTTTCACATAATCCCATTAGTACCTGCAGACACTATTACAAGAGATCCTGATCCAGGAGATCTCATATCACCAAGAAAGCAGCACCAGGAGCAGAGTGCATCCTTTGGACCTGGGGTTCCTGTGCAGAGAAGCTCCTAGTCTAGTGGAAGACTGATGAGAGGGACCTTCCTCCAGAGCCAACAGAGAAAGCCTTCCCCTGGAGTTGATGCCCTGAATTTGGACTTCAAGCTTACCAGACTGTGAAAGAATAAACTTTCTGTTTGTTAAAGCCATCCACTTGTGGTATTTCTGTTACAGAAGCACTAGATGACTAAGACAGAATTTGGTACCGAGAGACTGGTGTGCTACTCTAACAGATGCCTAAACTATGGAAGCAGTTTTGAAACTGTGAATGGATAGAGGACTCAGAAGGAAATGAGCAGAACTGTTAACATCGGAGACAGCGCAGATGATGAGTAGCAGCAGCAGAGAACTGGAAGCAATGGAGAACCAGCAGCAGCACAGAACTGGAAGCAGTAAAACTAGGAGGCACGCTACAGACAGTGCTGGAGCCGAGCTGAGTGCCTTTGCACAGTAGGCTTCCTGGGAGAGTGGGGTACCTCCAGGCACTTATCGGTAGAGCTACAGAGCTTCGGAACATTTGACCCAGCAGGGCAGATGCAGGTGTGAGGCCAGAGGGCTCAAGAGGTCAAAGAACCAGGAAGCAGAAGCTGAAGAGACAAGGAACACAGGAAGCCAAGCTGCCTCAGTCTCAAAGGGTATGGACACAACCTCTGGGGTTTCAAAGAGTGGATCCAGGGCCTCTGGTGTTTCTAAGGGTGGAGTCGCAACTCAAATGGACTAGGAGAATGATGAGACTAAAGCCGAGGGAACGGAGTTGCCATTTCAGTGGGCCTGGAAAGCAGAGCTGAAGCCCAGGGCCGAGGGGCCTCCACTCAGAATCCGGAGAGTGTCGCCAATACCTAGGGTCTGGAGGGCAGGGCCATTGTGTACATGGTCTTGAGGAGAGGATTATTTTCAAAGCCTTGAAGGCTAATGTAATGTGTTCTGCTGACTTGCTTAATGCCTGTTAACCCTTCTTTCCCTCCAGTTTCTCCCATTTGTAATGGAAATGTCTAGCTTGTGCCTGTTCTGCCATTGTATCTTTGGAAGCAGATAACTTGTATTCCAGATTTCACAGATGAAGAAGAATTTTTGGATTTTGGACTTGGAGTTAAGACTTTTGCTATGATATGATGGGGTGAATATGTTTTACATGTGGCAAGGACATGAATTTTGGGGGGCCAAAGGGTGGAATGCCATGGATTGAATTGTATTCCCCAAAAATATGTGCATCAATTTGGCTAGGCCATCATTTCCAGTACTGTGTGATTGTCCACCATTTCGTCATCTGATGTGATTTTCCTACGTGTTGTAAATCCTACCTCTATGATGTTAATGAGGTAGGATACTCAGCAGTTATTTTAATGAGGCAGGACTCAGTCTACAAGATTGGATTGTGTCTTGAGCCAATCTCTTCTGAGATATAAAAGAGAGAAACGAGCAGAGAGATGGGGAACCTCATAACACCAAGAAAGCAGTGCCAGGAGCAGAGCGTGTCCTTTGGACCCAGGGTTCCTGTGCAGAGAAGCTCCTAGTCCAGGGGAAGATTGATGAGAAGGACTTCCCTCCAGAGCCAACAAAGACAGCCTTCCTCTGAGCTGACTCCCTAAATTTGTACTTCTAGCCTACTAGACTGTGAGAGAATAAACTTCTGTTTGTTATAGCCATCCACTTGTGGTATTTCTGTTATAGCAGCACTAGATGACTAAGACAGAAACCAAAAGCCTTAAAGCTTTTTATACTCTTTGATCATAGCAATGCCATTTCTAACCATGTATCCAAAGGATACACAGATGTATTCAAAAGATAATACTTATCAAGGATATTCATCACACTGCTGTTTATAGAGAAAAAATAGGAAACTTAGCATCCAAGTAGATAAACTATGCTATAAAATAAGAGTCAACAGAAATGGTAATACAAGGGAATGTTTAATGTCATGGAATGTAATTAATGATATATGGTTAATTTTTTTTAAAGTAAGCTAGATTGGCATATATAAAAAAAATTAAAACTTCCTATTAAGAGTTCTGTATACCAAAGGACACTGTAAATGAAAAGACAACAGCCTGGGAGGAAATATTTTAACAGGTATAAGATCGAGAGTTAACTAGAATAAAGGCTGTAACAAAAAAAAAAAAAAAAAGAGAGGCAGAGAGAAAGAAAAAGCTATGAATAGGCTACTACTCAAAAGAAATATAATTCACAAATATATTAAATGAAATGATACTTCACCTTCATAATTAAATTCAAACTAAAAATCTTTTTTTTTCCAGCCTGTCAGATTAACAAAAGGGGTAAGTTGACCATGACTTTTGTTATGGAGGGCAATTTAACAATATCCATCAAAATTTTAAATAACATTTCCACTTCTAGGAACAAATTCTTTAGAAATAGTCCATAAGTGTATAAAGATAAATGTGCAAGGATGCTCATAACACCATTACTTACAATAGAACAAAACTTGAAGTGACCCATTTCTCCATCAATAAGGGATTGACTAAATAAGCTATGGTACATTCATATAAAGGAAATAATATACAGGCATTAAAAGATAACATGTAGGCTATAAGTTCTGATGGATAAAGATACTCAAAATATATTAAGTAAAAACAAACTGTAAATAATGTATCTAACATCCTATTTTGGAAAAAAAAATTTATTTTAAATGCTACCCTAATTCGTTAATTATCTGTCAGAGCTATCAGACAGGGGCTCTCACCTCCATTATCTATTTCTGTAATATTCGAAATTTGTGCTAACTAGCATGTATTACTTTTAGAATTAGAAAAAAAAATTAAAGTATGTTGCAAAAAAAAAGGAGAGATCCTGATCCATGATTTGGCCACACCTTACGAGCATCTCAAGAGGAGATGTGCATATTTTTAAAATTATTGCATGACTTTTTTTTCCAATTGGGGAAATGAAAATTTTTAAAGAAATTTTTTAAAGGAAATGTGAATTTTTTTTTGGGGGGGGGCAAGAACTGACTAGGAAAATGTAAAGCACCAAATATTTAGGAAAATCATGTTATTTTGTCTATATGCAGGTAAACCCAGTGTGTAATTTTTTTTCTGTTTTCTAGTGAATTCATATGTTTTCAATTGATACAAAAAGGACCAATATTTAATAAATACTACAGCTGACTTCACTGGGCAAATCTGCTGCAAAAGACTTCTTTAAAGTGTTAAAAAGCAAAGATGTCACTTTAAGGACTAAGATGCCCCTGACCCAAGTCATGGTCTTTTCAAATGCCTCATATGCATGCAAAAGCTGTACAGTGAATAAGGAAGACCAAAGAATAATTGATACCTTTGAATTACACTGGTGTGAAGAATACTGAATATACCATGGACTGCCAGAACAACAAACAAATCTGTTTTGGAAGAAATACAGCCAGAATGCTCCTCAGAACTATACTTTAGACGTTATCAGGAGGGACCAGTTCCTGGAGAAGGACATCAGGATTGGTAAAGTAGAGGGTCAGCAAAAAAGAAGAAGACCTTTGACGAGATGGACTGACACAGTGGCTTCAACAATGGGCTCAAGCATAACAATGATTATAAGGATGGCGCAGGACCTGTCAGCGTTTCGTTCTGTTGTACAGAGGGTCGCTATGAGTTGGAACCAATTCCCACAGTACATAACAACAACAATGCAACTGACTTCATGCTACATAAATATGAAGTAAAAGCTTTTCTAAGAAATAAATCCATCTAACACATTTATTGCCATAACTTGCTTACTTCTCATATTATACAGCACCAGACTTTTCACATGATAAACAAATTTTTTCAAATGTCATGCCCTTTTAGTGGTGAGATAGCTAAATTCTAGAAATATGAAATTACCCTGGGTTACCTCAGGTTGGAACATTCTGGGTTACATTCTACGGTACACGGATCAGTAGTTGTGCTTGGAATATGGCACTAAATCATTTATTTTCTCTTTTCTACAGATCTATACTTTTTAATATTCCTCTGTGAGCATGATTACTTTTATAATAAAAATATATACATTTTGGTGTGGAGAGTATTCAAAGGAGGGAAAGAAGTAAAAAGTCATGTCCAAAATTATTTCAAGTTTCAATCTATCTATGAAGAATCTGGGATATGTTCCAAAATATAAAATGTCTATGACCACCTGTCTTAGTTTTCTAGTGCTGCTATAACAGAAATACCACAAGTGGATGGTTTTAACAAACAGAAATTTATTCTCTCACAGTTTAGAAGGCTAGAAGTCTGAATTTAAGGCACTAGCTCTAGGGGAAGGCTTTCTCTCTCTGTCATTTCTGGGGGAAGGTCCTTGCTATCAATCTTCCCCTGGTCTAAGAGCTTCTCAGTGCTGTGACCCCGGGTCCAAACGACACACTCCACTCCTGGCGCTTTTTTCTTGGTGACATGAGGTCCCTATTCTCTCTGCTCGATTGCCTCTTTCATATCTCAAAAGAGATTTACTCAACATACAACCTAATCCTGTAGACTGAGTCCTGCCTCATTAACATAAGTGCCTCTAATCCTGCCTCATTAACATCATAGAGGTTAGGATTTATAACACAGAGGATAATAACATCAGATCACAAAATGGTGGACAACTACACAATACCGGAAATCATGGCTTAGCCAAGTTTATATACATTTTGGAGAGGACACAATTCAATCCATAACACCAGCAGTACTAAAAACATGATAGATGGCCTTACAAAGCATTTGATTAAATTGAATTACAAGTGGGAATGTGAAATGGTATAGCCATTGTAGAAAACAGTGTGGTGGTTTCTCAATAGGCTAAAAATAGAACTACCATTAAAAAAAAAAAAAAAAACCACTACTGTCGAGTCTATTCCGACTCATAGCAACCCTAAATCACAGAGTATAACTGCCCCATAGGGTTTCCAAGAGGCACCTGGTGGATTCAAACTGCTGACCTTTTGGTTAGCAGCCATAGCTCTTAACCACTACACCACCAGGGTTTCCAGAACTACCACAGGACCCAACAATTCCACTCCTAGTTATATAACCAAAACACTTGAAAGCAGAGACTCAAACAGAAACTTGTACACTAATGTTCACTACAGCACTATTCACAATAGCCAAAAGATGGAAACAACCTAACTGCCCATCAACAGACAAACGGATAAACAAAATGTGGTACACAAATACAATGGAATACTACTTAGCCAGTAGGAGAAATGAAGTCTTGATACATGCTACAGTATGGATAGAGCTTGAAGACATTATGCTGAGTGAAATAAATCAATCACGAAAGGACAAATATTGTATGACCTCACATAAAAAGACAAGAAAAGGCAAATGTATAGACACCAAAGTTTATCAGTGGTCACCAGGGGCAGGAGGGAGGGAAAAGGGGGGGTTATTGCTTATAGAAAGCTGAGTCTCAGTTTAAGGTGATAGAAATAGCATTGATTAAGGGTAGGATTACACAACTGATTATTTTAAGTGCTGTCAATAAGCTGTACACTGTAAAAGTTGAATGGGCAAAAGCTGTGTGATAGCTATATTTACAACAGTGACCAAAAAAAAAAGTAGCTGCTGAGACAGCTTATGTACAACCAAACACCTCATGGAATTTGGTTGCGTGGTTTGGAGGTTTAGGGTCATGTTTTCATGTGACATCCCAGTTAATTCACCTAGTAACGTGTGTTTAGTGCTCCAAGTTTGTTGCATAGTGCCTGGGGTCTTAAAAGCGTGCAAGCAGCTATCCAAGGCACAACAATTGGTCTCTATTCACCTGGAGCAACAGAAGAGGAAATAGCCTCAGGAATAGGAGCAGGATATGGAATGTGTGGCTAATTGCCTTCATGAACAACTGCTTCCTTTGCCATGAGACCAGAACTGGATGGTGCCCAGCTACCATTACTGAACATTTTGATCAAAGATTTCATAGAAGAATCCTGATCAAAAGGGGGAAAATGCAGAACAGAATTTCAAGGTTTCATGGATTCTAGACTTTCTGGAGCCATAGAGGGTGGATAAACCCACAAAACTATCACCCTGAGATAATCTTTAATCCTTAAACCAAAATTGTCCCCTAAAGTCTTCTTAAAACCCAACTATAGTTAAGCTTAACTAATAAAAAATGTCTGCCTTCAGCATTATGCTTTTCTAAGAACCACCTATATGAGATCAAACTGACAACAGCAACTCAAAAGATAAGATAAGAACCTTAAGGGGCAGTGATTTTATGTTAATGGGGGAGGAACACTCAGAAAAAGAGGGTGAGAAAGGTTGTATAACTCGAAGAATGTAATTAATGTCACTGAATTGTACATGTAGAAACTGTTGAATAGCATATGTTTTGCTGTATATATTCTCAAAACAACAACAAAGTAATTTTTTTTAAAAAATTGAATTACAACAAATCTGTAAACAAACTATGTTACATACACACAATGGAGTACTATGCAACGAGAAAGAACAA
>NW_004444073.1:5279926-5299785 GCF_000243295.1 Trichechus manatus latirostris
TGTTGTGGGGTTGTTAACCAATGTCATAAAACAATATGTGTACTACTGTTTCATGAGAAACTATTTGTTCTGTAAGCCTTCACCTGAAGTACAATTTAAAAAAAAATTGAATTACAACAAATCTCTAAATGTGAATAAATATTTGGAGCAAGTATCCTCCCACAATGTAGCCAGGATGAGATTATATGCAGCCCAGAGCACAGCACATCCTATAACCTGACTGCTTTATCCCCCACACACATCTATGGCACACTCTCAAATCACCACTGCTTGCCTCGCCTGTCAGTGCTAAAGCAGCATCCCAGGGAGATTCTAGGAGAGAAAGTGAAAGCAAAGGCAAGATGGACATTTGCAATTTTTTGCCACCCAACACGTATTTCACTATCCTTTGGTAATTACTCCTTGATATTCCCCTAGAGAACCACACTGCCCCAAACTCCCTCAAATGACCCTTCCACACAGGTAATTCAGGCCCAAGCTTAATGGAATTCCTTTCATGACAGTGATTGGTTCAGAGATGGCCCAACAAGAGCCAGAAAGTTGGAAAGAGACTTTTGTTGGATCTGCTGGGAGAAAAACAGGCATTCTTTCACATAGACTAGATTCTGAGATTTGGAGCTGCTATAGCCACCTTGTAAATAGGAAGAAATAACCTATCTAAGGAAGGTGAAGCAAGAGATGAAAAGAAAGAAACGAGGTTTGATCACATGGAGACCCTAATAATGTTGGCCAATAAATTTCCTGTTCTTGCTTAAGCCAAATGTCAACTGCAACCAAAAAAATCGTCTGTTGTACCAATGGCAAGGTGAGAAAGAGAACAGAACAGCCAAATTCACATGGAAAAGCAGAATTGTGGCCTAAGTAAAAATTGGGAGGTTTAGGTTTTTGATGGTCACATCTTAAGTTTCTTTAAACCTTAAGTTGTCTTAAAACCCTTTCAAGACCCATGGGACGTACGATATCCCATTCACTTGCTATGCCTCTAGAGTTCTTTGGAAAGGGGGTAGCCCGATTTTAACATGTTTAGCCTCAAGGTGAGAGCCATTTGAAATGTGTAAAACTCAAAAATCCTGAGTGGGAGCCTCATTTTTGTGTAGATTAGCAGTGTTTTCGGTGATGTCACCCAGATGTGTGAATTTTCTAAACTTTTGACAGGTTTGCCTTTATTTCTGTGAGATAAGTCTCCTCACTACGTTCCCAATTACTATGTTCTCATGAGAATGTACATATCATGAGGATAAGCTATTGCCAGTCTTCATTCATAGTGGTCATTCTCTCCTTTATGCCATTCATTGTTTCCAGGTGTTACTGGCTCCCTTATTTTCAAGCTTCTGAATGGTAAATAACGCCTTTCCAATAAGGAATAATGCATTGCAGTGGCACTTTTCAAGAGGATGGAACTTCTGTAAGTTATTCTTACCTAATAAAAAATGTCTGTCTTGAACATTACGCGCTTGTAAGAGCTACCTGCATTCAATCTTAGGGCCCGGTCATTGCTTTCACGTGTGGCAGGTGGCATACACTGCTGTGAGCAGTTCTGCAGTATTCCAGGGCAGCTGTTCCTGCTTCTCAGCTGCTAGTAAAACCAAAAAACCCATTGCCATTGAATCGATTCCAACTCATGGTGACCCAACAGGACAGAGTAGAACTGCCTCATAGGGTTTCCAAGGAGTGGCTGGTGGATTCGAAATGCCAGCCTTTTGGTTAGCAGCCAAATGCTTAACCTCTACACCACCAGGACTCCTAGTTGTTAGTACTGCTTTTGTTATAATGAAGAATACATAGTGGTGGTAATTTTCCTGAGATAAAAAACCCCTTGGCTTTATTTATTTAGGCTGTGAGTACTGCTTTTGCAGTAAGGAAGAATGTATTGTATCATGTTTTGAAAAGTTTCATTAAAAATAATAAAAAGGTTAAGAAGAAGGAGGCTAGAATTAAATGTATGTGCAGTCATTGCCAGATGCCCTCATGTTTTACCTCATGTTTTGCAAGATTTCAAGAAATAAAATTTTTTTAATTGAAAAATAAAGATTTTTATCATTGACTCATATCAGCAGGATTTACACTGTCCATAGTCCACTGGGACACATGTGATACCAGATAATGGGTCTCAAAATCCATAACTCATAACAAAAATTCTGGATTGGTCTTTTAATCAGCATGCCCTCATTAGTGAAAACACACAGTATCATCAAAAAATTCAAAGGAAAAAATAATTGGATCTTGAAAGGGTAAAGTTGTCTTAAGTTGTCTGTTACCAGGAAAGTTCAAAATATAAATACCCCCATGTATAACAAGGAGCCCTGGTGGCACAGTGGTTAAGAGCTGGACTGCTAACCAAAAGGTCAGCAGTTTGAATTCACCAGCCGCTCCTTGGAAAACCAATGGGGCAGTTCTACTCTGTCTTATAGGGTCGCTGTAAGTTGGAATTAACTCAACGGCAACAGGTTTTAGGTAAAACAAAGATTTATGATCAAGAAAACTAATTTTAAAAATTAGAATAAACAAGTGAAAAATGTTGTGGGAGGGTAAAAACTGAAGAAAGAATCAGATGGTGGTGATAATCTCTAATGAAGCATATAAAGAGCCTATTTCCCATAACCACAAATTCTTTATGAAAAGAAGGCAATAATTCAGCATTACTATATAAAGCACAAATTATGTGATGAGAAATAAAATTTTAAGGAACAAAACTGGTACATCATAATCCAAACAGCGATTTTTAAAAAATAACAATGTATTCAACTCAAAATTTTTAGCAAAATATTATAGGAGGCATTTTGTTCATCAGATCAAGATTTTATCCAGAGTCCTCAAGCACTGCATCCTCCTTATAAAACCTTCCCTCTCCAGCTATGGCCTTAACTTTTTTCTACACTTTATGGCCAAACTTCTTCACAAAACAGCTTTCCTTTGGGATTTCCATCTCCTGTCTATGGATTCCTCACTCCGGGTAACTTGACAAATGCTCCTGCCCTCCGGTTAAAACTACTCTCCCTATGATTACCAATAACCTCCAATGGCCAATCCAGCATTTAATTTCAACACTCCAGCTGCCTAACTTCTGATACTCCTGACCACTTCCCTACCTCTTGAGACTCTCTTCCCTCCCCTTCCATGACACCATGCTGTCCTGTCTCTCCATCTATATCTCTTCATCTTGTGTCAGTTCCTCTTCCTGTTCCTACAGTTAAATTTGTAGTTCTCAACATAGTCATGGTACTCTTCAAGAGTACCATATCCTTTCCCATTAAAAATCAAATGGTAGCCAAAGGAGATAATTTTGCCTTACTGAAGGCTATAAGAAAGTCAATTTGGCAAGCTAGAAATAGCAAGGTTTTTTAAAGCAAAGTAATAACAAAAGTGCTCCAAAATCTGAAAAATAATCTTCTCAAGAGGACTGTTATAGGAAACTGGGATTAGTAACCTCAATATTAAAGTTGATAGAAATGAAGTGCTGGAGTTAAAAAAATGACAGCATACTCCCCTAGTTCCACATACTCCTCTCTCCCGACAGGTACATACATACACACACATACTCATACACCCTGCAGAGAGCTGCTCTATCCTCAGGGCTCCAGGAGAACTTTGTACATATCCATCTCTATTATGATTCACCTCATTATATTAAAGTCTTAGTTTTTATTGCCCCCAACATTGTGAGCTGCTTGAGAACATAAACTGTCCTTTATTCATCTTTCTACTCCAAGAAACTAGCACCAAACCAAAAACCAAACTCATTGCCATCAAGTTGATTCCAACTCATAGTGACCCTATAGGACAGAGTAGAACTGCCCCATTAGGTTTCTAAGGAGCAGCTGGTGGATTCAAACTGCCTACCTTTGGTTTACCAGCTTAGCTCTTAACCACCGCACCACCAGGGTTAGTACAGTGCCTAGAAACTCGCAAGACACTCAGTACAATGGATGGATGGATGGATGGAAAGACATATCATACAAGGTATGACTAACATACCAGACTTGCTTCAGTTCCTGAAAGTTCCCATAAACCTCCAACAAATCAACAATTCCTCTCCAATGTCCCTGTCACACACTTGGAAGATTCCTATACATTATAAGGTTGATCATCCTGTCACAGCCCTATAGGGCAAATTTTGGGTGACTGCAGATGTAACTAACTATAGGACCTCTAAGACAGATTATGAGTAAAGAAAATTCTAGCTCAAATTCTTGACAGTAGCCAGATATATTACATAGACTACGTAAAGTGTCTTATTTTACAAAGCTAACCGTATGTAGTTGTTCACCTTAAAATGTTAACATTCATTGTTAACCATTGTCATAGGGCAACATTTGTAGTAACTGTTAAATGGGAGACTATTTTGTCCTGTAAGCCTTCATCTTAAGTGAGAATAACAGCAAAATTAGAAGAGCGTAGTCAATGTCACTTAAAAGTGTATGTAAAAAAAATTTTTGAAATGGCGTATCTTTGGCTATGTGTATTTTCACAAAAAAAAAAAAAAAAAAGTTGAGAATTTAGAGGGTTAAAATGTTGTGGGGTTGTTAACCAATGTCATAAAACAGCATGTGTGTTACTGTTACATGAGAAACTATCTGTTCTGTAAGCCTTCACCTGAAGTACAATAAAATATTAAAAAAAAAAAAAGTTAACATTCATTTTTCACTCCACCACAATCTTTCTGTCAGTAGATATTAATGCTGTTCTTTTATAAATACTACTTTGAAATGGCAAACTTATCTTAACTAGGTAAAGTACCACGTCAACAACCATTGCAAACTGGAGTAACATAATGAAATAAAAGCAGAGAAAAATCTGGCAGAAATGTCATTTGTTCCTTTTTTCAAAAAATAAGTAGAGTTCAAATTACCAAACCAAATAAATCCCACCAATTTTACTAACATATTTTTAAATCAATTCAAACCACCTTCTCAAGACTGATTTAGTATATTTCCAAATTGTGACTTGATTGCCCATGCTTATGACACTCACTAAATTGTGCAAGCATTAATTTGTAATAGAATAGAAAGAAAAGTCTGATTGGAAACCAATCACAGAGATGGCACAGGGCTGGGCAGTATCTCTTTCTATTGTGCATAAGGTCACCATAAGTCAGGGTCCACTGGACTGCAGTTAACAACAATAAACCAAAAAACCAAACCCATTGCCATCAAGTCGATTCTGACTCATTGCAACACTATAAGAGCAGAACGGCCCCAAAGGGTTTCCAAGGAGTGGCTGGTGGATTCGAACCTCCAAACTTTTGGGTGGCTGCCAAGTTCTTAACCACTGCATCACCAGGGCTCCAAATAGCAACAGAAAGCAAAACTAAAGTAACATTTTTTATAAAAACAGAATGATCAGTGTTCCTTCAAAGAAGCAGATTAAATTTAAATAAAAGACACTACAAACATTTTTAAAAATCTCCCTACACTCTCTCTGCCAAAACAAAAGTCTAATACAGTCATTAATTAATTGCACATTTCAGTCGTTGCTCCCTAAAAAGTATAATATGGAAATGGGCAAAGGATATGAACAGGCACTTCACCAAAGAAGACATTCAGGCGGCTACCAGATACATGAGGAAATGCTCACGATCATTAGCCATTAGAGAAATGCAAATCAAAACTACAATGAGATACCATCTCACCCCAACAAGGCCAGCATTAATCCAAAAAATACAAAATAATAAATGTTGAAGAGGTTGTGGAGAGACTGGAACACTTATACACTGCTGGTGGGAATGTAAAATGGTACAACCACTCTGGAAATCGATTTGGTACTTCCTTAAAAAGCTAGAAATAGAAGTACCATACGACCCAGCAATCCCACTCCTTGGAATATATCCTAGAGAAATAAGAGTTGTCCCACAAATAGATATATACACACCCATGTTCATTGCAGCACTGTTCTCAATAGCAAAAAGATGGAAACAACCTAGGTGCCCATCAATGGACAAATGGATAAATAAGTTATGGTATATTCACACAATGGAATACTATGCAACAATAAAGAACAACAATGAATCCATGAAACACCTCATAACATGGTTGAATCTGGAAAGCATCATGTGAGTGAAATCAGTCAGTTGCAAAAAGACAAATATTGTATGAGATCACTATTATAAGAACTCAAGAAAAGGTTTAAACACAGAAGAAAACATTCTGTGATGGTTACAAGGGTGGGGAGGGGGGGAGGGGGTATTCACTAACTAGATAGGAGATAAGAATTATCTTGGGTAAAGGGAAGCACAACACACAATACAGAGGAAGTCAGCACAACTGGACTAAACCAAAAGCTAAGAAGTTTCCTGAATATAACCAAACACTTGAGGGACAGAGTAGCAGGGGCAGGGGTCTGGGGACCATGGTTTCGGGGGCATCTAGGTCAATTGGCATAACAAATTTTATTAAGAAAATGTTCTTCATCCCATTTTGGTAAGTGGCATCTGGGGTCTTAAAAGCTAGCGAGCGGCCATCTAAGATATATCAATTGGTCCCAACCCACCTGGAGTAAAGGCGAATGAAGAACACCATAGACACAAGGAAAGTATTAGCCCAAGAGACAGAAAGGGCCGCATAAACCAGAGACTCCATCAGCCTGAGACAAGAAGAACTAGATTGTGCCCGGCTACCACCAATGACTGCCCTGACAGGGAACACAACAAAGAGTCCCTCATGGAGCAGAAGAAAAGTAGGGTGCAGAACTCAAATTCTAGTAAAAAGACCAGACGTAATGGCCTGACCTAGACTGGAAGGACCCCAGAAGACATGGTCCCCGGACTCCCTGTTAGCCCAGAACTGAAACCATTCTGGAAGCCAACTCTTCAAACATAGATTAGACTGGACTATAAGACCTAAAATGATACTCATGAAGAGAGTGCTTCTTAACTCAAGTAGATACGTGAGACTAAATGGGCAGCACCTGTCCGGAGGCGAGATGAGAAGGCAAAAAGGGACAGGAGCTGGTTGAATGGACATGGGAAATCCGGGGTGGAAAGGAGAAGTGTGCTGTCACTTCATAGGGAGAGGAACTAGGGTCACATAACAATGTGTGTATAAATTTTTATATGAGAAACTAACTTGAAGTGTAAACTTTCACTGAAAGCACAATTTTAAAAAAAGTATAATATGGAAAGAATTTTAATTTAAATTCTAGAATGGTAGGTAATAGTTTGAATGATGGAAGATATTGGGCAAATATTCTTCAACCAGTTTATAAAACCAGATTTCCTATTTATCACTTTTTCTTTCTCATTAATGGTATATACCTGTCACTTGAAATAAAACCAAGTTTCAAATTTCACTGAATTAAATGATTGTACCTAAGATATTTTTTAAAGGTTTTCTAAACAAACAAAAAAGTTTTTTAAAAAACAGTACTCTTTTGCAAGTTTCAAATAATATATTATCCTACCACATTGTTTTGTGAATTGGGGGCGGGGAGGGGGGATGCTTTTCTTATTAGCCAAAACACTAACCAAAAAACAGAAATTGAAAAGGCAAATATCTGACCCAGAAGTTAGTCAACATGTTATCCACAGTTTGTGAAGAATCAAAGCTATGCACTAACTCTGGCTAAACTAAGGTATACCCCTTTCTGTTCTGAATCAGGAAGAAGGCAAATTTACTCACAGCCCAGATAGGGAGGCAGTTTAGTGTGGTTAACAACACAAGCTTCTGGAAGCAGAGAACCTAGGGTAGAATCCCCTCTCCACCATTTACTAAGTATATCTTCTGCAAGTTATTCGGCCTGTAAAGCGCTTAAAACACTGCCTGGTGCAGAATAAGCACAGCAAACACATGTCTGCAGTATACCTCGAGATTTTTCCTACTTGGCCTCACCTGGAAGACTGTCAGAAATTCAGACTCTCAGGCCAATCCCAGACTTACTGAATCAGACCTGCGTTTTTAACATGATCCTTGGTGATTCAAACGCAAAATAAAGTTTGAGAAGCACAGCTAGAAAGCACTTTGACATTACATTCTGAGATGTTACTACTACAATTAGATAATTCTTTTAAAAAAAAACACACACTCTGTTTACTTTGCTCTTCACTTAGTGCTTATTCTGCACCAGACAATGTTCTAAGTTCTACATGAAGAAAAAGTTACATTTATTTATAGAAAAAGGTAAAGCATTATTTTGGAATCAAAAATCCACCGCTAGTAATCTGGTAAGGTACCTTGTTCAAAGGCAGTACCATGGCCCAAGGTTGTAGAGGACTGCCATCTAGTGGCAGTTCATTCCACTCACATACAAACAAACCTCACTGCCTTCCCATATTTTAAACACATCTGTTAAAAATCGTGCCAGATTTTCTTTTTGCTTAATTCCCTTCCTGAGAATTACCAACATCATTACTTGACTTAATAATTCCACAAGAAGGCATTCTAAAACACAGAGAAACGTAAAAGACAAGGATTTTTAAGTTTTCTAAACTCAGATCAACTCTAGACTAAAACTAAAAGAATGGCACATTAGATATGCCCTAGAGTCATCGAGCTTAGAAAACGGGCTTTCTTTTGAAATGTGCATACTTGGGGTTATTTTTACCTTCCTTTTCCTAAACTCTGTAATTTTTACAACTTCACGTATATTGTAATTGGGGGTGGGGCTACTTTCATACTGGGAAAAAATACATTATAACCTTCTGACTCAATAACTCCACTCCTAGATTCTATCCTAAGGAAATAATCAGAAATATGGGCAAAGATTTATGTACAAAGATATTCATTTTGGCAAACAAAACTTAATATTAGTAGCTTCATAATAATTCACTGAATCAATGCTTTAAAACATAATCATTTTCCTCTATTATTCATTTAGATCACTTCTCATTTCTCTATATTACAAATAAATACATATACTGTATGTGCATACAGAAGGAAGGAAGAGAGGACAGAAAGAGGAATGAAGTAAATAAATGGCAACTCAATGTGACTTTTATATATTTTGGATCATCTCCTAATATACATTCCCATAGGTCATATTACGGCTTCCCACAACGTTTACATGGCTCTTGACAGCCAATCTGCCTTATAAGGGTGTTGTAGCGTTTCACCCAGCCATGAACGAAGTGTGATAGTGCAAACTGTGCCATTGCCTCTCCAGTATCAGGTTTAATCACATAGTTGATTTTTTAAAACAGTTTTATGGAGATATAATGTATATAATATACATCTAAAATATACAACTCATGAGTAGCCCTCTAAGATACTCCACTGGTCTCACCCCATCTGGAGCAAGTGAGAATGAAGAAAACCAAAGACACAAGGGAAAGATTAGTCCAAAGGACCAATGGACCACAACTACCACAGCCTCTACCAGAAACTGAGTCCAGCACAACTAGATGGTGCCCAGTTACCACCACCGACTGCTCTGACAGGGATCACAATACAGGGTCCTGGACAGAGCTGAAGAAAAATGTAGAAGAAAATTCTAACTTACAAAAAAATAACCAGACTTACTGGTCTAACAGAGAACGGAGAAACTCCAAGAGTATGGCCCCCAGCCACCCTTTTAACTCAGTACTGAAGTCACTCCTGAGGTTCACCCTTCAGCCAAAGATTAGACAGGCCCATAAACAATAATACACGTAGCTCAACCATGTATACAAGACTAAATGGGCACATCAGCCCAGGAGCAAGGACGAGAAGGCAGGAGGGGATAGGAAAGCTGGATGAATGGAAATGGGGCACCCAAGATCAAGAAGGGGAGTGTTGACACGTTGTGGGGTTGGCAACCAATGAAACAAAACAATATGCGTATTAACTGTTTAATGAGAAACTAATCTGCTCCGTAAGCCTTCATCTAAAGCACAAAAAAAAGAAAACATACAACTCTATAGTTTTTAGTATATTTACAAAATCATGCAAGCATCACCATAACCTAATTTTAGAACACTTTCATCATCCCAAAAAGAAACCTTATAGCCGTTAGCAGTATCTCCCCATTCCCTCCTCACAGTGTGGCTTATTTTTACTAATAGATCACCCTAGTGTTTTTTCATGTTTTCTTGTAGATACCTCAGTGGCATTACATAATTGTTTCAAACCCATGAAATGAAATGACTCCTTCTGCTACTCCGATATTTCTCTGTTCTAAACTATAAAGTTTTCTGCTTCTTAAGCACTGGAAAGTAAAACATGTCAGAATGGCCTCGTGTTTTTCCAAAAGTTTTTTTTTTTTTTTTCTATAAAGCTATCATATAAGAGCTAAGAGACAAAAGATACCACATAACTACAAAAAAATCTGTGCTTATAAAAGCTATTATCAACTATCATTACTTTGGAAGTCCATTATAAAATCCAGCAAAAACATCACACAAGAACAAGGAATTTACTTATTTTAATTGGGTTATCAAGATCTGATAATAAAATAAAAAGTATAATTCGATTTATATAACATTTGACATATGATATAGAGTTGTCTTGATGCTACCAAAACAAAAACGAACAAACCTAATTTTCATTAAGCCAAAGCACTTTTTTCTCATGTCATAATTTTTGGGGCTCCATATATAGAGAGGAGCCCTGGTGGCAAAACGGTAAAGAGCTCGGCTGCTAACCAAAAGGTCAGCAGTTCTAATCCATCAGCCACTCCTTAGAAACCTTATGGCACAGTTTTACTCTGTCCAATAGGGTGGCTATGAGTCGGAATCGACTCAATGGCAATGCATTTGGTTTTATATATATATATAGAGAGAGAGAGAGATAGAGAGAGAGGCCCCGGTGGCACAGTGGTTAAGAACTTGGCTGCTAACCAAAAGGTTGACAGTTCGAATCTACAAGCCACTCCTTGGAAACCCTTTGGGGCAGTTCTACTCTGTCCCACAGGGTCGCTATGAGTCAGAATCGACTCAACAGCAATGGGTTTTGGTATAGCTCTAGAATGTAGTAATTTGTCTTTTGGGGATTTGGTAGTTGAAATAAGACTGAAAAAAGGTAGTTCAATAAGGAAGACCTAGTTTCCCCAATCATGTCAAACACTTTTTTTTAATAGTGGAAATCGGTTATAAAAGCAGAGGATGGAGGGAGGGAGACACTTCACTGACGGAAGTTATCCTCTCGCCTAAACCTCAGCTCTTTCTCTCCTCTCTTTATCTAACTCTAGACATCTCCCACGTCCCTCAAATAATGCAAGCGTTCCTGTTACTCAAATTAAGCAATTCGGCAATCCAATCAAATATTTTTATATGGCTTTAGTTATACAAAACACTTACCTGCACATCACCACAAAAAATGATCCTTATTGGTATTCAATTAGCTATAAGGACCCAAATTCTTTTTTTTTTTTTATTGTTGTAATTAAATGAAGTTTACATTTCAAGTTAGTCTCCCATACAGAAATTTTTTTTTTTTTTTACATACATTGTTATGAGACCCCAACCGCTCACCCCATTCTGCGACAGCACACTCCTCCCCTCCGCCCCTGATTCCCCATGAACATTCAACCAGCTCCTAACCCTCTCTGCCTTCCCATCTCACCTCTGGACAGAACCTGCCCCCTTGGTCTCTTGTATCTACTTGACTAAGAGGCACATTCTTCACAAGTATCACTTTATGTCCCACAGTCCAGTCCAATCCCTGTCTGAAGAGTTGGCCTCAGAAATTGTTTTAGTTCTGGGCTGATAGAGAGTCCAGGGGCCATGACTTCTGGGGCACCTCCAGTCTCAGTCAGACCATTAAGTCTGGTCTTCTTACTAGAATTTGAGTTCTGCATCCCATCATTCTACTGCTCCATCAGGGACTCTCTGCTGTGTTCCCTGTCAGGGCGGTCATTGGTGGTAGCCGGGCACCATCTAGTTCTTCTGGTCTCAGGCTGATGGAGTCTCTGGTTTATGCGGCCCTTTCTTTGTGTCTTTGGTGTTCTTCATTCTCCTTTACTCCAAGTGGTTGGGACCAACTGATGCATCTTAGATGGCCGCCTGCAACCTTTTAAGACCCCAGACGCCACTCACCAAAGTAGGATGCAGAACATTTTCTTAATAAGCTTTGTTATGCCAATTGACATAGGTGTCCCCTGAAAGCATGGTCCCCAGACCCCCTATCCCTGCTACTCTGTCTCTCAAAGTATTTGATTGTATTGAGGAAACTTCTGAGCTTTGGTTTAGTCCAGTTGTGCTGACTTCCCCTGTAGTGTGTGCTATCCTTCCCTCACCTAAGATAATACTTGTCTACTATCTAGTTAGTGAGTAACCCACACCCTCCCCACCCTCGTAACCATCAAAGAATGTTTTCTTCTGTGCTTAAACCTTTTCTTGAGTTCTTATAATAGTGGTCTTATACAGTATTTGTCCTTCTGTGACTGACTAAATTCACTCAGCATAATAAGTTCCAGCTTCCACCATGTAGGACCCAAATTCTTGTACTCCTTGTCTTTACCTCTATGTACAAAGCCACTGAGTATTCGGATACTTGCAAATAAAGTCGTTTCCTCATCTCACTAAAGAAAAATCTTATATAGGTAGCCTACTTTGAAGGCAAACGTTAAATAATAAACTCAAAAAAATGTGAGCCCAAAAAGGGCTAAAATATTTTAACATCCCTAGTTACACTTTCTGCAGGTCACACACATAGACAAATCACAGAGGTAAGAATCATCACCTGGCTTCCTGTTCTCAACCCAGCACCTCTACCACCCTATCATGGTACAGTGAGAGGAGCTGGGTTGAAAATAAAAACACTCCTACACCAACAGCAACAGCATACACAAGAAATCACCAAACCTTGCAATCCTGGAAGCGCTGGGACTAGGGTGGGCATGTTGCAGGTTGCCCTTGTGCTAATTAAAAAATACACTCCCAGGGTAGAAGGAACCCAGCTTCACTGTCCCAGTCCTTGGTAAGCGTGGTGTCTTTGTAAAATTTAGAAGGAGCCCCCTTCCACAGGGAGCACGGCTTGACAAGTAGGAGCAAGACTGGATTTCAGCCCCTCCTTGTACAGAAACAACCTGCACAACCCTGTGTAGCAGCCCTGGAGGTGGGTGGTGTGGAGGTATACCAGAGACTACCTGTCAGGAGGAAGGTCAACTCCTTCTTTCAATGAGAGAGGCAGACACACAGTTCCACCACGAGAAAGCTCAAAAAATAACTCATGTACAAAACACGAAATCTGTAGAAAAGGTAGTTCTAGAAATATCTCTCTAGACCATATAAAAGTGCTGGTTACATGAAAATCAAACACATTCACTATTTAAACTTTTCTTTTTTACTCTTATTATTTTGCTTGGGTATTTGGATATAAAGGTTTCAATAAAATATTTGTTTTAACTCTCTCTGAGATTCATACCACATAATAATCCATTTACGTATGGTCAAATATTCTAAATCTGCAATTGCACACTCATGATTACATGCACATTACCTTTTACACCACCAAATGAGCCATAAGTCATATTGCAGGCTGTCCTCTGAAGATTATGTTCATACATCAATTTGATCTGATATTGGTTCCCATGTTCCACATTACCCAACGTTCCTAAGGGAATAAAAAAGGATTGTTTTGTATTTGTTTGCATTATAAAATACAAACTTCTTCTCATCCTCTACATCAATTCTAAGTAATTCAATTTAACTGAAATTTAAAATGTCAAAGAACTAAAACATTACATATTATGAACAATTAGCATACTAATGACAGAATGCTGGCAAAGTTAACATAATTTAAGTCTCAGATAGATTACACAATTAGATGAAATCCTACCCTTGGTGACATTTTATTAACTATTTTCATAAAACAGATTATGTCTGAGTAATGCTTAATTACTTAAATAACAAAAAAATCTCAGTTCTAAAATAAATGAGGTTAAATTCCTTGCACTTACAAACATTAATAAAGCCAAGAAATGACTCAATGTGTCTTAGAAAAAAGAAAAGTTCCCACACTTTCAGACAATTCAATTTCCTGCCCCAACTCTCAAAATACTCAAGCCCCTAGTATATTATATTTTAATTTAATGGAGAGATCTTCTAAGCTTTCCTCAGCAAGTTAACAGGCCATTTTTTTTTTATTTGAAGTCTGCCAAGAAGAATCTCCTTCAAAACAAAGAAAAATAATAACCCTGCATTTTATAGATCACATATGCTACAATCACTTTCTAGTTCTTTCAAAATGAGAAAAGATTCTTTGTCTGTACTTCACTCTCTGGTAATAGGCTTGCTAGAATAATTAAAGGTGGAGCTATATTCCAGTGATCAGGCAGGAACATCACAGCTAAAATAGATGTTGGAAAGAAAAAAGATTCAGAAAGCAACACTTTCCACAAAGAAGTATCTTTTTTATTCATTCACTTAAAAATGCAAAAGCTAAAAAAAATTGTTTAAGTATCATTAAAAAAAATGAAATGCTATCAAACTGAAGATAGCATTAGATCATTAAAACAATCCAATCTGTTGGTATGTGTGCATGTAATTATATATGAACATTCATTTGTTTGGGTTTTTGTTGTTGTTGCTGTTGTGTTGTGGTGGTGGTGGTGGTCCAAAAGGATTTACCAACATATACCGAGGTTATAAAAATAGTTATTTTTATCTCTATTTTAGAACTGAGACAACTCAAGTTCATAAAAAATTAAGACATTTTCCCCAAATCACACAGCTGGTAACGGGCACAGGACTCAGTCCAGGTCTTGAGAGTCAGATACTGTATAATTTTGTGCCTGGTTGTCTATCAGTTCACTGTTTTAACAACCTTTGCAAGAACTTGGTCCTGACCCCAGTAAAGATTGGACTGCCCCTGGTATGCCAATGACCAGCTACCCAAAAGAAAGCAGCATCAATAACACACCATTTCCAGCTCCACCTTTCTCAGCCTGGCCTTTCCTTCCTCATTTAGGTGAAGGGTTGAAAGAGACCAATTTGACAGGGGAGGATGTCTTGGAGGAGAATCACTTCTACTCAGTTCTATGCCCCTGAGAATGGTAACAACAGACTTCACATATCAATAGAATAAAAAACAAAGAGAGAGACTCAAATTTGTCAGCTAACGCTGGTAGGAGACCAAAGCTTTCTTAATTCTAAAAGGTATTAAAACCAGCGAGGTCCAGAGAAACCAAGGGATAATCACAACCAAATCAGCCACATAGGCAAAAAAATTAAAATAAAAAAGCCAAATAACTTACAGCAGTAACCTGAGGAGAGCACAAGCCTCCAAGAAACTAGAAAAGAAGCTACAAGAGGCACCTGGTTTGTGCTACAGATAGTATAAACTTCACACTACACCTAAAACCAGACAGAAAAAACTATATAATTGCCATCAAGTCAATTCTGACTCATGGCGAACCCATGTGTTTCAGAGTAGAACTGTGCTCCATGGGATTTTCAATGGCTGTCACTTTATGGAAGCAGATCACCAGGACTTTCTTCCAAGGCACCTCTGGCTGGACTCAAATCGCCAACCTTTCAGTTAGTAGCCAAATGCTTAACCATTTGCGACACCCAGGAGTCCTAAAACCAGAGTACCCCTCTGAATAAAGAATGCACATAAGCATGCCTGCTAGCTGACTGACAGGCAGGGGCATCAGGAACTCATGTCAGTGAGCACAGGAGTCAGCAGTCAATATTTAAACAAACTTGGCATGAAAAGACAATACAATATTTGTTCTTTAAAAAATACAAATCTACTGGTAAATTTTAAAATTTCAGGTTATGTTACTTTACAACTTGATCATACAGCTATGAGAACAAAAGGCAAATTATTTTCCTTAGATAATATCTGGTAATAAAATAATAAAGGTAATAACTGATGATCTAAAAATTCTGAGCATTTTTCTAGATGCATCATTGACATAAAATTAGAATTGCTTACATAGGTTTTTGCCCTTGGATACACAGACTGAATATAGTAAGTATAGAAGCCCTGGTGCCACAGTAGTTAAAGCACTTGGTTGCTAAGTGAATGGTCAGTGGTTCGAACCTACCAGCCGCTTCATGGGAGAAAGGTGTGGCAGTCTGCTTCCATAAAGATTTACAGCCTTGGAAACACTATGAGGCAGTTCTGCGCTGTCCTATAGGTCGCTATGAGTTGAAATTCGACTCATTGGCAATGGGTTTGGTTTTGGGTTTGGTATAGTACGTATATATGTATAACTATAGTCTCTAGATAACAAAAGTTAATATAAAGTTTCACCAATTAGAAAGTAAGTGGATATTAGAACATTTATGCTGTTGGTCTTATTTAAACAAGCTCTAATTAAAAAATAAAAAATTCTCTGGAAAATCGAAGGTCACCTTGACAACAGCTTTCAGTGCAATTTTAGATAACTGCTAAGCAATCTAACGATGTTAAATAAAATCAAAGCTATTACAGAGTAAGTTAAAAGGTTCATGGTGTTAACAAACCAAATTTGATTATAAGCCTGTCAATAGTAAACAACCACATCTTTTTTGTCCCTCTCATGGCAACCATTAAAATCCTATAAATATGTCAAATACTTAGTAAATGCTTGTTGCGAAGTACACAATTTTTGGGAAAAAAAAATATTTAAGAGAACTTAATCAGTATGGCTTCAGTTACACATCTGTAACCATTTACCATATAGTGAAGCCCATCAGAAAGGAATCTGAGATGCCATGTGATGCTTCCCTTTACCAGAGTATGCTAAGATGGGCTAACTGCAGGTCACCATAACACTGCTGTTTCTCTATATAAGCATGCATTTGATGACATATCACCCACCAAAAACAAGTCAGCACAGTAGCCTCTGACTATTAAGGTTGTTTGGTATGTCTAGGAGAATGACTTTAAAAGGTCTCCTCTAGTTTGCCTCGAATCTCTTTTAGAAGCACACAGAGCATAAAAGAAAACAAAAAATATTTGGGCAGGGGGTAGTGGGAGGGATGTCAAGTTCAGCTAACACTTTTATCTGCTGACACCAGAGGTTTCACTTACACTAGAAGATTTTTCAGCTCTCCTTATTACAGTAAAAGTTTAGCCTGGAACCTCAAGAAATATGTTCAAGAGAACAAAAACATTAACTTCCTATGCTTCTCAATTTAAGCCAAGCCAGGAAAAATATACAAATTGTCAGCCTACAAATATCATAAGAGGTTGAAGAAATGAGAGACAAAGGAGGGAAGTGAGGTGGGGCAGAAGGGAATGTAGTTTGGACAACTCCTAGTCCCCAGAGAATGCAAATGTTTGAAATGAATAAGAATAAAGGAGTAGTAAAATCACCATTCCCGTGGCAAATAACTTTCATTTTTAACACTGACTTGAAAGAGCATAAAAATGTCCCATAAACAAGTTGTGACCAAACACGTCAGTTTCTTTTAGTAGGCTTTTTTGAAAAAACATATTTATCCCTAATTCCCAAAAGAACTCTAGCGGCTTCTGTTTTCTGGGCCATAGATCAAACAGGATCAGGGAAGGCTACCAGTCTAACCTAATTTCTAGTTTCTTGGATGCCTCCTTCCTCTCTCCCGCTTAGAAACCCCACGGAAACTCCAGAAGGGACCAATTCTCCAAGGAGTATTCAGGCATAACTGTGGTCAAGTTCTCCTCCTCCATGGCCTGTGTAACCCAGTTAGTATAATATCCCTTGCAGTTAACAGGCTTATAATCAAAAACAGAGGAACAACTAGATCTGTGCAATAAGGCAGCCTATATTATACCTTCTCCATTTAACCTGGAACACTAAACACTTACCCTATCACTAGGAGGAGCAATATTGTTTACCACAAAACCAATAAGAGTGTTTAACAATGACAGTGAAAAGCACTACATCGGCCCTCTGATATAAATAGAGTAGAAAAGAAAATGATAGTGGCAATAAAGAAGGAAGTAAACAGCACAAGGTTGAGAGTAATAAAGAGCCACTACCAATTGCCCCAGCACTGCTCATAAGTTTGTTCACTCATTCATTCAATGAGTATTTCCTAGATGTCTACCATACACTATACACCTGGTTACCAAGGCTACCTTAGGTATCTAACAGATCTTTACCCCAAAAAGAGACCACCTACAAATACCCAGCTCAGTGACAATAAATATGAATCATTACTCAAATCTAAAAGCAAAATACAAAGAAAGCCCAAATCAAGAGAATGAGTCTGAAAAATCCAAATCCTGAAAGCTAATACTTACGGTGAACTCCAAAGGAGAGTATCTTTTACATAAAATATCACACCACAGATATTTTATTGTACCCATAAAAAATTTTCCCAACATTCAAGAAAACTACTGGAACTAACAGAAGATTTGAGCAAAGTTTCAGGATACAAGATAAACATACAAAAATCAGTTGGATTCCTTTACACCAACAAAGAGAACCTTGAAGAGGAAATCACCAAATCAATACCATTTACAATAGCCCCCAAGAAGATAAAATACTTAGGAATAAATCTAACCAGAGATGTAAGAGACCTATACAATGAAAACTACAAGACACTACTGCAAGAAACCAAAAGAGACCTGCATAAGTGGAAAAACATACCTTGCTCATGGATAGGAAGACTCAACGTTGTGAAAATGTCAATTCTACCCAAAACGATCTACAGATACAATGCAATCCCGATCCAAATTCTCACGGATTTTCTAATGAGATGCAGAAACAAATTACCAACTTCATATGGAAAAGGAAGAGGCCTCGGATAAGTAAAGCATTACTCAAGAAGACGAACAAAGTGGGAGGCCTTACACTACCTGATTTTAGAACCGATTATACCGGTAGTCAGAACAGCCTGGTACTGGTACAACAACAGATACATAGACCAATGGAACAGAATTAAGAATCCAGACATAAATTCTTCCACCTATGAGCAGCTGATATTTGACAAAGGTCCAAAGTCGCTAATTGGGGAAAAGAGGGTCTCTTTAACAAACGGTGCTGGCATAACTGGATATCCATCTGCAAAAAACTGAAACCAGACCCATACCTCACAGCATGCATAAAAACTAACTCAAAATGGATTGAAGACTTAAATATAAAATTGAAAACAATAAAGATCATGGAAGAAAAAATAGGACAATGCTAGGAGCCCTAATATGTGGCATAAACACAATACAAACCATAAGTAACAATGCACAAGCACCAGAAGAGAGACTAGATAAACGGGAGCTCCTAAAAATCAAACACTTATGCTCATCAAGACTTCACCAAAAGAGTAAGAAGACAACCTACAGACTGGGAAAAAAATTTTGGCTACGACAAATCCGATCAGCCTCTAATCTCTAAAATCTACAAGATACAGCAAAACCTCAACAACAAAAAGAAAAATAACCCAATTAAAAAATGGGCAAAGGATATGAATAGGCACTTTGCCAAAGAAGATATTCAGGCAGCTAACAGACACATGAACAAATGCTCACGATCATTAGCCCATTAGAGAAATGCAGATCCAAACTACAATGAGATATCATCTCACCCCAACAAGGCTAGCATTAATCCAAAAAACACAAAATAATAAATAACAGAGAGGTTGTGGAGAGACTGGAACATTTACACACTGTTGGTGGGAATGTAAAACGGTACAATCACTTTGTAAATTGATTTGGCACTTCCTTAAAAAGCTAGAAATAGAAGTACCACACAGTCCAGCTATCCTGCTCCTTGGAATATATCCTAGATAAATAAGAGCCATCACACAAACAGATACATGCACACCCATGTTCACTGCAGCACTGCTCACAATACCAAAAAGATGGAAACAACCTAGGTGCCCATCAACGGACGAATGGATAAACAAATTATGGTATAGCCACACAATGGAATACTATGCAACGATAAAGAACAACGATGAAGTCGTGAAACATCTTACAACATGGAGGAAGCTGGAGGGCATTATGCTGAGTGAACTTAGTCAGTCACAGAAGGACAAATATTGTATAAGACCACTATTATAAGAACTCAAGAAAAGGTTTAAGCACAGAAGAAAACAT
>NW_004444073.1:5300454-5341689 GCF_000243295.1 Trichechus manatus latirostris
GAGGCCAACTCTTCAGACAGGGATTGGGCTGGACTGGACTGTGATACTCGTGAGGAGTGTGCCTCTTAGATCAAGTAGATACAAGAGACTAAACAGGCAGCTTCTGTCCAGAGGTGAGATGGGAAGGCAGAGAGGGTTAGGAGCTGGTTGAATGGACATGGGGAATCAGGGGTGGAAAGGACATAACTATGTATGTCTAAATTTCTGGATGGAAGACTAACTTGAAATGTAAACTTCATCTAAACTACAATAAAAAAAAAAAAATGTTCCCAACATTGACATCCACAAAAATAAGTCTCCCAACTTGAACTAACATTTATCTAATAACTGAAACAGAACAAAAAGATTACCTTTTATATTTAATAAGGGTCAAAATGCTGAAACCAAACCACAGTTAACTATCATTCTTGTACCCAGAGAACTGTGTTAGCAGATGAAACCTGACTAAGCCTCAAACTAAGAGACTTGAAGATTGGTTCAGTGAATACAACCGTAAACCAAGAAATTAGAACTGTAAAGAGAAAACACTTCTTTAAATCACTATGACTCAGCATCTAATGAATTTTGATGTTGTTGTTGAACATTTCTTAAGACTCAAGTGTCCTAAGTACTCAAAACTGGCCTCTATTAGCTGTAGGCAATTCGGGACACAATTCCTGGAAGGAAGATTATAAGGAACCCTCTACCAAAAATATAAGTATGTACTGAAATAGCAGACCCAGAAAAAGTAATAGTCAAAGTATCTGAAAGAATAAATGAACAATAGGAAAATGCTAACCAAGAACAAGAAAATCTTCAGCCAAATGTTCTGTGTTCTCTGTCAACACTAAAGAATATCTATTCTTGGTCAGAATCCCAGTTATTAATAAGATGTCTACACTAGAAAAAGATGTTTCTTACCTGAGACAGCGTAGACACAAAGTTTTCTAGAATGCAAAACAGCCAAATGAAGCATTTCAGTACCTCTGAAAAATGGAAAAGTTTTTAAATATAGTTTCACATATAATTAAAAAAAGGGTAAATAATTTTTAAAAGATATCACAACTTCAGCCTACTGTGGGTAAACTAAACAATTCACAGATAACATTCTGAACTTAAAAACACATTTAACAACAAACGGCCAGTGTGGTAATCCCAGAGGTTCAATACTCTGCCTCAAAGAGCTGCCTTCAGGTTGAAGTCAATGGAGCCTGTAGGAGGCCCCTTCAGGAGTGCTCTCCCATAATAAAGAGATCCAAGGGCTGGCCCTGGCTTTCTGACTAATCAACCTGTGACCTTGGGCAAGTAACTTAATCTCTCTGAGCCTGTTTCCCCTTTGGAAAATAAGAGGTTTCAAATTTAAAAGATTTGCCAACTTTTAAGAACAAGGAGACTTCCCATAAAAATCCCTGCTCTCTGGCTTTTCCTTTAAAATGTGGAGATCTGGCCACAAGCCCAGAACTGAATAGTAGCAGCCTCCTTTAGTCTGGCCCCAGTCTTCAATTGATCACAGCCATTTACACCCTGTACTTGTTTCTATCTACCTGCTTGATCCTTGGAGACTTTGGATTTGAGATTTCTAGATCATACCATGCTGCTCTCTATAGAAACCACTGGATGAGCCGGGAAGTATAGTAGTGATATTGGTAGTTTATTCCTGTTTGAGATTTAGTCCACAGCTACAAACAGGCCACCAGTGTACAACCTCTAATATAAAGCCAAACTACCAGGACTATAACTGAAGCCTGAAGGCCTGGATAAGGGTTCTGATTCTACACCTTGCTAATTCATTTAATCTCTCAGAGATTAAATCAGTTACTTTCTCATTTATAAAATAAGAATTATATTAGATAATACCTACAATATTAATACCTGCAAAACATTTTTACAATGGATATACAAATACTCATCTCCAGAAAATATTTGTAATATGTACAACTATCACTTTTTTTTATATCGCCTTCAAAAAAATTTTATATGTACCTCAGATCCTCAAAACATTTTTTCCAACAGGAAAGGAGTATGATGTCATGGAAAGATAGTAAAGTATGGAGTTAAATAGATCTGGGTCTCAATCCTGGCTGTGTGATCTTGTACTCTAAGCTCCACTTTCCTTATCTATAAACGCAGGTCATATCTGCCTTATAAGATTATAAGATTAATGAGACGATATCTATAAAGGGCCTAGAACAGTATCCACTCAATCATGTTAACCTCTTCCCCTTCCAACTAGTGACCACATAGCTGAGAAACACACTTGGAACTGTGATGGCATTATACTTTTAAAAAACAGAAAAGTAAAAAATGCTATTTAGAGGCAAGAATCCTTTTGCCTCCTTTATAGATCCGTTATGCGTAATGTGCTACGGAAACCCTGTTGGCATAGTGGTTAACAGCTACGGCTGCTAACCAAAAGGTCGGCAGTTTGAATCCACCAGGCACTCCTTGGAAACCCTATGGGGCAGTTCTACTTGTCCTATATAGGGTCGCTATGAGTCAGAATTGCCTGGACGGCAACGGGTTTGAGGTTTTTTGGGTTTAATGTGCTAGGTACACAATGAGCACCTAATCATCATCTGCTTTTAGATGGAGTAGGTATTTCCCAGCCACATCAGTCATAAAATCTCCTCGATCCAGCCTGTCACAGCGCATAAAAGTCCCATCTCATACCCTGGCCTAACAGATCCAGGCTACAACTTCAACTTCCCATCAGAATGAAACACATCACTAGCAGAGAGTTACCACACATGAGTGGTTGTTCAGCTTTCTAGCAGAAGGCAGGGCTCTGAAAAATGGCACGTGAGGTCAATAAGTTATGACGGGCAAATGGAGCAAGGCAGAATCCAGTGCACAGAGCACTGCTCTGACTTCAGAGGGCACTCACTACTCGCAAGCAAAAATCAAAACCAAGCCCATTGCCAAAGAGTCAATTCCAACTCATAGCGACCCCATGTGTGCAGAGTAGAACTGTTCCACAGGCTTTTCTTGGCTGTAATCTTTACAGAAGCAGATCACCAGGCCTTTTTTCTGTGGTGCTACTGGGTAGGCTCAAACTACCAATCTTTAGGTTAACAGTCAAGCATAAACCATTTGTGCTACCCAGGGCCCTTCCTGCAAACAAAAGGAGGCTCAAAAAGAGAAGATTGGGAAAAACAAGACCAACTTTTCACACTTAGTTTTTTTTTATTGTGCTTTAGATGAAGGTTTACAGAGCAAATTAGTTTCCCATTAAACAATTAATGCACATTATTTCGTGTCATTGGTTGCCAACCCCATGACATGTCAACACTCTCCCCTTCTCCACCTTGGGTTCTCCATTATTAGCTTTCCTCTCCCCTCCTGTCTTCTTGTCCTTGCCCCTGGTTTGCTGTGCCCATTTAGTCTCATTTTGTTTTATGGGCCTGTTTAATCTTTGACTGAAGGGTGAACCTCAGGAGTGACTTCAGTACTGAGATAAAAGGGTATCTGGGGGCAATACTCTCAGGGTTTCTCCGGTCTCTGTCAGACTGGTCTTTTTTTTGTGAGTTAGAATTTTGTTCTACATTTCTCTCCAGCTCTATTTAGGACTCTTTATTGTGATCCCTGTCAGAGCAGTGGGTAGTGGTAGCTGGGCACCATCTAGTTGTGCTGGACTCAGTCTGGTGGTGGAGGCTGTGGTACTTGTGATCCATTAGTCCTTTGGACTAATCTTTCCCTTGTGTCTTTGGTTTTCTTCATTCTCCTTTGCTCCAGATGGGGTGAGACCAGTGGAATATCTCAGATGGCCACTCACAAAGCTTTTAAGACTCCAGACACTACTCACCAAAGTAGGATGTAGAACATTTTCTTTATAAACTTTGTTATGCCAATTGAGCTAGATGTCCCCTGAGACCATGGTCCACAGCCCTCAGCCCAGTAATTCAGTCCTTCAGGGAGTCTGGATGAGTCTGTGAAGCTTCCATGACCTTCCTTGCCTTGGTCAAGTTGTGCTGGCTTCTCCAGTATTGTGTACTTCTTACCCTTCACCAAAGTTATCACTCATCTATTGTCTATTTAGTGTTTTTCCCTCCCCACTCCTCCTCTGCCTCGTAACCATCAAAGATTGTTTCTTTTTGTGTTTAAACCTTTTCACAGCTAATATTTTTGAAGGATTAATACAACAAGCTTGATTTTAAGAAAATTCATGTATGAAAATAAGATAAAATCAGCAATATCAACAGTAAAATAGCAGATATATACACAAAATGCAAACTAACAAGACTTTCTAAAATAAACTAGGTTTGAAAGCAAAGTACTTTGAAACAAAGCTCTTGTAAGGAGAACACTTTGTGGGTTGAGCTGTCTTCTTTCCAGAAACTATAGTAGGAATAAGTAATTTGTTTAAAACTTCAAGGTTATGAGCCAAAAAGTAAAGGTTATCTGCTACTTTGTTTAATTATTTAAACAGACATTTATATAACTTGGGCCATTAGTTCTTTAGGTAAGTGAATACTTTCTATTTCTTTATTTAGTTATTTTCAAAAGCTTACCTCTTTTCCTTTAAGCTTCTGATACATCAGGCAACTTAGGTCTCTATTAGTATAAAAAGGCCCTAAATTGTTTTATCTTAAATGTACAGATTTCCACATAAAAAGCTTTCAACACATAAGGAACATCTAGGTGATAGTATCTAGAAAATATACTTGATTTATGGAGAGTCTTTTCTTCTTTGAAGAATCCACAAAAGTGACACAGTAAGGGCAGAAATGCTTCAAGTAAGATAAAGTACTAGAATTAGCGCAATGTACTTACGAAACAAATTTTCCTACTTCCACTTGAAGTACTGGATCTCGTAAATGCACTTCTAGTAGCAAATCTTCAGCTTGAGCTCCATCGCCTGTTTTTACAGGATGAGGACTAAAGATCCTTAGGTATCCCATGAAGCTACCCACAATTATTTTATCTGTAGAGAGATTTTTTTTTTTATTTAATGTATAAGAAAAAACAAACATTAGCAACAAAACATCTTTGTAAATAATCTTTCTAATGTCTAAAAGAGAAATACAAAAATTAAAAGAATCCAGTCTTGCTTCATATACAAAGGTCACTCCGCCAATAGGAGATGTAATTAAATAAAATACTGTATTAAAAAGGATATCTATTATTCAGCCATAATAAAGAGAAATGAAGTTCTGATACCTGCTACAATAGGGATGAACCTTGAAAACATGATGCTGAGTGAAATAAGTCAGACACAGAAGAACACATACTGTATGATCCCACTTACATGGAATATCTAGAAAAGGTAAGTGTATAGAGATCAAAGTGTATTAGTGGTTACTAGGGGCAGGCAGGAGGGAGGAGGAAAGGAAGACACAGCGCTTAGGGGACACTGAACTTCTGTTAGAGGTGAAGGAAGAATTTGCTAGCGGTTAATGGTGATGGATGAACAATAGGATGAACATAATGTCACTGAACTGTACATGTGAAGATTGTTGAAATGGCAAATGTTTTGTTATCTATATATTTACCACAATAAAAAAATTTTTTTTGAGGAAAAAAAAAAGTAGAAGAGAGAGGCAGAAAAGAAGAACCAGAGAAATGACAGCAGCCAGATGTTGACGGCTTTGAAGATGAAGGAAGGGGCCATGGGCCAAGGAAAGGGGACAGCCTCTAGAAGCTGCAAATGACAAGAAATCAGATTCTCTCTAAAGCCTCCAGGAGGGAATGCAACCCTGCAGATACCTTGATTTTACCCCAGTGAGGCCCATTTCAAACTTCTAAACTCCAGAACTATAAGATAATAAATTTGTGTTGATTTCTTAAAAAAATAAAAATAATAATTCCTAGGTTTCAGGCTTCAGCAGCTACAAAGATAGTGGTACCATTTATTAAGGTGGCGAAGATTTGAGAAAGAACAGAAGAATCAGTGATTCTGTTTTATACATATTAAGTCTGAGTTCCCTATTAGACATCCAAGTGGCGATTCCAAGAAGACTGCTGGATATAAAGAACTGCAGCTCAGGGCAGGTCAGTGCTGGAGAGAGAAACGTGGGAGTCTTAGAATATCAATGGTTTAGTCTGTGAGACTGGATGAGTTCACATAGGGAGCGAGTGTAAATGAAGAAGAGAAGACGGACCAGGATGTTTAGACATCAGGTAGTAAAAGAACTACCAAGAAAAGAAACTGAGTTGTGAGCTGCCAAAAGAAGGGCTGTAACCTGCCTTCTTGGCCATGAAATCTTTTCGTCATGGGGTACCTTGTGCTCAGCAAAACACACTGAGGGAAATGCTGCTTATGCTACAGTAAGTAGAAAGGTGGGCTACAAAAGGGTAGGTAAGTTCTGACTGCAACCATGTACAATCACGTGCAGAACATGCCTGGCACAAGTGCTCAAGAAACACCTGGTGAATAAAAAAAAATTTTTTTGTATTAAAATAAGCCACTGAGCTTTTGAGGTTGGGTGCTATGACCACACAACCTAGCACATCCTAACTGAAACATACTCCAACCCTTTTACCACGTGACCCAAAAACCTGACAGTTTTGAATTCCCAAAGCAAGAGCAGGCTTTCCAGTTGGTATAGTTTAAAGTATAACAGACTCTCCTAATATTTTTAGATCTAATGTTTTTTAAATGTCTGTGGTAAATTGAAGGAGCCCTGGTTGCACAGTGGTTAAGTGCTGGACTGCTAACCAAAAGGTCAGTGCTTCAAACCCACCAGCCACTCCGTGGGAGAAAGATGTGGCAGTCTGCTTCTGTAAAGATTACAGCCTTGGAAACCCTATATGGCAGTTCTACTCTGTCCTATAGAGTCACTATGAGTCAGAACTGACACGACAGCAATGGGTTTGGGTTGTTACAGTAAATTGGGATAGTGTATGTAAAGTCCCAATATGAGAATGACAGAGAGTACCCCTGAGTTTTTGAATAGAGCTTCATCCTCTTTAACAGAAAATTATACACCTTTTAAGAAACAATTCCTGAATTATTTATGGACTCTAGTAGACGCTAAATACCAATCATGGAATACCAAGTGATGATGTGACCTAATCTGTCTATCACGAATCAGAAGCTAACTGATCCACCTCACCATAAAGTTGGAGGTAAAGAGCATCACTCTTCGGTCAAGTAAAAATAGGATATTAGCAACTCACTACAGAAGGCTCTGAATCAAATATAACTAATTTCATAAACATTCTGCCTATGAGTCTGTTCTTGCCACACTGCTACCATTCTCTGTTAGGGAGCTCCCTGAGGGCAAATAAGAAAGGATTAACAGGAAAAAAAAAAAACTGAAGACTTCTTTTAAGATTACTGTGTGATAGTCTGACACTAGCTGGAAGTAGAATGCCCTACTTAAGACTGGCCCTGAAAAACAACAAAGAAAGTCCTCGCAGAGGACTAAACGTGAAGCAGCATAGCTTACCTATGATTTTGCCTGGAAGGAAAGGATGTCGGGATAAAGATCTATACTGATTCTGAGCAGTAACTATCAGTGACCAGATGATCGAAGCCAAGAAAGAAACAAAGTTATAGATTTGAGGTCTGAGGGAAGGGCATGTTGACAAAATTCTTAGAATGGGTCCAGAGTCTGAAAATGACAACATTCCTTCTAATGACAAGAGAATCTTCAGAATCAGAGTGATTCCCTCAGTCTGACTTCCCCAGACAGTCCACAATGGATTCATGAACAAAATAATATGGTGGCAGAAAATGGAAGCTAAAAAGCCATGGTACTCTCCTCATCAAAGTCAACCTGGCTACCATCACTGCTGAACACCCATCTACCTGACAGCAAACGGAAGGGGTGATACTTATCTTTCTTGGATAAACCACATATTCTAGATTTCCTATCCCCAAGCCATCAAGCCAATAACCATGATTCATGGTGCTTAAAACAAAACCAAAGCCATTGTCGTGGAGTCAATTCCAACTCATGGTACTTAGAGCACATTATATACCATCATATAAACCTACACATCACAGCTTCTGACCAAGAAACTCACTTCACAGTGAAAAAGCAAGGTGATGTCAGGGGACTCACCAGTCTAATCACATACCCCGATCGCCTAGAATCTGCTCGCTTTATATAATGGTAGAATGGTCTCTAGAAAGATCAGTAACATCACCTGCTGGGAGGCTGAGGTCTTGTCTTTCCAAATGTAGCACATGTAATACACTCGCATATATATGAGTTTAGAACCCAAAGGGTAAATATAGAGGTGGCATCTGTCACCGTTATACTTAACGACCCATTTTTAAAACTCCTGCTTCCCATATCTGGTATTGCGAGAATGTTTTCAGAAGATGTGATAATAGTTCCCCAAATGGAAGCTGAAAATGCCACAATGACATTTTGGTTTCCTAATGTTACTAGGTTAAAGGAAAACAGTGTTGGCTGGGTATCTGATTGTGGAAAGACAAAATAGGACAGCTCATACACATTGGGGGCTGGGGAAATCTGAGTGAAACCCAAGGTTCTCTGTGGGCCCCTTCTCATACCGCCTGGCCCAGTGGTAAATAAAACTACTGTAAACCTCTTCAGGCAACCATCAATGTTCCAGATCCCTCAAGAATAAAGGACAAGATCATTTCCCTGGTCTCCTCATCTCCCACCCTGGACCAAGAACCTCAGTAGATATCAGGCTGGTTAAAGGCAATAATAACAATAGCAGTATTGTAGTTATACAGCCGGTGACTTGTCGTAAAAATGAGGAACGTAGCTCCCAATATGACTTTCTAAAATTACATACAATTTTTCCTACTCCTGCACGTTAAATTTAAATTTTTTCTTCACTTCTTCCCTTTCTCAACTATTACATACAGGATGTGTGAATACTGATTATACGTACCACTTAGTCTAGAGAGAACAGAAGGTTGGAACAGGATAGTGACTAAACAACAAGAGAAGGGGACATCACCCAGAGAGCATGGCTTCACTGAGCAGGGGCTCCACGAAATCCTCTGAAGCAGGAAGTAAACATGGTTATCACCCTGAACAGAGGGGTGAGGACGTGTATGTGTGTGAAGTTGTACAAGGGATGGTTGCCCTATATGAGGTATAAATGCTTAGTAGCTTAGAGAGAAATGTTAAGAGCTATTTTTTTAGTCAGTCTTATGTGTTTTCTACTCCGATTCTAGTATGAACTCTGCCCGCTGGCCAGATTAATATGTAATCTAAGATGGACTATTCAGGTTCATATTAATTAATTCATTCATTCATTCTCTCTCTCTCCCTCTCTCTCTCATCTGAATCTTAAGTTGATAAAATCAGGAAGAGTAAGTACCGCTTTAAATATACGTTGGCTAATTTTAGCTAGCTCTCAAGGTTAGCCAGGAATTCTTTTATGTACCAAGTCAGCTTCTCCTGAAACAATTTCAACATGCCTACAAACCTCCCTTTCACTCTCTGATCACCTCAGAGAAAGTAGGGATGGGTCAACTGCCATTACTGTCTTAAATTCCCAACCCAACCTGAAAACTTCTCTCCATCTGTATCCATTCTTACCTTTTTGCCTTCTATCACAGAAAAAAAAAGGGTTTCCACACCTGTTCAAGGTTAACTCTTCCATCTGCATATCTGATCCCATCTCAACTGTCTTCCCTGGATCCCATCAACTATGTTCTATATCATACACTGTAGTTTTCCCACTTCTCTTTACCCTGTTATTCACAATCATCATTCTCTAATCTTCCCTTCACAGTTAAGCTTCTTAAAGCTTCTTAAAAGAGTGATAAATACTCACAGTCTTCCTCACCTCCCACTCACTCCTTCACTGACTGCAAATCTGAATTTTGTTACCATTGTGCCCACTCATCCACCCTCACCAAGGACACTAATGAGCCACTTGGTGCTAAATGGCATGGAAATTTTTTACTACTAAAAATCACTGAAACTTGCCTCCCAGGGACCAGCCCAACTGGTTCTCCTGCCTCTCTGCCCTTCTTTCTCAGAATTTCTTACTGGCTCTTCCCAAACCTTCCCCTTTAATGATCTGATTCTCCAGGTTACAGTCCTAAACTCCCTTCCCTCTTACTCCACCTCCTTGCCCTTTGCATGTTTATCCATGTTCAGGGCTTCAAATACAATGTGCTTACTGCTCACCTCCAAATCTCTGTATCTCTGTTCTGTAATTTCTATCTCAAACAGAATATGTCCAAAACTGCTCTGGATCATCTTCTATTCCATAAAATCAAGAACAGTAATTCTCAAACTTTATAGTGTGCGTACCATTCAACTCTGGAGATGATCAAAAATGCAGATTCCTAAACCCTACTCCCAGAGAATATGATCTTTTAGGGCATTATAGATCTGGGATGGAAACTTCATATATAATAATCACACTAGGTAATTCTGATGCAGGCGCTCCAGGCTTTTTGAAATAACAATCAGTGTCACTTTCTTCTTGGTACACATACACATAATAATTTTTGTATAACATACTTAGGAAAAAAGAAGAAGCTGCCCACAGCTGGCTACAAATTAGGGAGGAAGCAAATCTCAGCATATCAGTAACCCACGGTGGCTCCCTTACACCAGTTAGGGAGCTCTAATAGAAATGGATGGTGAACAGCATGTTTTTCAGTCAAAAAAGTATAGCTTCCAACTAAGCTGAGGTTTAACTAGATGAGGCAGGTTTGAATTGTTCTCTCTGACAGGTATGACTCTTTTATGTTATTAAATAATAGGGGGACCATAAGCTTTAAAAAAGAGTTGGGCTGGAGAGGCACAGCAGACAATCTCTGAGGAACCTCCTAAGGACATTCTCTGAATAGAAGGCCTTCCTACCTCCTCCAGGTGGGAGGGCAGGGCCCTGATTTTCCTTAGAAACAATTTAGTAGGGGCTCAATACAGATTAGTACCTCCCACTCTTATTCTTTCCCAAAATAATTTTCCCATTTCACTTTCTTTTCCCAGATTCTACTGGTGGGCTCTGTTTTTATTATAGGCAAAAGAAATAAAATAAAGAAAAATGTAAAGGGACAATTTTTACATAAAGTGAACAAAAGATTAGTTATAAGAAGTTTTCTATCTAAGAGGTCAAAGACTATCTGAACTACAAAAAAAGCTTATGATTGTAGATTATTAAAACCAAATACAAATTTCAAATAGCACTGATACAGAGCTAAAATGTTTTAAAGACCACTCTAAAAAAGCAAAGAAAAGATACACAGAAGAGAATATAATAATAAGATAGGATGTTGTTTTTAATATCATAATGTGAAAAAGAAAGCAATGATTTAACAATTGTTTTCTACCAACAAATAGAGCTAACATAATTTCTGCACTCTAGTATGAGTGGCTTCCCAACCCAATAAAAAATATATATAATTTTTATGTCAAATAATTTCTAAAAATAAAAATTTTCAAAATTTAAAATATTTTTACTGGACCTATGAAACCTAATTTTGCAACAACTAAGGTGATGCTTTATAATATTTTTCTATTAATTCCAGCAAATATGATAGAATCAACTCAAAACTATACCTCACTAGAGAAATAAGAACTCTATATATTAGCCTGCTACTTAAATATTACTTGAGAAGAAGAACTACTTTCAAAATTAGGGCAAAATTATGACAGTTACTTAAGTTCTATGAAGTACACATTTAAAAAGGGAAAGCATTTTTTATTCATTGCTGGAAAGTTTTCCTCCAAAATGTATGGTCATAAGCTACTTACCTTGTCCATTTCCACTATTGTCAACATCAGCCAAACACAAACAGCCTTGATCAAATTCTTCTTTCTCTCCCAGAACAGTAGACCACCAATCACGGGCTTTAAATAAAGACATTTTCTTTCACTCTAAAAAGAAAGCATTTATTTATAATAAAAATCCATTTCACACCATGAATTAATTATCTTTTAAGGTGGCTACAGCAAATAAACTTGGACATCTTTGAAAAGAACCATTCTGTATTAACTTTATGTACTTAAACATTTTATAGACATACGTGAAACTACAAACCCAAATGGTTGGAAACATTTATCAGATATTTATAAATGCCATTGGTAAGCCAAATTCTACTTTTAGACTGGGCTAACTCTCTTTTTGGGATATTTAGGAGACAACTGCACAAAGTAACTATATATATATATATATATATATATATATTAGAGCCCTGGTGGCACAATGGTTAAGAGCTACAGCTGCTAACCAAAACGTCAGCAGTTCAAAACCACCAGCTGCTCCTTGGAAACTCTTTGGGGAGGTTCTACTCTGTTCTATAGGGTCCCCATGAATCAGAATCAACTCGACGGCAACAGGTTTTTTTATACGTATATGTATATTCTTTAAAGGGTCAAGATTCAAATTCTACCAGCAATATTTTGCATATACATCCTTAGCAAACTACTTAACTTCCCTTCAGTTTTCTTTTTGGAAAGAATGCAGTATCTCCTGTCTCAATGAGTTGGTATGAAGAGCAAATGAAATCAAATGTGTCAAATGGCTAGTGCCAAAAGTGGCACATTACAAGCATTCACGCACTCATTGCCTCTCCCTTTATAAGCTGTAGAAAGGCAAGATGGAAGAGGAACAGTCACACTAAAAAGAACCAGGAGAACTGGAATTACAGGTCCATTTATGCCACTAACTACCTGTGTCCTTAGGCAACCCATATAACCTTTCTGTGCTTTGAGTCCTCATCCAGAAAGAGGATATACCAGCCCTGTCTTCCACTGAAGGAGCCCTAGTGGTGCAGTGGTTAAGTGCTCAGCTGCTAACTGGAAAGGTCAGCAGTTCGAATCCACCAGCTGCTCTGCGGGAGAAAGATGTGGCAGTCTGCTTCTGTAAAGATTACAGCCTTGGAGACCCTATGAGGCAGTTCTACCCTGTCCCATAGGGTCACTGTGAGATGGAACTGATCAACTCGATGGCAATGGGTTTGATATCTTCCTCTGAGTTACCTATATGGTGCATGTGAAAGCACACTGGACCTTTGAAATTACAATACAAACGTCAAATGCCTGAGATCCTAAAAGAGTTCACTTTTATCTAACATAAATGAGGTTTTCCTTCCTGCTACAGTGATTTAAATGGTCATTAAAAGATTTTTCTTTTTTAATGTAGATCTACCTGTTTCTCAACAGCAGGCCTTCAGCCTGGGCTAAGCATAAACACTAAGGCCTCCTGCTTTCATACAAAGTTGGCCAAGAAATTAGCCAAGAGTAAAATGGTGGTGAAAAGTTCAGGCTCTGCACTGAGGCTGGATGACCCCCGAAACTCTGCTCTAAGGAAATCTTTAAAGCTTAAACTGAAAATAACCCCTGAAGTCATCTTTAAACCAAACAATAGCTGAGTTTAATTAGAAAAGAAGGTCTGCCTTGAGCATTGTGTTCTTTTAAAGAATTATTTATATGAGATCAGAGAGAGAGAACAGCAATTCAAACAGTTGGATGAGATGTTTAGGAGGCAGTGAGTTTGTTCTGATGATTCAAAACAATTCAGAAAAGGATATCCAGAACAGTGGCACAACTTGAAGAATGTAACCAATGTCACTGAATTGTACATGTAGAAATTGTTGAATTCATGCATGCTTTGCTGTGTATAGCTTCACCAAAAATAAAAAATACAAAAAAGAAAAGAAAAGTGCAGTCTCTGGAACCAGCCATTTGAATCCTCGCTCCACACCATGTACTAACCATGCAACCAGTGGCAAGTTACTAAAAGTTACTAAGCCTCCCTCTACCACAGCTTTCTCATCCATAAAATAAAGGTAAGAGGGGTATTGTAAGAATTAAATAAGAATGCAGTAGAGCACTTAGTGCAATACCTGACACTTAATAAGCACTCAGTAAATGTTAGTCATTGCTATAGTTTTTACTTCTTCTTATCATTTTTGAAAAAACCTATATCCAGGAAAAACCCCATGTCCTTTAATGTGCAAACGGTTAAACCAACTGTGCTACACTCATACCATGGAATACAACTCAGCAATAAAAAATAAGTATTGATACAACTTGGATGAATCTCAAGGGCATTATACTGAGTGAAAACAAAAAATCCAATATCAAAAGCTCATATATTACATAATTCCATTATTAAAACATTTTCAAAATGATAAAATTATACTAATGGAGAACAGAACAGAAATTGCCGGGAGTTAGGGTTGGAGAAGGTGTGACAGTAAAGGGGCAGTACAAGGAAATTTCTTTGGGATTATGGAACAGTTCTGTATCCTAACTCTGGTCGTGGTTTCATGTGACTAAATTCAATTTCTTAGAACTATATACCAAAAAAAAAGGGTATATGTAATATGAAAATCTGGTGAAATCCAAATAACATCTGTAGTTTAATTATAGTCTTGTACTAATGTCTATTTAATGGTGTTAATAATTGTACTGTGGTTTTGCAAAATGCTATCATTGTGGGAAGGTGGGTGAAGGGTACAGCTCTCTGTATTATTTTCGCAACTTCTATGGGAGTCTGAAATTATTTCAAAATGAAAAGGTTAAAAAAAAGAAATAAAAAGAGAGACGGACAAAGGGAGGGAGAGAGGGAGGAAAGAGGAAAGTTTCCATCTGTGTTCCTCTTTTTATGCTAAGAAGAAAAATTAGTCAGATAAAGGCAGGGTCTTGATGGAAGTGAAGGAAAATTACATAGTCAGCAGATAAATGTACGATGAACTTTAACATACGTGGGATGGTTTCTGAAAAACATCTGCATCAGTCATTATTACTAATGGCACTAAATAACCATACAAATTGGCAGATGACTAAACTTCAGATCTGGCATTAAGTCTTAAAGAAATGCAATAAACCCTTTTATTGTACTTTTATTGGATTTGTTTATTTGACAAGGAAATAACATTATTTAATAAATGCCATATATTCTCATTTATGTACTCCAGATACATAGGAAATTGTAATGTGCCACACTACTGGAGCACCAGGACAAAGATACATCACTTTCTTATAGCCCAGTCAGAATGCTCCCCAACTTTTCCCCCTGAATACCACCTAGGTCACTGTAAATCCTCTCCTGACCCAAAATCAACCTAGATAGTCTCATGTTTTCCCTGGACCTGCTTCAAAGCACCTGGTCTATTACAGTACAGCTTCAAATCGGAACAGAATCACTAAACCCATTCCAACCAAAGTTTGTGAATCTGACAGCCACTAAGCTCCCAGTTCAAAGGTTTTCCATGACATTACCAAGGTAGAGATAAAAGGATCATAAATAATGAAACCACCAGAAAAAGTAAATAAGATGAGGCAGAAATGAGTTGAAGTTAGAAAAAGTAGGCAGGTAGATAAAAAATTTTAGTCAACATGCCTATTGACCGCATGCGTGTCCAAAGTCCATCAGGTTACCAAATTACTCTTTTGGTGTACTGTTAAGCTGCTTTAATTTCATTCAGATACAAGAAAACCAGTAACAGATTACAATGGGAGAGTATGATGCCTACCTGTATTCAGCCACACAGACCCAATTTCTGGCACTGTGCTAAAATGTACCAGTATACTTTATTTATTCATTCAAAAAATATTTATTGAGTACCTACTGCATGAGCTCAGCTGCTAACCAAACGGTCGGCAGTTCAAAACCACCAGCCACTCCTTGGAAACTCTATGAGGCAGCTCTGTTCTGTCCTATAGGGTTGCTATGAGTCAAAATCGACTCCACAGCGGACCATGGTCTCCAGGAGCATCTAGCTCAATTGGCAAAATACAGTTTATAAAGAAAATGTTCTACGTTCTACCTTGGTGAGTAGCGTCTGGGGTCTTAAAAGCCTGTTAGCCATTTAAGATACTCCACTGGTCTCACCCCTTCGGGAGCAAGGGAGAATGAAGAAAACAAAATACAACGAAAAGATTAGTCCAAAGGACTAATGGACCACAACTACCACAGACTCCACCAGACTGAGTCTAGTACAACTAGATGGTGCCCTGCTACCACCACTGATTGCTCTGACCAGGAGCACAACAGAGAGTCCCGGACAGAGCTGGAGAAAAATGTAGAACAAAATTCTAACTCACAAAAAAAGACCAGACTTACTGGCCTGACAGAGACTGGAGAAACCCTAGGAGTATGGCTCCTGGACACCCTTTTAGCTCAGTAATGAAGTCATTCCCGAGGTTCACCCTTCACCCAAAGATTAGACAGCCCCATAAAACAAAACGAGACTAATGGGGCACAACAGTCCTGGGACAAGGACTAGAAGGCAGGAGGGGACAGGAAAGCTGGTAATAGGGAACCCAATGCTGAGAAGCGACAGTGATGACATGTTGTGGGGTTGTTAACCATAGTCATAAAACAATATGTGTACTAACTATTTAATGAGAAACTATTTGTTCTGTAAATCTTCATCTAAAGTACAATAAAATAAAATAAAAAGCATATTTTAAAGAAAAGACGACTCCACAGCAACAGGTTTGGTTTTTGATATGCCAGGCACAGTTCTAGGTACAGGAGATACATTAAAAAAATAAAACGAACAAAAATTCTTGCCATTAAGAAGCTTATTCTAGTGAGGCGAGAAAGACAATAAACCTAATAAATTAGTAAATTATATAGTATGTGTGCAGTAAAGGGTTTACATGCAGGCCTGACTGGTATCCTTTGAAAGGCTGCTTATAAGGCTGGCCCTCAGTTAGAATTGAGAAAACTGGATTTCGGGAGGGTTCTGGCTAGCCTAACAAATAAGAGTGCTCACTGTGCCTGAACTATTTTTGTACAAAGAACGTAGTTTATGCTGAATACCTAGTTTCCTGCTGGAAGTCTTGAATTTTGATATGTGATAGGCAGAGGGTGCCTACGTGAACTGCCTCCATAAAAACCCCGGGGTTCTATGCCTCTAACAAACTTCCCTTGTAGACAATTTTTCACATGAGTTGTCACAATTCACTGCTGAGGGAATTAAGAGCATCCTGTGTTATACCACTAGAGATGACTCTTGGAAGCTTGAAGGGATTAATTGTATAGTAGGTGTATTACTTCTCAACAAAGCTGTTATTTCTAAAAAAGAGTAAACAGGGATGGATACATGGGGATTCATTATACTACCCTTTATACTTCATTTATGTTTAAAATAATTAAATAATTAAAGCAATTTTTTTTTTTAAGTTTCATTTATTTTAAACAGGAAACGCCTGTATTTTGGGCACATTTACTGCTCTGTCAGAAGAGCACTGGATTAGCAAATTAAATTCAGGTTAGAAAAATAAATTCTACACTTTCTTCTGGAAGGACATCCCACATCATTGAGGAAAAAAAAAACAACCCACAAATTAAGACTCATATAAAACGGTAATTCATCTTCCAAGCTCAGAAAGATACTGGAGGCTAGATGTTATGGACTGACTTGTGTCCCCCACTATTATGTGTTGTAAATCCTAGCCTATAAACCTGTGGTTATAATCCCACTTGGGAATGTACTGTCTTTGTTATGGTAATGAGACAGGATTAGTGTAGGGTATATCCTGAGTCAATAGCTTTTGGGATATAAAAGAGATTAAACAAATAAGCAAGAGAAGAAGAGATGGGAGAAGACTGATGCTAAGCCACGTGGAGATCTCCATGGAACCAGGAAACAAGCTGAAGAGAAAAGAACCTTCCTCCAGAGCCAAGAGAGAGAGAAAGCTTTCCCCTAGAGCTGGCACCCTGAATTCGGACTTCTAGCCTCCTAATCTGTGAGAAAATAAATTTCTGTTTGTTAAAGCTATCCACTTGTGGCATTTCTGTTATAGTAGCACTAGATAACTAAGACACAAGCCAAAGGAACTATATCTGTTATCCTCCAAGAAAAGAAAAGGACCATCACTGGAGCAGCTCAGATATCAGCAGAACTGTTGGAAGGAGCAAGAGAAGCAGGGCTTTCTCTATTTCAAGGGGTGGGGCCATGGTCTCCTGGATCTTAAAGGGTAGGGCCACAGCATCCTAGGTTTCGAAGAACTGGATCTCCACCAACTTGGTTCCAGAGTGCGGGGTTATCATTAAGGTGTGCCCAGGGTATGGGGCCACCTCCCAAAGATGAGGGGGCAGGGCTTCCATACCCAAGAGGCAAAAGAACAGGGCTTGCCAGGGCAGAGGGTGTGGAGTTGCCACTCAGACGGACTAGGACAATGGATCCACCCAAAGCCTAGGGAGCAGAGAAGCCTTCCCAGTGGGCCTGGAAGGCTGAGACGAAGTCCGGGGCCAAGAGGTCTCACCCAGAATCCAAAAAGCATGGCCAACGCCCAGAGTCTGGAGGGCAGGGCCATTGCTTAGATGGTCTCAGAGAAGAGAAGATTATTTTCAAGCCTTGTTCTGCTGGGTTTTGGACTTGCTTGGTGCCTGTTATCCCTTCTTTCCCTCCAATTTCTCCCATTTGTAACAAATATGTAAGAATGGTGTGGGGGCAGCATCTGACCTTCTCTAATTTCACAAAAAGGAAGGAGAATCAAGATCAACAGTCCAAGGGTGATTTCTATGAGGCAGAGCTCAGACATACGTCCTCTTACCAGCCCTTTTTACTAATCTGACACCACCTGTCCCTCCCACAGCACACTCTTACTTCTCTGCTGAGTTCGATAATTTGTTGCAACAGCCACACAGAACTCACAGACGATACTCATGATTATGAAGTTTATTAGGGAAGTAACAGGTTACAATTCAGGTTCAGGAACACTCATGATACAGTTCTTTGATCAAGACAGCCTCTTCTCAACAGTGTCTGCAGGCAGGTCTTTCCCTGGCCCTTGGCCCCTTGGCCCCTGGGCCTGGCATCTGCCCTGCTTGGGCAAGTGTTATAAAGCTCTTTTAGCTCTACTGATAAGTGCCCAGAGGCACCCCACTCTGCCAGTAAGCCTCGGCCTGAAGGCACTCAGCTCTAGCTCTGTGGGTCAGCAAACCCGGCTCCACCAAGTGCCCTCAGGCACCCTACTCCACCAGCAAGCTTCCTGCTCAAAGGCACTCAGCTTTCTCACTCTGTGGATTGGGAAGCTACCACACCATCTCTTGTGGTCTCCTGCAGTCTTCTCATTCTGCTACCACTGTTTTTCTGCTACTATTTCTCACTGTCTCGCTCTCCCTGTCTTCATGTTACAGCACCTACTCTTTCTCTGTCAGTGTCTCCCGTTAAATTAAGCCTAGCAGAATGGTAAAACTGACCAATCCCCTCGTTAGAGTTCCATACACCTCATTTGCATAGCCCCACTCAGTCATTTAGTGGGAGTTAAAAAGACTATGGCAAGAAGGACCATATTTATTAAGTAACGCACTGCACTGCAAAATGTCTCTCTTGTGCCTGTTCCACCATTGTACTCTGGAAGCAGATAACTTGCATTCTAGATTTCACAGGTTCACAGATGAAGAGGAATTTTGCCCCAGGATGAAATATGCCTAAAGTCTCACCCATATTTGATTTAGATGATTCAGAAGATGAGATTTTGAACGTGGAATTGATTTAAGACTTCTGGGATGATGTGATGGGGTGAATGTGATTTGCATGTGGAAAGGGCATGAATTTTGGAGAGGCTAAAAGGTAGGATGTTATGGATTAAACTGTGTCCCCCAAAAATATGTGTTGTAAATCCTAGCCTCTATGCCTGTAATTATAATCCCATTTGGGAATGCACTGTCTTTGTTATGTTAATATGACAGGATTAGTGTAGGGTGTATCATGAGTCAATAGCTTTTGAGATGTCAAAGAGATTAAACAAGCAAGCAAGAGAAGCAGAGATGAGGGAAGACAGATGCCAAGACACATGAAATCTCCAAGGAACCAAGAAGCAGAAGCTGAAGAGACAAGGACCTTCTCCCAGAGCTGACAGAAAAAGAAAGCCTTCCCCTAGAGCTGGCATCCTGAATTTGTACTTCTTGCCTCCTAAACTGTGAAACTGGACTTCTAGCCTACTTCACTGTGAGAAAATAAATTCCTCTGTGTTAAAGCCATCTACTTGTGATATTTCTGTTATAGCAGCCCTAGATAACTAAAACTCTTGACTTTGAGATTTTAAGGTAAACAGCTGGAGGGGGAAGGATGGGCACTAGCAGGTTGAGAAGAAGGAAGGCAACAAATAGGGTCTCTTTCAGTCATGAAATCTGGCTTTTCTATTGCAAAAACAAAAAGTATATCAAATCACACAAAATAAAATATAAACTGATATTTGTATTTAGTTTGGCCAACTGTCTTGAATAATAATAAGAAACTAGGGTTTGCATTTTACCCCTATTCATTCAATGTTGATTTCTGGTTTCTCCAGCAGTTTTCCTTTTTAAGGAAAAAAAAAAAATTACCAAAAAATGGCTATCAAAAGATGGCTATCATCTCCCTTCACTGAAAAGTAGAGCAATAATAATATTTATTAATACTAAGTCCCAGGCAGTATTCTAAGCTCTTTAGAAATATTCTATTTTAATCTTCACAATAGAACCTATGAAGTAAATTTTAAGTACCATTATTCAGGTATCCCTGAATGCAGAGAAGTTAAGATCTGCCCAAGTCGTCATAACCAGTATGTGTGGAAGTGGCATCTAAACTCAGGCCATCTACTCCAAAACGCTAAACAAGTGGGCTATGGAGCCATCCCACATAGACTATAAAAGCTATTAACTGCTAATATTAATTCTAATAACTGCAATGTTCAAACTGTAGGAAAGTACTTCACAAATTAACTTTTTTTGCATTTCTTTTTTTGATTTTTAATTAACTTTTTTAGACTATGATTAAAAAATAATATGAAGATTTTAACAGGTGCAATCCTACAAACAGCCACATAACATCCATTTCTAAAGCCTTATTAGAATAATGAATGAAACGTAATTTCTTTATCCCCTAAATTCCAGAAATTCTCTGCCACACTTGTCACTTGACACTTTCTTTTTTGGTTTAAATAGTTATATGTATGTTAACTTCCACTCCAAGCTTACTCAGATTTAGGTTTCATTTAAGAAGTGGATGTTTTTAACATCTCACTGGCCTAGTCCTATGACATGGAAGGGTAAGTAGAAGAATGTTTGTGGCAATGATAACCCAAAAAAATTCAGTGGGAGGAATATGTGGGTTTGAAAGTAGATTCTAGAATTATGAGGATAAAATCCTGCAGCTGTCATTATTCAAATTTGGAGCTTTGCTTTCTCCAGGTCATGCTACTGCTGCCTAAAATTTAGGAAAAGAGGAGTCAGGGCTTCCAGTCCTGAGAAGACATTGCATGTAGAATCTGAATGATGTTGCTTTTGGGGGTGTTATGGATTTAATTGTGTCCTCAAAATATATGTGTGTCAACTTGGCTAGTCCATGATTGCCAGTATTGTGTGACTGTCCACCATTTTGACATCTGATGTGATTTTCCTATGTGTTGTAAATCCTATCTCTATGATGTTAATGAGGTGGGATTAGGGACAATTATGTTAAGGAGGCAGGACTCAATCTATAAGATTAGGTTGTGTCTTAAGCCAATCTCTTCTGAGATATAAAAGAAAGAAGCAAGCAGAGAGATATGGGGACGTCATACCACCAAGAAACAACAGCCTAGAGAATAGTGCATCCTTTGGACCCAGGGTTCCTGCGCTGAGAAGCTCCTCAACTGGGGAAGATTGATGACAAGGACCTTCTCCCAGAGCTGACAGAAAGAGAAAGTTTTCCTCTGGAGCTGGCACCCTGAATTCAGACTTCTAGCCTCCTAGACTGTGAGAGAATAAACTTCTCTTTGTTAAAGCCATCCACTTGTAGTATTCCTGTTATAGCAGCACTAGATAATTAAGACAGGGAGCAACATTAAAAGGGTTCAGTGTTGGATTTTTAATTGAAAAACACAAATGGCAAAAGCATGCAGCAGGTGGAGTTAGATAGACCTGGATTCACTTTCTGAACCAACACTCCAGCTATATGATCTTAGACAAGTCCTTCATTCTCTACTTTTCCCATTTTTCTCCAGGTTAGGAGGATAAAATGGTCTGATACAAATTACTGCTTAGCCCAATGCCCAACCCATAGCAAGCACTCAATAAATGTCAGTAGTAACCTAGTAGTAATAATAGTAGTAGTAGCAGCAGTAGCAGCAGCGGTGGTGAAGGTACAATCTAAGCAATCCAAAATTACAAATGTTAGCCTGACCCTCAGGACTGAAGATTTAAATAAGACCTTCAAAAACGGATGGTAATTGAAAAGCCAGGAATGAATCCAAACATCTACGGGTCAACTGATTTTCGACAAGGGTGCCAAATCTATTCAACGGGGAAGGAATAGTCTCTTCAACAAATGGTGCTGGCAAAACTGGATTTCTGCATGCAGAAAAATGAACCTAGATCCATACCTCACACCATACACAAAAACTAATTCAAAATGGATCAAAGAACTAAATGTTAAATCTAAAACCACAAAGTTTTTCAGAGAAAATACAGGAGCAAAGCATTGGGACCTAAATTTTTTAAATGATAGCTTATCAAACACAACAGTGAATGCAGGAGCAACAGAAAACAAAATAGATAACTGGAACCTCATAAAAGTTACTTATGTTCATCAAAAGACTTTATCAAAAGAGTAAAAACACAACCTAGAGGATGGGAAAAAAAAAAAACTGGGAATGAGATAACTAATAAGGGTCTAATCTAAAATACACAGAAGACTTCTACAACTTAACAACAAAAAGACAAATAACCCCATCAAAAACTAGGCAAAGGACATGAACAGACACTTCACCAAAGAGAATAATCAAATGGTCAATAAACACATGAAAAGATGCTCAACATCATTAGCCATCAGGGAAATGCAAATCAGAACACAATGAGATACCATTTCACTCCCACTAGGATGGCCAACATAGAAAAAAAACAGAAAATAACAAGTTCTGAGGAGATGTGGAGAAACTGGAACCCTCATACATTGCTGGTGAGAATGTAAAATGGTACAGACATTGTGGAAAACAGTCTGGTGGTTCGCCAAAAAACTAGAGGTAGAGATGCCATATAACCCTACAATTCCATTCCTAGGTATATACCCTAGAGATCTAATAGAAGTGACATGAACAGACATATGCACACCTATGTTCATCACAACACTATTCAAAATAGCAAAAAAGATGGAAACAACCTAAGTGCCGTTAACAGATGAATGGATAAGTAAAATGTGGTACATAAATACAATGGAATACTACTCAGCAATAAAGAAAAATGAGTTCCCAAAACATTTTGGAACATGGATAAACCTGGAGGACATTATGTTGAATGAAATAAGTCAATAAAAAAAAAAAATTGTATGTTCTCACTTTTATGAAATGACATGAACAAGTAAATATTAGTGGTTACAATGGATGAGAGGGAAGGGGATTCACACTCTAGATAGTAAACAGTAGTTATTTTTGGTGATGGGAAAGGTAACACGGAATGAGTGTGAAGTGCGTAGAGCTCGATGAAAGTAGATGTCACTAAAAAGTACAAAAGGAAAAAAGACGTGTTTGTAATTACTACGGCACATATAATTTTGAAACAATCAAAAAATATATGTGTGGGAACATATGTACGTATGTAGGCATGTATGTTTACTGTTGTTCTTACGTGCAGTTGAGTCAGTTCTAGCTCATATCGACCCTATGTCAAAAGAATGAAACACTGCCCAGTCCTGTGCCATCCTCACAATCACTGCTATGTTTGAGCCCACTGTTGTAGTCACTGTGTCAATCCATCTTGTTGAGGGTCTTTTTCAATGACCCTCTACTTCACCAGGCATGATGTCCTTCTCCAGGGACTGGTCTCTCCTGATAAGATGTCCAAAGTATGTGAGATGGAGTCTTGCCATCCTTGCTTCTAAGGAGCATGCCGGTTGTACTTCTTCCAAGACAGATTTGTTCATTCTTCTGGCAGTCCATGGTATACTCAATATTCTTCGCCAACACCATAATTCAAAGGCATCAAGTCTTCTTCAGTCTTCCTTACTCATTATCCAGCTTTCATATGCGTATGAGGGGATTGAAAATACCATGGCTTGGGTCAGGTGCATCTTAGTCCTCAAAGTGACATGTTTGCTTTTTAACATTTTAAAGAGGTCTTTTCATTTGATTTCTTGACTGCTGCTTCCTTGGGCATTGATTGTGGATCCAGATAAAATGAAATCCTTGACAACTTCAATCTTTTCTCCATTTATTATGATGTTGTTATCGGTCCCGTTGTGAGGATTTTTGTTTTCTTTATATTGGGGCGTAATCCATACTGCAGTATTTGATCTTCATCATTATATGCGTGCTTCAAGTCCTCTTCACTTTCCACAAGCAAGGTTGTGTCATCCTCATATCACAGGTTGTTAATGAGTCTTCCTCCAATCCTGATGCCAAGTGCTTCTTCATAGAGTCCAGCTTCTTGGATTATTTGCTTACCACACAGATTGAGTAAGTATGGTGAAAGGATACAACCCTGACACACACCTTTCCTGATTTTAAATGACGCAGTATCCCTCTGCTCTGTTTGAACGACTGCATCTTGGTCTATGTACAGGTTCCTCCTGAGCACAATTAAGTGCTCTGGAACTCCCATTCTTCACAATGTTATCCCTAATTTGTTATGATCCACACAGACAAATGCCTTTGCATAGTCAATAAAACACAGGCAAACATCTTTCTGGTATTCTCTGCTTTTAGCTAAGATCCATCTAACATCAGCAATGATAGCACTCGTTCCACATCCTCTCCTGAATCTTGAATTTCTGGCAGTTTCCTGTCAATCTACTGCTGCAATTGCTTTTGAATTATCTTCAGCAAAATTTTACTTGCATGTGATACTGATACTGTTCGATAATTTCTACATTCTGTTGGATCACCTTTCTTTGGAATGGACACAAATATGGATCTCTTCCAGTTGGTTGGCCAGGTAGTGTCTTCCAAATATCTTGGCATAGATGAGTGAGTGCTTCCAGTGTTGCATCCATTTGTTGAAACACTTCAACTGGTATTCCATCAATTCCTAGAGTCTTGTTTTTCACCAATGCCTTCAGTGCAGCTTGGACTTCTTTCTTCAATACCATTGGTTCTTGATCATATGCTACATCCTGAAATGGTTGAATGTTGACCAATTCTTTTTGGTACAGTGACTCTATTTATTCCTTCCATCTTCTTTTGATGCTTCCTGCTTCATTCAGTATTTTGCCCATGGAATCCTTCAGTATTGCAAATTGAGGCTTGAATTTTTTCCTCAGTTCTTTCAGCTTGAAAAATGCTGAGCGTATTCTTCCCTTTTGGTTTTCTAACTCCAGATCTTTGCATATTTCATTATAGTACTTTACTTTGTCTTCTCGAGCTTCCCTTTGAAATCTTCTGTTTATCTCTTTTACTTCATCATTTCTTCCATTTGCTTTAGCTATTGTACATTCAAGAGCAAGTTTTAGAGTCTCTCCTGACATACATCTTGGTCTTTTCTTTCTTTCCTGTCTTTTTAACGATCTTTTCTTTCTTCATGTATGATGTCCTTGACATCATCCCACAACTCCTCTGGTCTTCGATCATCAGTGTTCAATGTGTCAAATCTATTCTTGAGATGGTTTCTAAATTCAGGTTGGATTTACTCAAGGCCGTACTTTGGCTCTCATGGACTTCCTTTAATTTTCTTCAACTTCAATTCAGACTTGCATATGAGCAATTGAGGTCTGTTCCACAGTCAGCCCTGGCCTTGTTCTGATGGATTATACTGAGCTTTTTCATCGTCTCTTTCCACAAATGTAGTCAACTTGATTCCTGTGTATTCCATCTAGCAAGGACCACCTGTATAGTTGCCGTTTATGTTGTTGAAAAAAAAAGTATTTGCAATGAAAGAAGAAATTGAAGAATTTACCAACTTCCACAGTCTAAAATTGATCAAACATGCATCAAGATGCATTGATAATTACTGGTGATTGGAATGTGGAAATAAAGAAGAAGGATTGGGAGTTGGAAAATATGGCCTTGGTGATAGAAACGACGTCAGAGATCACATGACAGAATTTTGCAAGACCAATGGCTTATTCATTGCTAATACCTTTTTTCAACAACATAAACGGCTACTATACACGTAGACCTCACTGGATGGAATGCAGAAGTATATATATAGGTGCATGCATACATATATGCATCTATTTGACTATATGCACATATATTCATTTATATAATAAAGCACATAGACAGCACAGTTACGGATACGTCTAATACATAACCAAATACTTTGCAGGATTGGATTTCTGAGCTTGAAGGATTAGGACCATAATGTTGTGGGACATCTCAGTCAATTGGCATAATAACTTTAAGAAGTTATGTTCTACATCCTAATTTGGTGAGTTGTGTCTCAGGTCTTAAAAGCTTGTGTGCGGCCATCTAAGATACATTTATTGGTCTCTAGTGGTTAGGAGCAAAAGAGAGTGAAGGAAACAAAAGACTCAAGGAAAAAATTAGTCTACAAGACAAAGAGTCTACACAAACCATGGCTTCATCTACCCTGAAAGCAGAAGAACTAGATGGTGGCCTCATCTACCCAGAAACCAGAAGAACTAGATTGTGCCCAGCTATCAAAACCGACTGTTCTAATCAGTGCCACAATAGATGGACACTGATAGAATGAGAGAAAAATGTGGAAAAGAACCTCACACTCTTAAAAAAAAAAAAAAGACCTACTGGATGATTGAGGTTGGAGGACTCCCTGAGACTACTGTCCTGATATACTCTTCAAGCCTTGAACTAAAACTAACCCGAGGTCACCTTATAGCTAAATAACAGATTGGCTTGCAAAATAATGAATATACCTGTAAGTACTGGGTTCCTTCAAAAAATCACCTGTACAAGACGAAATGGTCAACAATTAATTTAAAACAAAGATGAGAATATAAGTTGGCAACCAAAACCAAATCAAGACCTTTACCGTGGAATTGATTCTGACTCATAGTGACCCTGCAAGGAAAAACAGAACTGTTCCATAAGGTTTCCAAGGCTGTAATCTTTACGGAGCAGCTGGTGGATTTATACCACTAACCTTTTGGTTAGCAGCCAAGCACTTAACCACTGCACCACCAGGGCTCCTAGAAGGGAACAGTGAAGCTAGATTAATGGAAACAGAACAACCAGAACAATAGTAATGTGAATGCTCACACATTGTGAAAAATGTTAACCAATGTCACTGAACAATTTGTGTAGAAATTGTTGAATAGAAACCTAAAGTGTTATGTAAACCTTCACCAAAAACACAATATTATTTTTTAAAAAACTGACAGTAATCTTTAATGGAAATGTTGTTAATGAGCAGAGATGTTTTATAATAACTTCATGTGTTGCAATAGTTTTCTGAAAATTGGAGCTCTGGTGGTACAGTGGTTAAGAGATCAGGCTGCTAACCAAAAGGTCGGCAATTCGAATCCACCAGCCACTCCTTGGAAACCCTATGGGGAAGTTCCACTCTGAGTTAGAATCACTCAATGGCAACAGGTTTGGATTTTCTAAAGGATAAGACTTGATGCATGCATCAAAGTTGAAAAACTTTAAAATTACTATACACCATTGCTATTGGATATTTTCCCTTCAGTGAATGTTTCCATCAACAACCTGTACCATAAACGTAAGTATATAGTTACTATTTAAGCACGACAGTTACACATGAAAAATTCTTGTAAATTTTTTGCAAAATTTTAAAAGGTATCTTTTTTAATTCTTAAAAACAATAGTTTAGTCTATTCACCAAAAAAAAATCTCAGCAATTATTCTTTTTGTAATATGCTAACAAGTTAGAAAATCTTTCCCTCTCTGAACGCAAGCCAACTTTAGTTCAGACCCATACTTTTCTCTCCAGCATCTTTCAAATTGTGTACGTGTGTGTACATGTAAGATATGTGTAGTTGTGCGCGATGGTTTCATTTTTAAAGAGAAATAGCAAAAAGCTATGAATTTCTCCAAGAAATTGGAGTCAATTACAGGATTTGATTGGGGAGAACGATGCTGCTAAAATCAACTCTGTCTAAACTGCTGTGGTCTGCAAAGTAAAGAGCGAAGGAGAAGCAATAATCCTATTGCAAGAAGGAATTAGGGGGTATTAGTACTACATGTATCCTATTTCACTCATAGGCTGAGATTTGCTTTGACCATTTGCTCACAGGACCTGTTGACGTGCACCATGTGACATTCCTAATGGAATCCTTAAAAATTCTTGTCACCCAGTTCTCGAAGATGTTCACAGGATTTCACACACGTTGTGCTCGTTTTTTGTTTTTGTTTTAACGCAAACATCCTTACTCAGAAACTGATGACCCTACATCCACAAAACAGTTACACGGCATCAGAGGATCAGTCTTGCCCACAAAACACAACACGGAAAGGGCATGCATTAACCCGAAGTTTAATTCCGGGCATATTTTCTTTCTTACCTGATGCTGGGTCAGGTGGGACCTGCCCCACCTTTCCGCGAACCCTCTTTCTGCAGATTTCCCGAGGGTCCCAGGGCTGGAGCAGAGGAAACAAGAACAGAGGGTGCAGGGAAAAGCCACCCTTAGCTTCACTACTCCCTCTTGTCCTCCGGCTCGAACTTGCTCCAGGTCCCGGGCCAAAAGAGAGTGCCACCAGCCAACACCACCAGCTCCACAGAGTTGGAGGGATTCCCTTAAGAAGCTCCCCTTGCACTCCCTGACTGACGCCCCCGGAGACAAACAGGAGAAACGGCATCAATCGCTTGAGAGACACCAGGCTAGCAGAAGCAATAGCAAGTCCTGCTGCTCAAAAAGAAGAGGAAATGATGGAGGAGGCGGTGACTGGGATGTGACCGAAAACAGACAACCGCGGCGAAAAGGGCACCTCCCCACTCCAACCTAACTCTAAGCCGTCTTCGCCCTGTTGTCATAGCACTTTACAACGAACGGTACTGCGCAGGTCACACGGCTGCGCCGCGACGACTTCTGGGAATTGTAGTCCAGAATAACGAGGGAGGGTGGGTAGCGGAAAACGCTTTCTGGTGGGCTGTGGTTGGAATCAGATTTCTTCTGGGACGGGACCGGAATGAACCACTCCGTAGTTCTCGTTGGCAGAGAAAGATAGTTAATACAATTCCCTTTTCTGTCCTAGAACCAGTTCCTCAGACCCGGGCTGTAGGGAAAGCCCGCCTCCCGCTCCTGCTCCGCACAAAGGCCCCGCTCCTCGACGCCGGCGGGCTGGGTTTTCCGCAGGGGCGGGGCGTTCGCGGCTTCTCAGTGGTGCACAGTCTGATCCAGCGCATCCGAGCCTCGGTAGCCCCTGCCAATGGTTTCTTATTTTCGTGGCGTTGAGGCGCAAGAGGGCCCTGTCCATGGACCTGGCGGCCGTGTCGAGGATCGGCACGGTAGCGAACGCCAGCGTGTGCGCCCTGGTGGTGGGGGTGGTGCTAGTCCAGTATAAATTCACCTTGAAGAGGAAGATCCAGCTGAAGAGTAAGATCCTCGAGATGGTGAGTGCGGAGGGTCAGCGCCCTGGAGCGCGTAAGGATCACTGCCCACACGTGGGTTTGAAGATCCAAGGTTTATGGCACCTAAATCTCTCCTGTCTCGAGAAGGCACTGGAGCATTAATAGGGCTACCCTGAATTCACAAAGGTCTTTAAAACAAAAATGGTAGATACTTAAAAAAAAAAAAAAATTAAAACTGCAAACTGTTGCTTTTAAATTTAAAAAATGTTTTATTGTGGTTCTAAATATGGCATCATAAAAACCCCAAAATTCAGATGGTGACTATGCCTCAAACACATTTTAATACCGTCACTTACTTATACCAGCCTCCTCATAGCCCAAGTGGGGCGGAATGATCACAGTTCGTTTTTCCCTAAGGTACATCTCTATGAGACCTGTATCTACTCCCAACGCGGCCTGTCCAGACCCCAAAACAGTATTACACATTTTGCCTAAATTCCTCTTTAAAATGAAAGAGAAGAGTGCCTATTAGGCCATCAACCCATTGGCACTTGTGAGTGTTCTCATGAGTAGACCACAACATACATTCTCTGATATTTCTGCCAAAGACAAGTAACTTCATTTGAATCACGAGGAAACAGTGGACAAACCCAAACTGAGGGTCATTTTGCACAATAATCAACCTGTAATCTTCAAACCTATCAAGGTCGTGAAAGTCAAGGACAGGCTGAGTTGCTGTTCCAGAGAATGGGAATATTTGGCAAAACTTAAGTGAGGTCTCAAGATTAGATGACAGTAATGTATTAATGTTAACTTCGTGATTTTTAATGGAAGAGATCCATATTTGTGTCCATTCCAAAGAAAGGTGATCCAGCAGGCTGTGGAAATTATCAAACAATATCATTAATATCACATGCAAGTAAAATTTTGCTACAGATAATTCAAAAGTGGTTGCAGCAGTACATCAACAGGGAACTGCCAGAAATTCAGGCTGGATTCAGAAGAAGATGTGGAACAAGGATATCATTGCTGATGTCAGATTGGTCTTGGTTGAAGGCAGAGAATACCAGAAAGATGTTTACCTGTGTTTTAGTGACTATGGATCATAACAGATTATGGATAATGTCGTGAAGAATGGCAATTCCAGAACGTTTAATTGTGCTCATTAGGAACCTGTACCTAGACCAAGACACAGCTGTTCAAACAGAACAAGGGGATACTGCATGGTTTAAAGTCAGGAAAGATGTGCATCAGGGTTGTATCCTTTCACCATACTTACTCAATCTGTATGTTGAGTAAAGAATCCATGAAGCTGGACTGTATGAAGAAAGCGGCATCAGGATTGGTGGGAGACTCATTAACAACCTGCGATATGCAGATGACAGATCTTGCTTGCTGAAAGCGAGGAGGACTTGAAGCACTTACTGATGAAAATCAAAGACTACAGCCTTTAGTATGGATAACACCTCAGCATAAAGAGAACGAAAATCCTTACAACTGGACCAATAAGCAACATCACAATAAATGAAGAAAATATTGAAGTTGTCAAGGAATTCATTTTACCTGGATCCACAGTAAACGCCCATGGAAGCAGCAGACAAGAGATCAAACGACACATTGCGCTGGGCAAATCTGCTGCAAAAGACCTCTTTTAAGTGTTGAAAAGCAAAGATGTCACTTTGAGGACTAAGATGCGCCTGACCCAAACCATGATATTTTCAGTCACCTCATATGCATGTGAAAGCTGAACTATGTGAATAAGGAAGACCAAAGAAGAATCGATGCCTTTAAATTACAGCATTGGCAGAGAATATTGAATATAGCATGGACGGCCAGAAGAATGAACAAATCTGTCTTGGGAAAAGTACAGCCAGAGTGCTCCTTGGAACCAAGCATGGCACAACTTCGTCCCACATACTTTGGGGATGTTATCAGGAGGGATCAGTCCCTGGAGAAGGACATCATGCTTGGTAAAGTAGAGGGTCAGCGAAAAAGAGGAAGACCCTCAGTGAGATGGATTGACACAGTGACTCCAACAGTAGGCTCAAGCATAACAACAATTGTGAGGATGGCACAGGACCGGGCAGTGTTTCGTTCTGTTGTACATAGGGTCACTATGAGTCGGAACGGACTCAACGGCACCTAACAATTGAGTTATGTAGGAAAATGTTCATTTTCCTGTGAAATGCACACTGAAGCATTCAGGGGTGATGGGATATCATGCTGGCCACCTACTCTGCAGTGGTGGGGAGGAGGGTCCATTGTACTGGTCTTACTACTTTTCTGTAAGTTTTTTCACTATTGTTTTTGTTTTTTTTTTTTTTTAAAAAAAAAATCCTCATGAAAATACCTAATAAGAACACTGACCAAAACTCTCTCTGGGTCCAGCATTCTTTTGAAAACCCCCACCTTCCCACCCAGGCTTTTATCAGTACTAAAAACCAAAGGCCATAGCCACCTCTTCTCTTCATGGGGCCAAGCCCTCTGTGGATTCCTGAGTCCCTTTCCTGACTACCACCCTCGACTCCTGTTAGAATCCTCTTTGGGGGCATTTGAACAATTTCTGGGTTTCTGTTTATCTTTATTCCTAATAGAAGCGGCGCTGCTGTGAAATCACTGGTACATATCTCCTGATACACATGTTCTAACTATTAACTGTAGTATATACTTGGAGTGGATTTGCTGGTTTATAGAATGTTTGAATGTTTAACTTTACAACATAATGCCAGTTGTTTGGTTTTGGGGTTTTTTGTTACTTTGATTTTTTTTTTTTTTAATTTGCTTTTTACTTTCAGATTCAGTGTAAGGATAATATCCTGTCAGTCACCAGCCTTAAAATTTTTGTTGTTGTTCTTGCTTTTTTCATTGGATTCTACCTTAGACTTTAAACATCCTGTTTTTTTTTTTACCACCAGTCCACATTCCCAATAAAAAATATAATTCTGGATTATTACATTTGTTAAAGATAAAAGAATACTGTCATGAAAATCATCAAAACCCTTAATTTTTAATACTTTGGTATTAAACCATCACAACATTGATTATAAAAGAAAAACTGAAATTACATGGATTGTCAGTAATAGGAGCTTAAGCAAATGATGAAAAATATTATTCAACCATTAACATTCAAGTTATTGGAATATCTTTTATTTGAAAAAAATGTGTTTAATATACTTACAGATGAAGAAACATCTAAAAACACCATGTACTATGTCATCAATTTTATAAAGACAAAATGTGGAAAAAATATTACAAATATTTTTCACTGAAATATTAACATTGGCTATTATGTGGACTTGTGAGTGAATTAATTTTCCTTTGCATTTTTCTGTTTTCTAATTTTTATGCATTGCCATGCATCACCTTTGTAATTAGGATAAAAGTTCTATAGTAGAATAAAATAAAATACTGTATTTAAAATAAGTGAAAATTGCCTTTAATTACTAATTTATATTACAACCATGTAAGAAATATAACTGCTTATTTTTAAAAATTCCTGGGACCAGAGAAGTTTCTGCAAACTGTGATATCAGAGTCAACCTATTTCAGTTCACTATTTGCTGGAAAACCTGTTTTTCCCATTTGTGGCCTGAAAAGTTTATTTTTAACAGCTGGTGCCCACTGCTTTTAGGGTGGATTTTTGCTCAGGAGGCTCCTCAGGCCCTGATATAATCAGGGTCCTGGAGGGTCCACCTCAGAAGGCAGCCAGACATGCTCAAACGTGGAATGTCACCAGCAGCCTTGGCCCAGACACAAACTGGAACCTGGGATTCCGCCATTCAGATGCCTGAGCAAATTAGACTCAAGCACCCTACCTCCCCACAGGTGATACTGTAAAAGGTTACAGTGTATAAGAGGAAACCTTTTATTTCTAAATAGTGAGTTGTTGTTTGCTGTCAAGTTGATTCTGACTCATAGTGACCCTATATGACACAGTAGAACTTCCCCGTACAGTTTCCTAGGTTGAAATCCTTAAGGGAGCAGATCACCAGGTCTTTTCTCCCAAGGAGCAGCTGGTGGGTTCAAACAGCCAACCTTTTGGTTAGCAGTTGAGTGCTTAACCATTGCGCCACCAGGGCTCCTTCAAATAGTGACTTACACTATCATTTTTCTTTTCTCTTTAGTATCAGGAAATCTAAGAAGATTGATTTTAAAAACTAACTTTGCACCCAGATGTTGTCATCTGACACAGTTCTCAGAGACAATAGAATGTACTCTAGCTAAACAGAAACTCCAGCTAGTTTAAAGGAAATTAGGTAGCTCACTGAATCTCTGGGAGCCCCAGGAACAATGTAGCTAGGGTGGTGCAGTCAGGAGAAACACCTAGCCACTGTGGGACTGTTCCATGGAAAACAACCGCTGCTGCCATCTCCACTAGAACATTAGGATGTGAGGGACTGGACGTTGGAAACTTCCACATCTGCCGCAAAGAACAAGACACCACCTCTGTGCTTGCCAACATCAGCATGTGGCTGCCACCTCTTAGTCCTCTGAGGGTACTTATGCTTGGTGGAACCTGGGTCACATGTAGAACTCAGGCTACAAGGGAGTCTGAAAAATGTTATTTTTATCTTTCTAACCTAGTTAAAATAGGACTGGAGTGGGGTGTTGAATGAGCCAATCTACAGGCATTAAAAAAATTTCACTTTCACTTCTATTGCCTGTCACAACTTCTGAAATGATGAGTGACTAGTTTGTATTTTTACGTTTTTATAGAAATAAAATATATTCATTGTTGCTCTTTAAAAAATGTTCATTATAAACTGTCATGGATTGAGTTGTATCCCCCCAAAATATATGTCAACTTTGTTAGGCCATGATTCCCAGTATTGTGTGGTTGTCCTCCATTTTGTGATTTTCCTATGTGTTATAAATCACCGTTTCTGCCTGTGGTCAAAGAGGATTAGGATGGGACGTAACACCCTTGCTCAGGTCACATCCCTGATCCAGTGTAAAGGGAGTTTCCCTGGGGTGTGGCCTGCACCACCTTTTATCTTACAAGAGATGAAAAGGAAGCAAGCAGAGAGTTGGGGACCATATACCACCAAGAAAGCAGTGTTGGGAGCAGAGTGCGTCCTTTGGACCCGGGGTTCCTGCACAGAGAAGCTCCTAATCCAGGGGAGGATTTGATGAGAAGGCTGACAGAGAGAGAAAGCCTTCCCCTGGAGCTGACACCCTGAAATTGGACTTTTAGCCTACTTTACTGTGAGAAAATAAACTTCTCTTTGTTAAAGCCATCCACTTGTAGTATTTCTGTTATAGCAGCCCTAGATGACTAAGACATAAACACAATGCTATATTTTAATATGAATTTATAAGATAAATACCCCTAATCCTACTACCCTAAAGCAATGATGGATATTTGTTTTATATTCAGTCTTCCGGTATGTCTAATTCATTGATATTTTTAGAAATTTAATCCTAGACAGAAGCGAGGATAGCAAGGTTTCAGCCTGCTTACTTTGGACATGTCATCAGGAAAGACCAGTCACTAGAAAAGAACATCATGGTTGGTAAAGCGGAGGGTCAGCAAAGGCAAGGGAAGCCCTTGTTGAAATGGATTGACACAGTGGCCAAAACAGTAGACTCAAACATAGCAACGATCATGAAGATGACACAGGACCAGGCAGCATTTCATTCTGTTATACGTAATGTCACTATGAGAAGCAACTCAATGGCAACTAACAACAATAATCCTATGTATTTTGGTATTCCACTTTTTTACTTAGTATTTTATGTCAGTATTATTATGGATTTATGATATTTAATGGCTCCATAACATTCTGTCAGGGTATGTTCCATATCTACTCAAGTATTCCCGAAATTTTAGGTGTGTGTTAGTTCAGGTTTATGAATATTGCTACAATAAATACCTGTCTTAGTTACCCAGTGCTGCTATAACAGAAATACCACAAACAGATGGCTTTAACAAACAGAAGTTTATCCTCTCACAATCTGGGAGGCTAGAAGCCTGAATTCAGGGTGCCAGCTCCTGGCGAATGCTTTCTTTCTCTGTCAGTTCTGGGAGAAGGTCCTTGTCATCAATTTTCCCCTGGTCTAGGAATTTCTTAGCGCAGGGACCCTGGGTCCAAAGGACACGCTCCACTCCCAGCACTTCTTTCTTGATGGCATGAGTTCCCTACACTGAGAAGCTCCTAGACCAGGGGAAGATTCCCCAGGAGCTGGCATCCTGAATTTTCAGACTTCTAGCCTCCTGGACTGTGAAAGAATAAATTTCTGTTTGTTAAAGCCATCCACTTGTGGTATTTCTGTTATAGCAGCACTAGATAACTAAGACAGAATTTGGTACTGAGAGTGGGATGCTGCTCTAACAGATACCCAAAATGTGGAAGCAGTTTTGGAATTGAGTAATGAGTAGAGGTTGGAAGAGTTGTAAATTGCCTAATAGTAAGGGCCCAGATTGCCTTGAAGAGACTGTTCATGGAATTATGGACATCAAAGACAATTCTGGTGAGGACTTAGAAGGAAGTGAGGAGAGCTATAACACTGGAGATGGTGCAGATGGCGAGAAACAACAGCAGTAGAACCGGGAGACCAGTGCAAGACAGCTTAGGAGCTAACCCACGGAGGGAGAGAGCTGAGTGCTTTAGTGTAGGAGGTTTCCTGGTGGAGTAGAGTGCCTCCAGGCACTTGTTACGTGGTAGGCTTTCTGACTCACAGAGCAAGAGAGCTGAGTGCCTTCCAACTGAGGTTTACTAGTGGGAGTGGGGTGCCTCCAGGCACTTATTGGTAATGCTAAAGAGCTTTGGAACACTTGCCCCAGCAAGGCAGACACAGGGCGGGCCCAAGGGTCAGAGGGGCCAAGAGGCCAAGGAACCTGGAGCAGAAGCTGAAGAGACAAGGAGCACAGGAAGCAGAACTGCCTCAGTCTCAAAGGGTAGGGCCACAACCTCTGGGGTCTCAAAGGGTGGAACCACAGCCTTCTGGCTCTCAAAGGGTAGGGCCATGGCCTCCTAGGTTTCAAAGAGTCAGATCTTCACCAACTTGGTTCCACAGTATGGGGCTGCCATTCACAAGTGCCAGGGGGATGAGGCCAGATCCACTGCCCAAAGCTGAGGGGGCAGGGCTGCCATGTCCAAGGTGCGGAAGAACAGGGCCTGCCATGGCCGAGGGGGGAGGATTGCCACTCACATGGACTAGGAGAATGGAGCTGCCCAAATCCAAGGGAGCAGAGTTGCTGTCCCAGTGGACCTGGAAGGCGAAGCTGAAGCCCAGGGCCAAGGGGCCTTCACCCAGAATCAGGAGAATGTGGCCAGTCCTGGAGTCTAGAGGGCAAGGCCATTGCCTAAATGGTCTCAGAGAACAGAGGATAATTTTCAAGTCTTGAGAGCTAATGTAGTGTGTTCTGCTGACTTGCTTGGTACCTGTTACCACTTCTTTCACTGCAATTTCTCCCATTTGTAATGGAAATATTTACCTTGTGCCTGTTCCACCATTGTACTTTGGAAGCAGATAACTTGTATTCTAGATTTCACAGATGAAGAGGAATTTTGCCCCAGGATGGAATTTGGACTTTAAGACTTGCAGGATCATATGATGGGGTGAATGTGTTTTACATGTGGGAAGGACATGAATTTTTGAGGTCCAAGGGTGGAATGTTATGGATTGAATTGTGTCCCCTAAAACTGTGTGTCAACTTGGCTAGGTCATGATTCCTAGTATTGTGTGGTTGTCCACCATTTTGTGATCTGATGTCATTATCCTGTACGTTGTGAATCCTAACCTCTATGATGTTAATGAGGCAGTATTAGTGGCAGTTACGTTAATGAGGCAGGATACAATGTACAGGACTAAGTTGTATCTTGAGTCAGTCTCTTTTGAGACATAAAAGAGAGAATCAGGCAGAGAGGAGAGGGACCTCATACCACCTAGAAACAAGAGCCAGGAGAATAGTGCATCCTTTGGACTCGGGATCCCTGTGCTGAGAAGCTCCTAGACCAGGGGAAGATTGATGACAAAAACCTTTTCCCAAAACAGAAAGCCTTACCCTGGAGCTGGTGCCCCGAATTCAGACTTATAGCCTCCTAGACTGAGAGAATAAATCTGTTTGTTAAAGCCATCCCCTTGTGGTTATTTATGTTATAGCAGCACTAGGTAACTAAGAACCCTGTAGGAGCCGTGGTTGCATAGTGGTTAGGAACTCAGCTGCTAACCAAAAGGTTGACAGTTCAAATCCACCAGCCACTCCTTGGAAACCCTATGGGTCAATTCTGCTCTGTCTTATAGGGTCATAACTATGAGTGGAAACCAACTTGATGGCACCTAACAACAATAGGTAACTAAGACAATATCTTTGTTCATATAAATTCTTTCTCCTTTTAGATTATCCTAAGGGGTGAAAACTATTAGGTGGAAAGATAGAAATATCTTCATTCCAAAAATATGTCGCCAACAATATGTGAATATAACAATTGCACTACAATGTGGTCATTATTGGGTGTAATAATTGAAGATTAAAATGTTTTCTTTCAACAGATGTGATTTTGTACATTAATATTGCTTTAATTTGCATTTCTGTGTTAAGGTTAAAGAGCAAGGAAATAGAGATGTTAGGCAAGTCATCTGGCTACCCAAGAGCTGCCGAGGGGGCGCCCATGTTCAGGGTCTGGTTCTTGGCTTCACAGGCTTAAAACCCAGCATTTTCTTTTTTTTTTTTTTTTTTTGAGGACTGACTCATTGTCTTAGGCTGGGTTCTCTAGAGAAGCAAAACCAGTAAAGTGTATAAATATCTAGAGAGAGATTTATATTAAGGAAACAGCTGACACAATTGTAGAGGCTAAAACGTCCCAAGTCCATGGATCAGGGTAGAGGCCTCTCCCAATTCACACACCCGCAGAAGCTGGCAAACCCAAGGTTGGCAGGTCGGAGAGCAGGACTCCCGCTCACAAGCTGTGAAAGTCAACAAATTCCAAGATCAGCAGACAAGACCGCAAGGTTTCTCCTGATTCATGTAGCTGCAGGGGCTGGCGAACTCAAGATCAGCAGGTCAGGGAACAGGACCCTTGCTCACAGGCTGTGAAGATTGACGAATTCCAAGGTCGACAGGTAAGCTGCTAGCTCAAGTCCCAAGAACCGGAGGTGAGACAACAAGAGGCAGCTGCTGAGCCTGGAACAAGACAAAAACTTTGGCAAGGCGAGCAGGCAGAAAGTAACCAGCAAAAGGCAGAGAGATGAAGCTGAGGGGGCAGTGAGCTGCCACAAGCCCTGCCCCCGCCAGTACCACTCAGCAGATTCCATCATGGGGGTGATCACATATCAAATTTCAACACGGAAGTGATCACAACATTATACAACTGCTAAAACACTGAGAATCATGGCCTAGCCAAGTTGACACACAAACTTAACCATCACAGTCATAACTGTTCTGTTCCTATTGCTGCAGAACAGCTACCCCAAACCTAATGGCATGAAACACTGAGCATTTTATTCTCTCAGTTTCTGTGGATCAGGAATTCAGGAAGGGCTTAGCAGCTCTGACTGGAGCTCTTTCATGTGATGGCAGTCAGGCTGGAGGGGGCGGGGGGAGTTAGCAGCTGGGAGCTGGACTGGCATCTTTCTGTTTATTTAGTGTCAGGTATTTTCCAGTAATCTCTCCATGGGTTAATTTGGGCTTCCTCACAACATGGTGGCCTCAAGGCAGTTGAACAGCTTACCTTGCCCCTGAAGGATCCAGGAACGAATATTCAAAGAAAATCAGGTAAAAGTTATATGACCTTTTCTGATCTAGCCTCAGAGATTATGCAGCATCACTTCTGCTTTCAACTGGTTATAATCAAGTCACCAAGTTTGGTCCAGATTCAAAGGAAGGGTCATAGACTTTATCTCTCCATGGAAGGAGCATCAAGGTCACATTGTAGAACAAGTAGGATAGGTATTACTGCAACTGTTTTGAAAAATACAATCTACCACAATAATTAAAGTCACCAGATGTGAAGTTATTAATTTATAGTAGGAGGCCCAATGTTCCAATAATCCTGGTACTCAAATACAACCAGAACACGTTTCTACTCATCAGGATATGATATGGCCATTAGAATGTTGCTGTATGAGAATGGAATCAGAGCCCTCAGACTTGGCTAGTCTTGAAGGATATCTCCTTTCAGTTGTGGACAAGTCTGGTCAATTTCACCCCTTTTCTCCAAATGGTGCACATTTCTCTAGTGACCAGAACACTCCTGTGTGTTTGTCACCGCTGGACAACGCTGGACATGATGCCTGATTTTTTTTGTTGTTGTTCTCCTTTTCTTGATTCTGTAGACTATCTTCTGAAATGAAGTCACGTTTTCTTTTCCTCTCAATCACATCTTCCTGAGACTGTATCGTTCATCTAGACTGGATTTATACACCTTGCAAGGCATTTGCAGATGATTTATTGGCCCATTAAACTTCCATGAATGGCTGGATCCTCCCTTCGTGCACCGATTATTTCTGGCTTCACTCTCAGAGGGAAATTATATTTCCAAGTTCTGGAACACCTCAGTGTAACTTCCTATATCTGTTCATAGCCTTATTGTATTTGGCTGTTTAGATTTTCTCTAATAAATTTGAATGAGCTCCTCGTATAGATTTTAACCATGTTGAATGTGACGTTTTGAGGCTAATATTTTCTCTATGCTGTTATTTTTACTTCTTTTGTAGTTTCATCTACTATTTCAAAGCTAAAACATTATTTCACCCCCAGAAAATGGCCCTGCCAACACCTTGACTTTAGCCCTGTGAGACCTGTGTTGGACCTCTCACCTCCAGAACTGTAAGGTGATAAATCTGTGTTGTTAAAGCGTTTAAATATGACTAATGGACCACAACTACCACAGCCTCCACCATACTGAGTCCAGCACAGTTAGATGGTGCTCAGCTACCACCACAGACTGACAGGGACCACAGCAGAGGGTCCTGGACAGAGCTGGAGAAGAATGTAGAACAAAATTCTAACTCACAAAAGACGACCAGAGTTAACTGGTCTGACGGAGACGAGAAACACTGTGAGTGTGGCCCCCGGACACTCTTTTAACTCAGTATTGAAGTCACTCCTGAGGTTCACCCTTCAGCCAAAGATTAGACAGGGCCATAAAACAAAACAAGACTTAATGGGCACACCAGCCCAGGGGCAAGGACGAGAAGTACTAGAAGGCAGGAGGGAACAGGAAAAAAGCTGGTAACGGGACCCAAGGTCGAGAAGGGAGAGTGTTGACATGTTGTGGGGTTGACAATGTTATAAAACAATCTGTGTTCTGTTTAATGAGAAACTAGTTTGTTCTGTAAACCTTCATCTAAAGTACAATAAAAAGAAAAATCAAGGAATAAATTATTTCAAGTTAAAGCATTATTTCAAAGTTATTGTAACTCCATAAATCAGATACATTTTATAAATCAACCTAGTTAAGTACGTAACACCTTTGAATCCTGGCTCCACCACTTAACTTTCTAGACCTTCTCCTCATCTATAAAATATGGGTAATAAATGTGAGTAGTATAACTTATAAAGTTTCTGAAGATCCCAGGACTGGCACAAAACAAGTGCTCAGTTAGCTTCTATTTTGGTTTCCAGCACACACCTTCTTTAAATACAATATACACTGACTGGGTTTTAACCATGGTTAGCATGTTCTGGAAAACTGAAGAATTTATATGGAAAGTCCTGCTTTCTTCCAAAAATCAATGAATCCCGCTAACAGGTATTGAACCGCTCCTGTGTCTGGCCAGTGGAGATAATGAGCAGGGTTCCTTCCCCTCCCCTTACAGGCCTGAGTATCCATAAACGGGCAGTACGGGCTCAAAGAAGTGGGCGTGGCCGGGGAGGTAGTACAGGGCGCGCGAGGAAGGGCTCTGCGTGCCGCACCTACTCGGCTCGGGGCCCCGCGGGCTACGAGCGCCGCTCTGGGCCGCCGCCAGGGGGCGCGCTCCAACCTCCGACACTGGCGGGCCGCCCGGTGCGGGGCCGCCCGGCGTTCAGAGCAGGGACTTGGGGGCTGCACC
>NW_004444073.1:5341789-5388297 GCF_000243295.1 Trichechus manatus latirostris
GGCGGGAGGGGGCGCTGCGAGGCCGAGCGGCGCCGTGCGGAGGAAGTGCAGTCTTCACCGCCGCCGCCTCAGCCGCGCTTCCCGGTAGCCTAGCGCCGCGTAGGCCGCGATGTCCTCTCGGCCGGGGCGCGACGACGCGGGGGCCGGGAGCGCGCGGCGGCCACGGGAGCTGTCCGAGCAGGAGCTGCAGCGTCGCCGGGAGCAGAAACGGCGGCGCCACGACGCGCAGCAGCTGCAGCAGCTCAAGCACCTGGAATCCTTGTGAGTCCCCGCCCGACCTTCTGGAAGGAATCGGGGCCTGGAGTCAGTTTCCCGCGTGGGGCCTGGGGGTCGCCCGGGCGCCGTGCTGGTGCGTTAGGTGGGAGTCCTCGGGGACCCCTGCGGGTGGACAGGTGGGCCCGGCCGCCCGCCCCTTCCCCGTGCAGCCGCACCGCGCTCTCCTCGTCGGACCCCAGGAGTAACCCAGCCGCCGTTTATTGGTGCCCGGGTGTTGCGGCCGCTTGACCTCAAGCCTTTCGTCGTCATGTGGAGAGAAGAGTTCCCTCCGCGTCCTCGGAGCCCTGCCTCGGCCTGGGAGGAGGAAATGGAGGCTCCACCCCGAACGGCTCCTCAGAGGCGCACGTGGATCCGTGAATTTGCCTCTTCCTAAGGACAGTTTTTTACTCCTTGTGCTGCCAGTTTTGTGTTTAGTTTTGGCATTATTAGGCGCTAAGTACTATTAGGCGCTCAGTAAGTATTTGTGGACTGAATAAATCAGAAGTTCAGCTGAGCCCTTTCATCATTTCAGGTTTCAATTCAAAGGGTCCACTACGAAATGGGGAAAACCCCCGTTCTTTTCAACCTCTGCTGTTAAAAATGGAAGAAAAAACCCAGTGCTGTGATGTTAGTGTGGTGAGGAAGCGAAAAATAGAGATTGGAGTGAGGGACTAGGCAAAGAGTTGTCCCTAAATATTCAAAAGGCTGGCTGTCATGTAGGAGAGTGTAGGCTTGTTCTCTCTAGTGTTCTCTCTAGTCCTGAGAATTTTTACCAGGATCGGAGGGTGGAAGCTACAGAGAGGCCAATTCCAGTTCAACATGAAAAAGAATTTAGGATGAGAGTCGTATATTCCTCGCTGGTCAGCATGGCCTGATGTAGGAAGTAGTGTGCTGCTCCCGGAAACCCGGGTGGCGTGGTGGTTAAGAGCTGCTAACCAAAAGGTTGGCAGTTCAAATCCATCAGGCGCTCCTCGGAAACCTTACACGGCAGTTCTACTCTGTCCTTTAGGGTCTCTGTGAGGCGGAATCCACTCGATGGCAGCGGGTTTGGTTTGGTTTGGTTTATGCTTCTTCCACCCTGAAGCCCTGGTGGCGCGCAGTGGTTAAGAGCTCGACTGCTAACCAAAAGGTCAGCGGTTCGAATCCACCATCCGCTCCTTGGAAAGTCTATGGGGTAGTTCTGCCATGTCCTTATAGGGTCACTATGAGTTAGAATCGACTGGACAGCAACAGTTTTTTTTGTTTGCTTGCTTGTTTTGGGTGCTCCCCCAGCGCCTGAGGGTTCAAGGAGAGTCCAGATAACCGCTGGGAGGAGATGTTGTAAAGGAGATTCACACAACAGGTGGGACGTTGGACTAATGACCAGGTTCTTTTCCAAGATTCTGTGATTCCAAACGTTTCTAAGTATCGTGTTCACTGAGTTACTCAACAAACAATTCATTTGTTTCAGGTTCTTATAGTTATGTATGCTAGGTTGATCATGTAAGGAACACGTCCTCAAAGGGTTAAAATACTTCATAATTAACCCAGGAGCTTTGATGCAAAATGCATTCGTTCCTTGGGGCCAGGCCTGCTCTTTTCATAGTGGTCCATGAGCTGAATGACTTCTTGCCTCTGCAAGGCAATGGTTGCAGAATGCAGTCCTGCATTGCTGGAAACCATTATGGGTCAGTCCTGACCCTTTCAAGGCACTCTGTTGGCTCTCGTGGCTTCCTGTGCAAGTGACATATTCAGACGTCTTCCCCTAACATAGGCTCAGGCAAGGCCCTGCTCGTCCCTCAATATCTTTAACTGTAGGAGGTCAGACAGTGGTTAATACTACACATTTAATTTGTAGCTCACAGAGGGCTTTCACAAAGAGAGAGATTATAACTTCCTTTTGCAGAGAGAAAATGGAGGTTCAGCAGTACAGGAACGTGATCAGTGATACACTGACCTGTAAACCAGCAGCCCTAGAGCCAAGCCCAGGTGTCTTCGTCCCAGACTTGCGGGATTTTCCTGTTTCAGAGATTTAAAACTCAGTGGACTGTTGACATGTATGGTTTGGTTAGTTCAGACTCTTGTTTGTTTTTATAATTAAATTTTATTCATACTACACCATTACTTTCATGTACTTTAAAAAATCAAATAGTACTAAAAGGCTGATTTCAATAAATAGTGGTTTGCTGCCCTATTCCTCAGTCATCCCACGCACTCCCTGCTGGCCCCACCCCACACCCAAAACAGAGCGCCCATGAGCAAACTCCTTTAGTATTTCGTCTGGGATTGAAGTCCCTATTTCTAAATTATATGCTTGTATTGTTTGCTTGTTTGTTTGATTCAACGATTTTAGACATTATTACTTCGTGTCATAGTAGGTAAGGATTTAGTTTTCATTCTGTACTCTTCTATCCTTATAGCTAAATTATAATTTTTGTGAAATTAATAGTATTAACATTATTATTATAACTATGTAGTATTGCTCACTTTTGAGCCAAATAGTGTTCTATGATCTCTTTTGCTAGCTAGTGCAACCCACTTTTTCAGTAGTTAATAAGAGCCTCCCGTTTTTTTCATCTGCTTAATTTTCTATTACTAGCTGCTTTTTTTCCCCTAAAGGCTCCAAAAGCTGAGAGTACTCTTCTCACGTTTTACTACATACTAGATAATCTGTCAGTTCATTTTTTACCTAGAATCTTCTTTTCTCCTCCAGTAGGCACTGGTTGCTTTCTAGGCATGGTGTCCAACAACCCACCTGGAACTGCTTCTCCACTCTCCTGTCCTGGATCCTATATTCAGGATCCTATGTCTTTCTCTTTCTTTGTTGTTCTTTGCCGTGGAGTCTATTCCGTCTCATAGCAACCCTGTCGGACAGAGTAGAACTGCCCGATAAGGTTTCCAAGGCTGCAATCTTTATGGAAGCCGACTACCACATCTTTCTCCCATGGAACGGCAGGTGGGTTCAATTTGCTGTCCTTTCAGTTAGCAGCCGAGCATTTAACCACTGCACCACCAGGGCTTCTTCCTTTCTGTCTTTACTACCTCATCTTTCTGAAGCACATTCTGCAACTTCCTATGAAAGAGTGCAGTAGGGGCAAATGTTTTGAGTCTTTGCAGATTTGAAAATATCTTTATTCTACCTTCAAATTTTATAGGTAATTTGGTTAGGTTATAATTTTAGGTTAAACATTATTTTCACTCAATTTCAAAGGTGGTGTGCCACCATCTTCTAGCTTACAAAATTGCTGAGGAGTCTGATGCCACCTTCATTCCCTTTATTTTATGTGTTACCTGTTCTACCTCACCCCACCTTTGTAAGCTTTAATGAAGTTCTCTTTTATCCCTGGTATTCTGAATTTGTTGATGATATGGGTCTTCTCTCACTTGATTTTTTTTTATGACACTTCATGAGTATATTAAATGAATACATGAATTTGTGTTTTAATTTTCTCCCTCCATTTTGGTTTTTTTTTTTTCTTGGATATTTGTTGATTCTCTAAATTATTTTTTCTGTTTTCTATGTCTTTTTCCTTTTATTCTACTTTCTGAAAGATTTATTTGCCAGTCTTACCACCACACTTTTTGAAAGTTTCAGTTACTGTAGTTTCAAGTGCTTTTTCTTGTTCTGAGAAGTCTTATTTTATAGTATTACCTTCTTGTTTCATCAATGAAATAACCTCAGTCCTCTCTGAAGATACTCGGTTTTTCATTGTTTGTTGCAATTGTTGCTTTCTTCTCATCCCTTCATTGCCTCTGTTTCTTGTTTACCTTTTCTTTTGATCTCTGTCTTTCAAGTTTTTTCCTAATGTGTGGAGATCCTTGGATTTCTCCTCATAATTAAGAGTGAAGCACTATAAAGCTGTTTTGAAGGGGCACAGTGAGTTAAGTGCCCGGCTGCTGACTGAGATGTTAGCATTTCAAACCCACCAGCCACTCTGCGATAGAAAAGATTTGACAGCCTGCTTCCATAAGGATTACAGCCTTGGAAACCCTATGGGGCAGATCTGCCCTGTCCTAAAGGGTCCCTATGAGTCAGAATCGACTTGATGGCAATGGTATGGTGAGAGAGAGGACACCAGAAGGTGCTGGTTTGTTGACTGGTGAGTTTCAGTGCAGGGAGATCAGACTGTAATCTGCTCTTTTTATCTAGAGTCTCCCACGTCAGTAAGTAGAATTTTTTTCTGGGGCCTATTTAGTTTCTCTAAAGAAGAAGCTTCCAGTCTCTGGCCTTGGTGTCAGAGATAAATGCCTCCCAGTGTTCTGAATTGGAGTAGGGAGGAAGAGAGCTGAGCAACGTAGTGTTCAGACTAAGACTCAACACCTGTTTTCAGCCAGTGCTTATCCTCTTTCCCATCCTCAGCTGTGCCAGTAATCCTGAACATCTGGGTCCTATCCCGTTATGTTTCACAGGGGACTAAACCTACAGTCTCCTTCAAGGATAGGGCAGGCAGAGCCTTCTGGCCCTGGAGAAGGAGGAAAGTACTGGTGATTTCAGCTGCTCAGTGTCCATATTCCCAACCCTCATCTTTCAAGAGTTGTAACTTCCTCTACCTAAAGAAGTCAGTTACTACTTCCTTCCACTTTCCTCTGTCTTCCCAAATTTATTGAAATTATTCTCTGCTTTTATCTCCTCTCAGGATCTTTAAATTTCTTAAAAAGGACTTCTTAACTTTTAGTTCCTTTAATGTCATTTTAAGGGAGTCAGGAGGTCCCTGCATGGAGCAAGTGGTTTGCTCTTGGCTACTAAACTAAAGATTGGTGGTTCGAACCCACCCAGCGGCCCCACAGAAGAAAGGCCTGACGATCTGCTTCCATAAAGATTACAGCCAAGAAAATTATGGAGCAGTTCTACCCTGTAACACGTGGGGTTGCCATGAGTCAGAATCGACTCAGCGGCAACAAGTTTGGGTTTTTCTGGAAGGGAGTCTGAGGAGGGAAGACAGAAGCAAGGTGGTCAGTCTTTCGTGTTAAATGGGAAGCCCCACAGTGGTTTTTTAAATTGGATTAAAATCGTTTTACACCGGACATTCCCTCTTCAAGTTTTCTCCATCACCACTGACCTGCTTCTCTTTGACGATACCTGCCAGGCCCCTGAAGGCATCTGAATCAAGCCCCTGTGCTCCAGTGAGCTCTGTCTCTCCCCTCTCCCTCTCTCTTCTTCCCTTTTTCCTTTCCCTCAGGTGCACCTAGGCTGCTTGGCAAAACCTAAAGATTTTATGTGTGTGTCAGTTTTATCTCTGCCTTCCAGTCCCATAGGAGGCAGCTGTAAGGACAATTTTGTGGAATGGAGTAAACTTACATGAAGGCCCCTTGTCAAAGAAATCCCACCCAGCACTCACAAAGAGTAATTCAAAATACTTGGCAAAATAAGTTATTTCTTGCCCCATACACACTTGGAAAGATAATGTTTCCCCCCCTTACCTAAATTTAGCCTACGTTCTGCTCAGAACAATTTATAGTCTGAATGATTTAATAGCAAGGCTTCACAGATGGTACAAAAAAAAATGGGCTTCCACTGCCTTTTTTTTTTTTTTTTTAATTCTAGGAATTAACTAGAAAGATAAACACAGGCGTCTCAACTGTCACAACACAAAAGCCAGACTGCACAATAAACACATGCTATTGCCAAATCTGTTGTATCTCGTTGTTGAATATTACTTTAAACTTTGAGGATTACCCTTTTAAATATTGTTTGACCCTAGGAAAAAAACATCAATCATCTTCCTTTAAACTTGTGAAAAAAGTTGTAAAATTGACTTTTAGGAAATCCCATTGCTAATAACAATAGATTTCAAAATGTGCAGTCCTATCACACCCCTTTTCATTCTTGGCAAGAACAGTTACATATTTTTCAGGAATTTGGATCTCAATTTAGTTGGCCATATGTTGTTTGTACAACTCTTGTGGCTCAAAGGATGGATTATTGGGTAATTACCTAGACTGTACCACCTCCCTTCCAGATGCCCATAGGTATATAATTAGCCCACGGGTCATCTTTTACTTGACATTTCCCTTGTATTCTCATGTTTTCCCTTCTCCCCCAAAAAATTATTTTGCTGAAACAACAAGTTAGTATTTCCATGAATTTAAGTTCTAGATCTCTGCAGGGTATGATATAGCATCAACTTATTTATATGTGATTCCTGAGTGCGGAGCACATTGTATTAACTGTTTTAGATGTAATGTAGTTGTAAGTTTTTTAGCAAGGATATTCTTTTTATTTTGTTTTGACAGCTGCCTTTAGTTCATTAAAATTATGTTCCTGTTAAAATGGTTGATGGATTTTTTTTTTTTTTCCTTTCTAGTTATGAAAAACCTCCTCCTGGGCTTATCAAGGTTAGTATGAATTTAGTTTCTGTAAAGAAGCTTCCAGTCTTGTATTCTCATGTTTTCTCTTGTATTCTCATGTTTTCCCTGGTACATTTATTTCCTTTTTTTTGGTCAGATATAGCATGTCTGCGTCTTTGTAATTTCTGACAGGGTAGTTGACAATGATGTTGGGATCTGCAGCCCATGAGAAAATCAGGCAATAATGCATTCCAAAGCAGGCAGGGGAGAATTCCAGTGCTTTTTTTGCCTTATTGTTTACATGTTGTTTCACTTGTTTAGGAAGATGAGACTAAGCCAGAAGACTGTATACCAGATGTACCAGGCAATGAACATGCCAGGGAATTTCTGGCTCACGCACCAACTAAAGGATTGTGGATGCCACTGGGGAAAGAAGTCAAAGTTATGCAGTGTGAGCGTGGAAGAGTTTCAAGTAACACTACCCAACATATGTACAGTTATATAACACAATTTACAATGGATACTTACTTATTTTATTTAATTCATTCTCAAACAGTCCTGTTAAAGATCCCCATTTTATAGATAAGAAAGCAGACTCGCAGATGTTAGTAAGTTGTCCAAGGTAAGAGGTAGAGCAAAGCTTTGAAACCAGGGCTTCCGATTACAAGTCCAACAGTCTTTCCATAGCTACCTTTGGAGTATACTTTTCAGTAGCATTCCTATAACACAAAGGATATTCCGTGGTAGAAGTGCCATGGGGAAGGCTAAGAAATGCATTGCAGTGTGGGTTTCTTAGGGTTATACCTCAGTGAATCATTCCAGGTTATCACCCTCTGTTGATGCTCTGAGGAGCCGTGGTGGTGCAGTGGTTAAGCACTCGGCTGCTAACTGAAAGGTCGGCAGTTCAAACCCACCAGCTGCTCCATGGGAAGAAGATGTGGCAGTCTGTTTCCATAAAGATTTACAGCTTTGGAAAGCCTAGAGGGCAGTTCTTCTCTGTCCTGTAGGGTTGCTATGAGTCAGAATTAACTCAAGGACAATGGGTTTATAGGTGCTTTGAAGCTTTTATCCATGTAACTTGAGTGAGTGGAGCCTCAGCCACAGGAGTGGGTCTGAAGTCCCCACCCCATCAGAGCAGCAACATCTTCACCCTGGCACCATTTCGATGGCATTTGAAGAAGGGGTGCTGCCTCTTTTTAAAAAACATTGATTTGTACAAAGATTATTCATGTACATAATTAAAATAGCAGTTCCCTGCCCCTTTTCCCCATTCTCCTCACCTCAAAGATAACTACTTAAACCTCTTTTAAGGCCTTGAACCTGTTTTAAGGTGGTTATCTTAATGTTTATCCCCATGTATCTAAGTACCATGATTGTATTCCTGTTCCTTGATTTTTTAGGTTCAGTCATTATTTGTATGAGTGAAAGAGTGTTATCTTATAGAAATATTTCCCTTTTTCTTTGTTTTTAGGTTGGCGTTGTAAACGGTATGGTCACCGAACCGGTGACAAAGAATGCCCTTTCTTTATCAAAGGCAACCAAAAGTTAGAACAGTTCAGAGTAGTAAGTAAAACCCCACAATGTCAATGTACGTTTATCAGAGATGGTGAATGTTGATGAATCAGCAGTCATCAGTGAACTGAAGGTTCACAGAAAATACATTCCCAGAAGCCTTCTGGCCATAACATCTGATGTTAATGAATGGCATCTGTATTAAATTGCATTTGTATGACAGATTAGCTCTTTAACAAAAAACCTGACTTCTTTTTAAAGTGTTATTTGCTTATGTGTTGGGAACAGTAATTCTTTTCTCTGAAGTACATAGTGTTTTCTATTCTGTCACTTTTTAAATTTATTACATAAAGAATCCTATTTCATAACTAAAATTAGGGTTTTAGTTTCCCAGTCTTAATCTAATGATTAGATATCTTCCTGTTATAAGTTAGAACTGTGTGTATAACTTACATATTCTCGTTAGATGACAATAGGGTAAATCTATCACTTCTGCACTTTAACAGTATTAATTCACTGCTCGGTAAATGCTTCTGCCAAATTAAATATGCTGCTGTCTGAATGTATTCAAGTTATCAGCATATGGCAAACTGGGGTCCACAGACATCCTTCAAGGGTTTGAAGACATTTTAAATATTATGTTTTCATTTTAAAAATCAAAAAATAATTATTCTGGATCAAGCTAGATGAAATGTCAATTTATATAGCTACTGTAGAAGATACTTTGGTGATAAATGCCAAAATATTTAAACATATTCATATTTTTTTTAACTCAAAAATCTCAATCCTAAGAATTTATGTTGAGGATATAATAGAATATCAGTATACACAAATTTTTATGTATGTATAAGGATAACTTTCAGAATTATTTATGTTGCTGAAAAAATAAAAACTACAGAAAAATAGGAAACAAATGTCCAGCATACCAATATAAATTACTATAACATAGAAATTATATAGCCTTTAAGAATTATGTTCTACAAGAATGTGTAATATCATGGAAAAAATGTTTATGAAAACATAAGTGTAAAAGACTAGAGTTGCATATATAATATTAAAATTTTTCATAAATTATGAATACTGACTGGGAGAAAAACACTAAAATGTTAGCAGTGGTTATCCCTAGGTGTTAATAGTTTTTTTTTTAATTTTTTCTGTAATGTCTAAAATTTGTACAATTAACACCTTTTTTTAGTGAGATAATTCACATACTATTAAGTCATTTTAAATTATATGAATAATAAAAGAATACATTTGTCTTATTAAAGAAATGAAACCACCAAGCCCAACCTTGCCTCTCTCCCCAAAGGGAGTTTGCAGTTAGCAATTTGATGGGTATACTTCCAGACATCTTTTGGAGTACTTAACATATATTTTTATGTACCTGAAATGAATCATTCTTATGTATCATTGTGCAACTCAGTTGTTTTGCTTATTAATATCTGTTTGTCATCTGTCCACATAGAGCAAGAAGAATTACCGGTATATTAGGAACCTTGAATACTATTTCATAGTATGACTGTTTCACAGTTTATGTAGTTATTTCCTCATAAAGGATATTTAATTTCCTGCTTTTTTATAATCAGAAAATCCTTTTTACAGTCTCAGTGAGTTTGCTGTCATGGTGACCCTTAGAAAGGAATAGAACATTTTGAACATCATACTATATCAAACGGGAAAAAAAACTAACTGGTTTCAGTGAAATAAGGATTTCGTTTTTATTTAACTAACGGTTTATAAGGCCTAATCAAACCTCAGCTTTCTCTGACCTCCAAGGCACATGAAGACCCCATGTATGACATCATACGAGAGAATAAAAGACATGAAAAGGATGTAAGGTGAGGTTGTCGTGATGATTGGTATCCTCTGAAAGTTTTAAATTATGTAAAATTGGAAATAACTATCCAGTATTAGGGAATGGTTTAGTAAATAAGGTACTCTAATTTGAAATATTTGGAGGATAAGAGTAATTGTTGAAGAGGCTGTGTGTGGGGAAGGAGGTGTGTGTGGCAAGGAGCATGCAAGACTTGTCCTCCTTGGGTTAGCTTAAAGCAGTGGGCTTGGCCCAGCCCACACACAGCACTAACAGTTGACATTGGCTATCCCCCTTGTTGTGGCTGGCTTTATTGTACATTTGATTATCTTTCCTGTGACTTAGTTTATTTTCTCCAGTGTCTTTAAGGATCTGAGCTTTTGTTAATTATTCTTAGAACTAAAGATAGTGTGAAAAAACAGGAGGGTTTTGTTTTCTTTTGTTTTTCAAATTGTTTGCTTTGAGTTGTAATCATTGAAGAGGTATATTATCTACTATAAAATCGAGCAGTGAGGGAATGATTTAGGAAATTATGTGTCTGTTAGAAGTTATAAGGACTATAGGAACATGCAGAAATATTTAGGAAAATGAAAAGAATATAAAATGGCTTGAATACAGGTTTATAGGCATGCATATGGACAAAAGTGGGAAAATATGTAAAAATAAAAATAAGTGTTGTGTTTAGTGATGACATTTTCTTACCTCAACACTACTCTTAAGTCATAAAAAAGAAAATGTTTACAAGTTAAAAATCACGGTTCTTTGACCAATTTTATACGTTTAGGATACAGCAGTTGAAACAGTTACTGGAGGATTCCACCTCAGATGAGGATGGCAGCAGCTCCAGTTCCTCAGAATGTAAAGAGAAACACAAGAAAAAGAAGAAGAAAGAAAAGCATAAGAAAAGAAAGAAAGAAAAGAAAAAGAAGAAAAAAAGAAAGCACAAGTCTTCCAAGTCAAATGAGAGTTCAGACTCAGACTGACAAGGACTTAACTTGTTCAGCATTTTCTTCTCAAAAATTAAACATTGTGGCCAAAGAACAGGGGAAGACGCAATTGGAGAGGACATGGGAGAGAGAGAAACCAAGAGACATCATGGCTGTGAGTTCTCACCTGCCTTCCAGTAAGGATGCTACCCACAGAAGAGGGAGTTGTCTCTTCCCAGGTGCTTGTTCTGAACAGCAGCAGATTTCAGTCAGGAAAGCTGACTCAGTGGCCTCCTCTCGGCTGAATCGGAAGTTTGTGATTCACTTGAAAGGCCTCCTCTAGGGTGGCAGGACTAAGGGAATCTCTGAGGAAGGTCTTCCGTGGTTTTCCCCCGCCTTAGTGAGGCTACTTAATTCCCATAGATTTCAGGCTTGTGTTTTCTCTGATGTTGAGGATAATAAAAGTTGATTATTTTATTTATTTAAAATATATATTTTTAAATTTTATTTTTGAATAATAATACACTTAAAACATGGTCCAAATTAAAAAGGTACATAAGGTTTAATGATGAAAAATTTTCCTTTCTCCTCTCCTCCCCAGCTACCCAGTTCCCTTCCCCAGTGGCTACCAATATTATCAGTTTCTGGTGAAGTCTTCCAGAAATATTTTATGTACCCAAATACAAGGTTTTTTTTTTCCTTTTTTATACAAATACTGGCACACTTTCCACATTTATCCATACATTATTGTTGTTGTTAACCCAACAGTTTAACATAGTATAAAACACATTGGGCCTTGCTGCATACAAAAGGTCTGTTTAAGAACCCCTGTCATAATTGGCTCAAAAAAATTTTAAGGGAGTGCAATATAATAACAATGAGAAATCTTGTGTGACTGCACTCTATTTAACTTGCTTGGACCTTAACTGCCAGAGTCCCAAGATTTTCCCAGAGATTGATTCAGAAAAAATATAAGTATTACTGGACTAGGTCAGCTACCCACATTTTAGAATACATCCCTCACTTCCTGTTGGCAGAGCACATCACCTGTGCTCTTCAAGCTTTAACTTTGCCACAACAGAGGCAGCTCAGCAGGTGAGGGTTGGTGCCTGGAGCCAGGGGACAGTCAGTCAGTTCTTTCCTGAGCCAAAGTGGAGCTGATTCTTGCTCATAAGCACATGTCCCTCATTATTTAGCAGTGGTTAATAGCTGGGCTGCTAACCAAAAGGTTGGCAGTTTGAATCCACCAGCCACTCCTTGGAAACCCTGTGGGCAGTTCTACTCTGTCCAGTACGGTCACTGAGTCAGAATCAACTCGACAGCAAAAGATTTGTTTTTTGTTTGTTGCTGTTTTCAGCACTTGGTCAGGGTCCAACTTACTACTCTCATTCCCTGTCTCACTTCCCGGGGATTGGATTCACCCCTCCTTAAAGAATAACCGGTCCAACTAATATTTTACCTTCCTCTCCATAAAGATGCAGTACTAGATGGCTAACAAGAACTTGGTTTGCTTAATTTTTACCCTTTATTTTAAATTCCTTCTCTGATTTGTGATGAGTATTCATGTAACACTTTAAGATAAATTGAGATAAATTTTTAGAAGGGGAAGTATACGTTGCAAATTGTGATTCTCTCTTTTGCCCAGTGTCTTTACCGAATGAAGCCGTGGTTTTTGTGTCTTAGTGACATAACTTGAGTGACTTGGCAATTTTAACTCAATTTAATGGCAAAAATAAGGCAGTTCATTAAAAAATGATGCTAAACATGATTAAAAAAAAAAAGAATAACCATTCCAGGCCTAGGTTGACACCTTCTCCAGTTCCCATCAGTAAACACTCCTGGTCTTGTTCTCGGAATAGTACCTCAGGAACACAATCGTTCCAGATTGGAATTGTCAGGACTTATTTCTGAAAACCTTAAGGCCAGTTCATTCAGTTATGCCTTGTCATCCTTGCCCAGCAGGCAAAACATAGCTTCTCAGACCATTTGTCCTCTCCCACGTGTCTCTGTTTCCTACCTAGCCCAGCTTCCCTTGTTCTTCCAAAACTTTTCTACTGTCCCCTCTGGAACCATCTGTGTGATAAACATTCTTCTACATTGGAGAAGAATCTAAATCAATGATTCTCAAACTCTTGGGACATCAATATCATCTACAGGGCTTAATAAAATACAAATTACTTGTCCTACTCCCACAGTTTCTGATTCAGTATGTCTAGGGTTGGCCTAGGAATTTATATTTCCAGCAAGTTCCCATATGATGCTGATGCGGCTGGTCTGGGGACCACACTTGGGGAACCACTGCTCTATTTCTTTAACCTCTGACTGAAGCTTTTCTCCACTTCCTGCCTTAACTGGAATCTGACCATCCCTTTGTAAGTAATTGTTGTCCCTTCCCCCCTTACTCCGATTTTATCTGCTTTCTGTTTCTGGCCTACATTCCATGGTCCATCACTTCTGCCTATCATCACCCTTGACCTGTGGTCGTTTGCCCAGCTTACACATGAGAACTTCAAGCCAAAGTCTTCCTCCTCTGCTCCTAAATCCAGACTGTTGGAGAAAATCACTCAGCCATGTAGATTGGTGGCCATCTTCAAACTCAACTGTCTCCATAAAGCTGACGAGCAAGCCAAAAGTTTTCTAATCATCTATCCAAACCTTCAATCCTCAAACCTCTTTCCTCAGGCTCAATGCTCCATTCCGATCCGGAAGGCAACATAGCCTCAGGCCTCCCTTCACCAAGATTCCTACCAACCCAACATCTTGGTTGTGGTAGGCTGAATTATAAATTGGCCTCCAAGATTTCCCCTCCTAATTCCCAAAAACAGAACCTATTACCGTCGAGTCAATTCCAACCCATAGCAACCAGGTAGGACAGAGTAGAACTGCCCTATCGGGTTTCCAAGGCTGTAAATCTTTACGGAAGCAGACTGCCACATCTTTCTCCCACAGAGTGGCTGGTAGATTCAAACTGCCGACCTTTCAGTTAGCAGCCGAGTGCTTAACCACTGCACCGCCAGGGCTCCTCTTCCTAATCTCCAGGCCTGTTAATACAATGGATTTTACTCCCATGATTAGATTGTTACACCACAGTTGACCTAATCAAAAGGAGATTATCTGTGTGGTCCTAACACATGAGCCCTTTAAAACCAGAGAGTTTTCTCTGGCTGGTAGCAAAAGAGGAAATCAGAAAGAGTCCAGTCATGAGAAAGATTTGATGTGCCATTGTGAGCTTTAAAGATAAAGGGCCCACATGACAAGAAATGTGATGGCCTCTAAGAGCTGAAAGTATCCTCCCCGACAGCCAGCAATGAAATGGGGACCTCAGTCCTACAGCTATAAGGAACTGAATTCTGCCAAGCAACCTCAACCTTGGAAGTATATTTTTCTCAAGAGACTCCAGATAAGAGCCCAGCCCTGCCTACACCTTGGTTTTAGCCTTGTAAGACACTAAACAGGAAACCCAGTTGAGCGTGCACAAACTTCTGAGATAATAAATGGCTGTTGTTTTAAGCCACTCTAAGTTTGTAGTTATTTGTTACACAGCAATAGAAAACTAATATAGTGGTTTAAGCAGGTTTCCCTCTTCCTGTCAAGCCAATCCACCTATGCTTTGGACCCTGATTATCAGCCAGCAATAGAGGGCAGTGTATAAGAGCACAGGATTTGGATCCAGACTGGTTTCAATCCCTGCTGCACCATTTACTATCTGTGAGACTGGGCAAGTTACTTATCTCCCTGTGCTTCCATTCCCTTACCTGTAAAACAGAGGTAGTATTTACCCCATAGGGTCATTATGAGAACTAAATGACTTGATACTCATAAAACATTTAGAACAGAAATTGGCACATTTTAAGTGCTAAATGAATGTTAGCTGCTCCTGCTACTACTATTACTGTATTATCATCATCCTCTACTCCCACTTTTTTAAGTATCTTCATTTTTTCATTATCCCATCTCACTCATGTCTTCAAACTCCTTCCTTTCTACTGCTGTCTTGCCATCAGCATTTAAAAATTGTTTTAAAATTGTGAGTCGTACGTGCTCAAACGTTTCACTGTTCAGAGGCATAGAGTAAAAAGAGAAAAGGCATAGCCTTCCAAATCTTTTTTAAAATGCATTATCAAACATGTCATCACACACATAGTTTTTTTTGTTGTTTTATTTTACATAACTGAATAACGCTATGAATATTGTTCTGTGCCTTTTTCACTTACTACACTGTTACTCTTTCCATAGATTTACTGCAGGCTTTACATGGTTGCAGATTCCTTGGTTTGAATGTGCCATGATTCATTAATCACAGTTTGATTGTTTCCAGTTTGTCACTACTACAGTGAAACCTGTGAGAGCTGGAACTTGATGGGACTGCCTTGTTTTTCCAGGTCTCGCAAGCTTTTCCGCCTTTGACAGGGTGCAGTCTTACCACTTTTCTATCTCTCTCTATTAGTGGAAAATATTTGAGCTTTCCTTCTCTGACAGGTTTCCACCTTACACAGGTTCCAGTTTTAGCAGGCTTTACTATACAAACAACATTGCAGTGAAAATCCTTGAGTAAATATCTTAGTGTACATGTTCAAGTATTTCAATAGAATAGACCCTAATAGTGGAATTATGTATCTTTAATTTTCATGGACCCTACCAAATTACCCTCCAAAAAGGTCTGTACCAATTTACATATCTTCTTGCAGTATATGAAGGGGCCCGTTTCCCTATTTAACAGCATTTAAACAAGCTCAGGTCACTCTTACCTTAACAAAAAAGAATTCCACCTTGATCCCATCTCTCTCTCTAGCTGTTTCCTCTCATTTCTAGTAGTATTTCTCAGCTGCAGCCCTATTTACTTTTTGGACCAGATAAGTCTTAGTTGTAAGGGTTTATTGTGAAGAGAACCCTGGTGGTGGAGTGGTTAAAAGTGCACAGCTGCTAACCAAAAAGTTGATGGTTTGAACCTGCCAGCCGCTCTGTGGAAGAAAGATGTATAAGTCTGCTTCCGTAAAGATTTACAGCCTTAGAAACCCTACGGGACAGTTCTCTGTCCTATAGGGTAGCTGTGAGTCGGAATCGACTCGACGGCAGTGTTTATGCTGTTGTGAAGGAGCCCTGGTGGCACAATGGTTAAGTGCTCAGCTGCTAACCAAAAGATCTGCAGTTCGAACCCACTAGCAGCTCTGCGGGAGAAAAGACCTGGTGATCTGCTCCCATAAAGATTTCAGCCTAGACAATCCTGTGCAGTAGTTCTACTTTGTCCTCTTGGGTTTCTATGAGTCAGAAATGATTCGACAGGACAACAACATCAATATTCTATTGTGTGAATTGTAGGATGTTTAGTAACATCTCTACCCACTATATACCACTAGCACTTGCCAGCTGTGATAATGAAAAATATCTCCAGAAATGGTCATATGTTCCCTGGGGGGGGAAACTCATTCACAGTAGAGAATCACTGCTTTATAGCAAAGCTTCTTGAAAGAGTTGCCTGTGTTTGCTGTCTTTACTTAATTAGCTCTTGTCCCTTCTTTGTCCACCGGGCTCTGGCTTCCACTCCTACAGCTTTACTGAAAGTGCTCTTCCTAAGGACTGTCAGTGACCTCACTGTTATCAAGTCTAACAAATTCTTCTCAGTCCTTTTCTTGAGTTCTCTAGCATTTGACATCATTGACCACTTTTTCTTGAAACATCCTTTCCACTGGATTTCATGACACCCCTCTCCAGATTCTCCACTTAACTAGCTCACTGACTGCTCTTTCTTGCTCTTCCTTGCAGACTCTTGTCCTATGTCCTTTAAACACTGATGTTTCTCACAGTTCTGGCCTATGCCTTCTCTTCACTCTTTGGTGATCTCATCAACTTATATGGCTTCAAATGCCATCAACATACCAATGATGCTAATCCAAACCTTAATGTCCCATAGGCACTGTAAACTCCATTAGTCTGAAACTGAACTAATCACCATATCCCTCTCACAAACCCAATGCTGTTAGTATTCCTTTCTTCTGCAAATGGCGCCACCAGACAGCTCAGTGGTTGGGTCAGAAGCCTAGCTTGATCCCTCCCAGAAGCTGTAAGGCATTCATCCTCTAAGCTTCCTCAACATCTGGAGCTTGCTGCAATCAAAGCATCCATCACACTTGTCTGAAGCTGGGTTCTCTAGAGAAGCAAAACCATTGAAGCATATATATGTATGTATATAGACAGATTTGGAAACCCCGGTGGCATAGTGGTTAAGAGCTATGGCTGCTAACCAAAAGGTCAGTAGTTCAAATCTACCAGGTACTCCTTGGACCCTCCTGGGTCACTATGAATCAGAATCGACTGGACAGCAACTGGTTAGAGAGAGATTTATCTCAAAGAAATGACTCACAGAGTTGTAGAGGCTGGCAAGTCCAAAGTCCATGGGTCAGGCATCAGGCTGGAGGCTTCTCCTGACTCATATAGCTGCAGTGGCTAATGAACCCAAGATTAGCAGGTCAGACTTCAGGCTGCTGGCTCACAGGCTGCAGAGACTGAAGAATCCCCAGATCGGCATGGAGTATGGCAGGCCATTGGCTCAAGTCCCAAGAACCAGAGGTTAGATGATGATGAGCCAGATGCAGGATCCAGAACAAGCAAAAGGCAGTGAGCTTTGCAGAACATCTATATGTTTATTGGATGCAGGCCACACTCCCGAGGAAAGTCCCCTTACAACTGATTGGCTGATCACATCAGATCACATCTTGGAGGTGATCACATTTGTCATGGATTGAAATATGTCCCCCAAAAAATATGTATTTCAATTTAGCTGGGCCGTGATTCAAAGTATTGCATGGTTGTCCTCCATTTTGTGATTGTAGTTTTATGCTTAAGAGGATTAGGGTGGAATTGTGTAACACCCTTACTAAGATCACATCCCTGACCCAACATAAAGGGAGTTTCCCTAGGGTGTGGCCTGCACCACCTTTTATCTTACAAGAGATGAAAGAGAAGCAAGCAGAGAGTTTGGGACCTCATACCACCAAGAAAGCAGCGCAGAGAGCAGAGTGCGTCCTTTGGACCCGAGGTTCCTGCACAGAGAAGCTCCTAGTCCAGGGGAAGATTGATGCCGACAAGGATCTTCCACTAGAGCCAACAGAAAAAGCCTTCCCCTGGAGCTGACGCCCTGAATCAGGACTTGTAGCCTACTAGACTGTGAGAAAATAAATTTCTCTTTGTTAAAGCCATCCACTTGTGGTATTTCTGTTAAAGCAGTACTAGATGACTAAGACAGAATTATATCATAAAATGGAGAATAACTACATCATTACATAACTGCCAAATTACATCATTACATAACTTCCAAACTGCTGAGCATCATGGCCCAGCCAAGTTGACACACAACTTTAACCATCACAACACTCTACTGTAACTATTTCTTTGCCTAACTGCCTACTAGTCTGGAAGCATCTTGAGGAACAGAGAACATCTTGTATAGTACATGAATGTGTTGCCTGATAATTTCAAATACAAGAATCAACACAAAGCCAATTCCTATGAGGTAGAGGTCAAATATGTCCCAGACTTCCAATTTCTCCAAGCTGCTGTGCCAGTCCATCTCTGACATCAGCCATTTCTTCTCCCCTCAGCCCTTCTCCCTCCTCCATTTGGGTTCAGCAATTCACTGCAACATCTCACAGAACTCACAAATTATACTTACAGTTAAGGAGTTTATTAAGGAATTAACAGGGTGCAACTTGGGATCAGGATCAACAGGCTACAACTTGGGATCAGGATCAGGAAGCATGTAGGCAAAGTCTAGAAGGCTTCTCCAAAGTAGAAAACACATCCCTACCTTCTTTAGTGCAGGACAGCTCTCACAGCTCCTCTCAGCTGTGCAAGCAAATAGGCTCTTCTCTCTGCTGTGCAAGCAGGCAGGCCCTTCTCTGCCATACATGCGCCCTCTCAGCTGTGCATGCTTCCTCTTGGCTGTGCACACATCCTCTCAGCTGTGCAAGCCTCTCTGCTTTCAGCCTCCTTGTTGTTGGCCTCTCCACTGCTGACTGGCCCAGCTCATAGCCAGTGTAGCAGCTTTCTCAGCTCTCTGAGCTGCCTAGCAGCAGGTTTCTGCTATCACTGATGATTCTGCCAGAGGTCCCCTTCCACGTCGCTCACCATGTTACAGCTCTTTCAGAAGGTTCCTCACCTCCCCTCCCTCTGCTTTTTCTCTCTTCGCGGCTCTCTAAAACCTCTGTGAGATTGTTGCTTATATAAGCCATCTCCTTGTCAATTTCAAGGCATGGCTCTCCCAGCAGTACCACAAACTGACCAATCCCCTTGGTGGACTGCAAGTCATTCAATATGCATGGTAAACTGACCAGTCCCTGCAAGGTACATAAAATAGACCAATCACATGGCAGACTGCAACCCATGGCTAGACAGAAAGTATCAAGCAGTCAAGTTGTACAGCTTACCCAGGAAATGTCAATCAATTGGGACATAAGTAACAAACCCTCTGGGGTAGAAAACAACCAGGAGCCTCCTCCGGAAGTTGCTTCTCCAAAGAACTAGGGCAAAGGTAACTCAGGGCTTAGAAGGAAAATCTCTCTCAAGCTGTTTTTCCAAAGAACCAAGACAAGAGGCCACATAGAGGAACTCATTTCACTGCAATGACACATAAGTGGTGTTCAATACAGATTTATTAAAGAGATTCTCCACTTGGAACATGATTTGCAAGTTGAGGAATATCCTATGTTGCACCATCCATATTTACCCCTTCCCCATGCCTAGCACTCACCCCTCCCCCCACCTGCCCCATCTTCAGAACTAAAGTAATCCAGGTGCTGGGAGTGTAGACAGTTGACAGCTTACAACTGACTTTCCCTTTCCAGGGATTGCCATTTCCTGAGAGAGCCACTCAAGGTGATGCCCTGTTGCCGGGGGCATCCTGCATCACAATGACTGGTCAATGCAGGGGTATAAGGTGTCACTCCCACCCCTGAACACAACCATCAGTGTTAATATCAAGGACCTACTATGTGCCTAGTCATTATTTATAAAGATGATTAAGACACAGTCCCAAACCCCAGGGTAGTTCCAATCTCTGGGGAATTGTTAGTGTGTTTATTGTCCTCAGCTTCACCATTATTTTCCCTGAAGATGAGAAGACAGAAGTACACATGGCAAACTGAGTTGGAACACCTAGTTTTATCCCACACTATTGGTGGTGATGCTCAAGAATGCATGAGTCACACACACATTAAGAGTAGGGTTGCACAGCCGATTACTGTAATTGTTGTGAATAAGTTGTATGCCTGTACAAAGTTCAACTGGCAAAAGTTGTGTGATGTATTTACAACAACAACAAAAGAAAGAGAAGCTGCTGAGGCTGATCATGTACAACCAAAAACCTCATGGGATTTGGTTCCTCAGTTTAGAGGTTTAGGGTCATGGTTTTGAGGGACATCTCAATCAACTGGCCTAATAGCATGTTAAGTGCCTCTGTTCTACCTTCTAGTTTGCTGCGTAGTGCCTGGAGTCTTAAAAGCTAGCAAGCAGCCATCCAAGGTACAACAATTGGTCTCCATTTACCTGAAACAACAAAGCAAGGAGAGCCAGGAATTGGAGGAGGAAATCAAATGTGTCTGGTTACCTCCATGAACAAATGCCTCATTTGCCATGAGACCAGAAGAACTGGATGGTGCCCAACTACCTTACTGAATGTTTTGATGAAAAATTCTATAGAAGAATCCTGATCAAAAGGGGGAAAAACATAGAAAAGAATTTCAAATTCTCAATGGAATCCAGACATTCTGAAGCCAATAAGGCTGGACAAACCCCCAAAACTATTGCCCTGAGATAAACTTTAAACCTCAAACCAAAATTATCCCCTGAAGTCTTCTTTGAACCAAGAAATAGCTTAAATAGTCTGCTTTGAGCATTGTGCTCTTTTAAAGAATTATCTATGTGAGATCAAATTGACAATAGCAACTCGAAAGGTTGGATGAGAAGCTTAGGGGGCAATGAGTTGAAGATAATGGTGGTGGAATATTTGAAAAAGGATAGAGAGAATGGTAGCACAACTTGAAGGATGTAGCCAGTGTTACAAATTGTTGAAATGGTGTATCTTTGGCTGTGTACACTTTCACCAAAATTTAAAAAAAAAAGCTCCAAAAAAAAAAAAAAACTACACACATATGCAATTCCATTTGTTAACAACTTTACAACTTATAAAATTCAAAAGACTTTATTTGCCACATTATGTTAATAGTCAGAAGACAAGAGTTTTATTAGGCCCAACAGAGAAAAAGATCACATGTTCTTTCGCATCAGGTCACATGCAGTGTTAAACTCTTCTTTGTAGCTGACGTGCATCAAATTTGTTTCCTATGAAAAAATAATGGAACAAATAAACATGTCCTTTATTCTGCTGTAAAACAGACTCAAGATACAAGTTAAGCAGAGAATCATTATCAATGTACCTTTAGTTTCCATCTTTAGTATAATGCAAAAGGTCTTGTCATTTCACCTGAGCTTAGTCTTACCTTTCTGACTACTGCAGGGCAGGAGTGGCCTTTACAGTCATGGACTGCTCCCAGAGCGTTAGCCCTGATGCCCCAGGGTTAGGGATGAGGGCGCGTGGCAGGGATGTTCACTGTCAAGCCTCAGTGCTAAGGGAGGCCTTTCATGTTACTAGCTGTCTCAAGGGCTATGCTAAGCTTCCAATACCCACTTCTAAACTAGGATACTTTCATAGCAAAAACACTGGGATAACTTGCAAAATCCCATTTAACTCACAACTTAGTATCATTATCAGCATCCAGAATTAAATTTGAGAAATCATTATAAAAACTCACTGGGTATTCGACAGTATTTAAAGGCTTTGGCTTTTAATCCAACCTGGTAAACTAGGTAGGATCTGTTTATAGGCAGGTCTGTTACCTAATTAGAATGCTGCTGCTTACTGGTCACAGCAGTGCTAGGTTTGGAAGGCAGAATATATACTGGGTAGGAACCAAGCAAATGATGTCCTAAATATAAATCTTAAGATAGCAAAGTTTAATATAGGCTAGATAGCAACCTCTGTATTGGCTAAGTACGTCCCAAACTTCTACAGCATCAGCCTCAAATCTCTGATTTATCTGTTGGCCTAGAACACACTTTCCTATTTGATCTCGCAGAGCTACCTGAAAGAAAAGATTCAGACATTCAATAACCTAAGTTATTTAAACCCAAGGGGAAAAACAAATTAAAAAACAGACATTAAGAAAATGACTTTTTCAAGATTTTTTTCTATGTTCATATTCCATCCTACAGCCCTGGCATCAAAAGCTTTCACTTGACAGCAACAGAATAACTATTTAATAGACATTATCTGGGGAAGAGAAACTTTATACCTGGAAATTAAATCTTGACTGTGTAATTCTGAGTAAATTTTTTAACTTTGACCTCAGTTCGTGATTATCTTCTTCCCAGGGCTATTGTGAGGATTAAGTGAAAATATAACTGAAATTTTACGCTCTTTTAATAACTATATGGGATCAAATTGATAACAGCAACTCAAAAGATTAGATAGGAACCTTAGGGGACAGTGAATTTATGTTAATGGTGGAGGAACAACACAGAAAAAGAGCATGAGAATAGTTATACAACTCAAAGAATGTAATCAATGTCACTAAATGGTACATGTAGAACTGTTGAATAAGTGTATGTTTTGCTGTGTATATTCTCAACAATGAAATAAATAAAATTATATAATAAAAAATATATATAACTGAACTACTAGCACACTGTTGTTGAGCTTATGCACAATGGAACAAAATGCTGCCTGGTCCTGCGCCATCCCCATGATTGGTTGTGGATTGGACCATTGCGATCCACAGGGTTTTCACTGGCTGATTTTTGGAAGTAGATAGGTCTTTCCTCCTAGTCCCTCTAAGTCTGGAAGATCTGCTGAAACTTGTTCAGCATCATAACAACACACAAGCCTTCACTAACAGACAGGTTAATGCTATTTGATAGGACCAAGTTCTTTCAGACACAGCCAAGGAAGAAAATGCTGGAGCTACTAAACTACAGTGTTAAGGTAGTACAGAGAATAAAGCTAAAAACTAATGGCATTCCCCAATTACGGAAAAAATCATTCATATACACTGAGAAGGTAAGCAGAGGCAAATAAGACTTTGAGAACACCAAGGGTAAAGAAGTTGGGCAGTGTTTCTATTTTAAATAGTAATTAAAGAATGAAATTTCCATTTATTTTTATGATGTAAACTATTGTGCAAGAAGGTTTACAAATACTTTCCAATGGAAAACACTTCCATTTATTGTGCAGGAGGGTCTCCCCAGGTAGTGGCCAGAACATTCGTTTCTTTTGCCTTCCTTATTCCTTATAAGCAGAGAGTAATCAAGCAAGGCCAAAAAAAAACAAAAAAACTGGTTCATACCCTAAAGTCTGCATTTTTGAAAATTACTTTCTAAGTCACTGGGTATAAATCAAAATCATGACAACTAACAGCCAAGAGTTTAACTATTTAATAATAGTCTGACTTCTTTTAGGACTGTGGCCTCTGAATTCCTTGAGTTCATCCTTAGCTGTGACCCATATCATGAAGCAGATGCAATAAAAGTTTACAAACTTGCCCAAACTCCTGTAGAGCAGTTTTTGCATCTTTGGACACAGAAATCACCAAAACCACAAACAAGGAACATAAATAGCACTCCACTCGAGTAAAAACCAGTTTAAGAACTAGAAGCGATAGGCAAATAACTGAAGTTTTTCTTGCTAGTACTAGAACCTAATTAAAACCTCTTTATATGGTCCTTATGATGGTCCCTAGATGGTGTAAACGGTTTGCACTAGGCTGCTAACCAAAAGGCTGCTGGTGGTTCAAACCCACTCAGCAGCACCGCAGATGAAAGGGCCTAGCGATCTGCTTCTGTAATAATTACAACCTAGAAAACCCTACGGAGCTCAGTTCTACACATGGGATCACCCTGAGTCAGAACTGACTCAACAACAGGTTTGGGTTTTTTTGTTTGTTTGTTTTAGGGCCCTTATACACCCTGTGCCTCACGTGCCGGCTGGCAGGTCTTCATCCTCTGCACCCCCAAAGCTCTACTCTGGGCCATCCCTGCTCAGTGTCAAAGCTTCAAACAGCTGTGCTCCAGCCTCCTGGCACATGCTATGATGTCTATATCTTCTATCTACTGTGAGTTAGGACCCTCATCAACTCATATCCAATTAATCCAAAAGACTTCTTACAAGGTCCAGGCATACAGGCACTCTCCATTCTAATGCCTCCTAAATAATACTGCCTTTTTAACACTCCTAAAACACATTTCCTTGTTCAATTTGTACTGGCCCCTTATTGCCTACAGGATAAAACTCTATAGAAGTAAAGGAGAATTCTTGGCCTCACTTCTGTCCCAACCCATCACCACAAGTCTCCCCTCTGGCAGGACGGTCTCAGGCTGAACCCCTGGAACACACCTGCCCTGCCCAGGCTGCCCATTTGACTTCTGCTGCTGTCTCCATGCCCACTGCCCACTTCTCATCCTTTCTACTCCAAACCACATCTCCAAAGTCCACACCAAAGTCACTGCCTTCATGTGGACTGCCTCTCCTCAGCAATCCCAGTGACATCTGTCTCTCTCTCTCCTTTTCTGAACACCTGAACCCACTCATTTACCATCACACAGCTCTGTATCATCACCTACGTGGGGTTTTTGTCTCAAACTACATCACAACCTCCTAGAAGGCAGGAGCCCTAACTTGAGATTCTATTTGTATGCCCCACAGTTATGGGCACTTGTGGCTCAAGTGAAAACTTACTTTCAAAACTGAGAAACATGGAATTAACCCAAGGCTGCCTTCTCTTCCAGGCCCCAATGTGCAACTCCTACAGACAACTAAATAGGATATCTGCGCCCATTAATTACTTACTTTCTAGAGACATATGAGAAGCTCTCTTTGACTCCTGCTTGGCCATGCTATGTTTCTTCGGGTGCCTGTCATAAGCAGTTTCACAGCCTTCCTGCTCCTTCGCCTTGTATACCAGAGGGATGCTCTCATAAGCACGAAGCTTCAACTTCAGCTTATTTCTGGTGGGCCAGAGGATGAGCTGGGGAGACAGGGGGCTCTTGGAAGGCTTCCAGATTACCCTCCTGCCAACCTATTGATAAAGTTTGCATCTGGAAAAATCTGGATGACCCTGTGGACGTACTTCCTGAAAGAGACATTCTACCTCATACATCTCCTTATCATCATCTTCACTTTCCTCTTCTATCTCCCAGTCTTCTGAATCCTCAGAGAGGGAGCTGTCCAAGGCAGCATTTTTCTTTAACGCATAAGTTGTCCTTCCGTTTGGGAGCTAGTAGGGGCTTCAGACTTCCTGCCTTTCTCCTTTTCATACTGTGGTTTATTGCCTTTCTCCTTTACAAAGTCTGGCCTCTTGCCTTTCTTCAGTTTATACTCTTTGATGATGGAGACATTCTGTAAATTTGTCAAAATCCTTGTAATAAGCCGCCTCAAGTTCCTCATTTAAGAGCATTTCTTGATTGGACATTTTCTCAGATGAAGTCGGGGGATTATTCCATGAGAACTGGGACATATCACAAGAGATCGCTTCATCAACATACTTGCACTGGGCCAGCCAGGAAGGCAAAGAAAGAGGCACTGTCTCAGGGGAGACAAAACTGATGTCCAGCACTCTTTCCCCATCACTGAGAGGGTTCTGGGCATTGGACTGCAGGCTCAGGTCATTAATAGGTTTCTTGCTGGAACAGAGTGGACTCCCCTGCTGGAAATCATTCACATCTTCAGTAGACTTGCATACTTCTGGCCTTGGGATATTCTGGCTTTCAATTGACTGGCCATCATCTGCAGCTTCTACTTTAACTGGCGGTGACAGGATTCTAGAAACAGCCCCGTACCCCTTCTTTTCTTTATCCAAGCTCATCTCCAGGCCAGATCCTGACTCCTTGTCTCGTACTCCTTCAGGACACTGCTCCGACAGCACAGCAGCTCTTTGCTCATCTGTATAGATAATGTCATCCTCACCCTCTGGAGGGTTACAGTGCACACCAGCCATGCTTTCACCTGAAATCAGATTGTGCTGCACCCTGTCCTCTGGCATGGCTTTGCCATAGGCCAAGTCATGCAAAAGAATGGCTTCTTTAAAAGTCTCTGAGGACTGTCTTGCAGGGAATCCATTGCCATAGTCTGTTCTCACGTCCTCCTTCTCAAAGGCATAACTTCCTGTAGGTGTATTTCTATAAGGAGTGGTATTCCAAGAGCTGTTATGGTGTAGCTCCCTCTCCTGAGCAACAGAAGATAAAGCTCCACTTGTTTTTTCAGGGGCGTTGCCAGTTTCTGTTTCAATAGTAGTAGTAAGAACACTGGCCACACTATCGATTTCGTGGCTGTTGGTTTCTGAGTGGATATCTTGTTTATTGCATTTGTTTTCAGGCTTCTGAGGATCAGTTTGAGTCTCTTTGGTTTTCATTTTTTTCCCAAGGCCATTATAGTGCCAGAATTGTGTGGTATGATGATACACAGGGAATGGAGGTCTTCGGTTAACTCTGGTAGGCACCAGAGACTGTGGCACAAGAAAGCCAGGATACTCACTCAGTGCCAGTGAATAATATGGAAAGTATGGATTTCCATTTCTGAAACCTAGAGAGGGAATATAACTTACTTAGCCATTTTATGACACCTGCAGCCAGTACCAATAATCAGCAGTACACATCAGTTGTTAAATTATTGAATTTCTTCCATTTTAGTTGTTAAGTGGCTAATGTCCCCAGTTCCTCCTTGTGGTCTCCTTGGATATCTCCAGAAGTCAGCAAATAAAGAGGCAATGACAGGCACAAGGGGCCTCCAGAACTCTGCCAGCACTACAGCTGGCATCAGAATTTTCTGAGCTGCCATTACTTGGTTTCTCACGTCAACATCTCACCATCCGCTCAGCAAGATCCTAGGTTCTAGGCCTAGTTGAGGTTCCTCCAGTAGACTGCCAATCTATCTCATGATCTTCCCTCTTCTGGGTCATTCTCCCTCGCTGCTCTCCTCCCCAGCTTCTATCAAAATCTAATTCAGCTCATTTTACAAAGGAGCAAACTGAGGCACAGAAAAGTTAATATTTATACAATACAACCTATTATAAAAACGTGTACTTTGTCCTCTTATTTTAACCTTACTGCACTGTGTTTTGTATATCCAATTAAATTTTTTAAAAAGAGGTAGATATGCATAGTGGGTATCTGAAAAGATACCCAAGAAACTGGGAACAGTATTAGCCAATGGGGAGGGGACTGGAAGAGTGGAAAACTGGATTTAGAAGGAAACATTTTATATGATTCTATACTGTTTTAATTTTTAACCCTATGTATTTGATTACTTTTCAATTTAAAAAAACGCAGTTTCAACTGGAAAGATCTTGTTTGTGTCAGAGATTAGTTACGCCTCCAGTTCTGAAAAATTCCTAGTCAAAATAACTAGGAACAAAGTAAGTCACAAGAAACTGCCCTTTAGGTTAACACCAACCAGCATACTTGGCTAATTGTGAACTTATGTAGTTGTATAATCACCCAGCCCGCATCTCCACATTTTGCCCATGACACTGTCATGCTGTTTAATACCCAATTTCATCAAGCTATTGGTCACCTTCTAATACATTCCTCTGATTAGCTAGTCACTAATTCTATCTAAAAATAATAAGGTAATTTATCTTCAATAAATCTATAATGAACACCTCTTTTCATACCTAGCAACCTTGCTATCTTCCTTTGGTAATAACAGTCCCTCACCTCAAGTGTCCTTTGAGAAAGGAAACGCAATCTCTTTCCAAGTGGTATGGGGTAGCTCCCACCACCTCCAAAAGGAGGCACAAATCCTAGACTGGCCAATGACATTAACCCATCTTCCTGGCTTTGGCAATTAGTTCAGGGAGGGACTCTGGAACTCTTGTTAGGACGACTTGGAGAGAGGGCTGTTCTCTGAGATCACTATCCATGTATCAGTCCCAGCCAAAAACCTGTTCCCATCGAGTCAATTCAGACTCATAGCAACCCTAAACGATAAGGCAGAATGGCTGCATAGAGCTTTCAAGGCTGTAATCTTTACAGAAACAGACTACCACATCTTCCCCCTGTGGAGCAACTGGTGGGTTCGAACCGCCGACCTTTCAGTCAGCAGCTGAGCACTTAATCACTGTGCCACCAGGGCTCCTTTATAAGATCAGTACATGCTTGGAACTGCTGTGACCATCTTTGCCACCATGAGGTGATGGCTGAGAATGAGACCAAAACAAAGGAAATCAGAACCTACAAATGAAGACTCCATTTGAGTCCCTATATCTAGCCAACCTGAAGTCACTGCACTCCTGGACTTCCAAGTTACATGAGTTAATTAACCCTATAAATTCCCTTTGTCATTTAAATCAGTTTGAGTTAGGTGGTGTCACACGCAATTAAAAAAGGACCTAATACAGAACGTATTCCAACTCCTAGTTCTCATGTTTTTTTTTAATTCTCCATAAACCAGAACTCTAAAGGACAAACTAAATTTTAAAAACTTGGGTGGAATAGAATAGGAAGGTTAGTTAGAAGAACAGCAGAGGTAAAGAATTCTACCCCTTTAATTCAAAGAAGGAGCCCTGGTGGCACACTGGTTAAGAGCTTGGCTGCTAACCAAAAGGTAGGCAGTTTCAGTCCACCAGCCGCTCCTTGGAAGCCCCATGGGGCAGTTCTACTCTGTCCTATAGGGTTGCTGTGAGTCAGAATCAACTCGAAGGCAATGGGTTTGGTCTTTTTAATTCAAACAATGCTTCAGATATAATACATGTATTTCTTTCAGTTATTTTCCCCCTCTATAATTTAAGAGTTTCCCTCATGCAATCCCTTCCTCTGCTCAAAATAGCAGCCACAGCTGCCCCAAACAGCTACTTACTCAGGACATAAAGATTCCACTTCCCAGCTAGGAGCTGTGACTATCATCTCAAAAACACTCCTTATCATAAGTTAGTTTCCTAACTTGGAAAACAGTTACATAAACTATACAACATGCTTTATCTACAGCTGGGCTCACAGAATATTAAGTTTAACATTATCTTTGCTACTGGAGGTGCCCCTGGGTGGTGCCAACAGTTAATGGGCTCAGCTGTAACCAGAAGGTTGGAGGTTCAAGTCCACCCAGAGGTGCCTGTCAATCTACTTCTAAAAAATTAGCCACTGAAAACTCTATGGAGCACAGGTCTACTCTGATACACACGGACTCACCATAAGCTGGACTTGATATGAAAGCAACTGGTTTGCTACTGGGTAAGTGAGAAAGAAAGATCACCATTTATTTCCCTGGGGTTCCTCTGGTACCCTCTTCCTTTATCTCCCTCTCTGCTTGTCATTATCTCTCTATGAAACCCTTTCCCATTAAATTATTGTATGGAAAGAAATTCTAAATATAAAGCTCACCTTCAAACATTTTTAAAAGTCTTGGTTGTCCTCACCCTGAAGCCTTTTTTTGACCTCTATATAGAAGTTTTCAGAATCTTTAGGTCTTGTTGAAAGGATTATAGGGGCTTTGTTATTGTTAGTTGCTATCTGGTCAATTCAGACTCAAGAGAACTGCTCCATAGGGTTTTCAATGGCTGTCACCTTTCAGAAGCAGATCATTAGGCCTGTCTGGGTGGGTTCCAACTGCCAACCTTTGGCTAGTAGACAAACACTTAACCGTGAGCACCACTCAGGGACTCTATACTTCAACTAAATTGCCTCTGCTACCCAGACTAATCTCAGAACATAAGGATGAGATTCCTGGCTTTACTACTGTATGACCCTGGACAAGTGACTCTTCAAACCTCACATTTCTCACTTGTGAAACCAGAGGGCAATAACACCTATCTCATGGGGTTGCTGTGAGGATCAAATGAGAGAACCCATGCTACATACTCAGTCAACTGCCATATAGCTAGCATTCAAATTTTAGCTGTTAGCGTTAACCTCAAACACTGCCCCATCTGCTGCCACAATCCAGCCTGCTTCAGGGGCAGGGTGAAGGAAGGGAGACAATGGAGAAATGTATCAGGCAAGGTTCAAGAGTTTGCTTACAGAAGTCCTTACCTGCCCCAGAAACACAGAAAGGATTATGGACAGGGCTCAGGTACCACGGACCCGGGTAAGGCCACTGGGCTGTGGGCTGCCCATAAAGAAAAGGTCTGACGTTGTTGCTCTCAAAATGTGCGTTGTTTTCTGAAGAGGAGTTCATTTTCTAAGCTGAAAGACAGGTTCCCACGTTTAGTAATGGGCAGTGCAAAACTCTTGTAAGTCAGATAAATCATTCTAGTACCCCTTCAGATCTCCAGGCCCAGGTGGCGGCTTAGACAGTAGCCCCCAGGCTGCCCAAAGGCACCGTGTTAAGTAAGGCCCGAAGAGTGACCCGGGCAGGTCTCCCCTCCCTCCTCCAGCAGTGGCGCTAAGGGAAACTGACACCTCCTACCCCCAAATCCGACAGAGAGCTGAGCAAACCCACGGCCACCTGGCCACCTCCCACCCTCAAGAAGACCCGCTCCCAACCTCCTTAGGTTGAACCTCTCTCTAGCACCGTTGAGATCTCACCAACCTCCCCCCTGGCTGAAGCCCTGCCAGTCCCGGGGCGACCCCCACTCGGGCCCAGCCTCGCAGCCTCCGCCCCAAGCCTCAATCCGAAGCCCAGAGACCTACCTGGGGGTATCGAATCCCGCAACTGGCGCATCCCCGGCACCGCCACGCGCATTTGTAGGCGCTGCCAGGCCCTCAGGTTCAGCTTGTTGCCCGGCTCCGCCCCACGCACTGCACCCGCGCGTGGGCGGGACGACCCCGAGGTGCTCACCGGTCCTGCAAAACCCTGCGGGAGTGCTCCTATGGCAGCAGGGCCTGTGCACTCTTCCCCAAGAAAATCTGGAGTTTTCCTTCCTGAGACCTTAGCTGGTATGTGTAGACACGTCTGCTGCCAACCTTGGCTATCGGCTCCTCCAGAGGACCAAGCAGTTCCCTAGCAATTTGGAAGCTTCTGGTTGGGGAAAGTGATGGGGGCAGACAACCACTGGAAGTCCTCTGAGGAGCGATAAATGGCAAATAAAGACTACTCTTTGTTGCCATGTGACAGTAGCTAGAGAGAGTCTGCTATTGTGAAAAGGGTTTTTGCTGTTGCTTTTGCTGGTCTTTTAAACATAGGGATTCAGGTATTTTTAATCTCCCAAAGGGAGAGAGGGGGAAGGGTACCGAATGTGGGGAGGTAAGATGTGTTAGGACTGATGTTCTGAGGAGGAATAAGGGCAGAGTAGCCAAGCCTGGATATAAGGATTTGCTTTGGACAGATGAAAAAGGGACATTCAGTACCAAATGCAGAAATGTAAGTGCATTAGCATCTGATGCCACCACTCGTCTGTCAGTTCGTTGTACTGTGGTGGCTTGCGTGTTGCTGTGATGCTGGAAGCTATGCCACCAGTACTTCAAATACCACCAGGGTCACCCACGGTGGACAGGTTTCAGCTGAGCTTCTAGACTCAGACTAGGAAGAAGGACTGTTGATCTACTTCTGAAAAAATTCGCCAGTAAAAACCTTACGGATAGCAGCAGAACATTGTCTGATATAGTGCCGGAAGATGAGCCCCTGAGGTTGGAAGGCACTCAAAATACAATTGGGAAAGAGCTGCCTCCTCAAAGTAGAGTCGACCTTAATGATGTGGATGGAATCAAGCTTTCGGGACCTTCATTTGCTAATGTGGCACAACTCAAAATGAGAAGAAACAGCTGCAAACATCTATTAATAATTGGAACACTGAATGTACGAAGTAAGAATCTAGGAAAATCGAAAGCTGTCAAAATTAAAATGGAACACATAAAGATTGATATCCTAGGCATTAGTGAGCTGAAATGGACTGGTATTGGCCATTTTGAATCAGACAATCATATGGTCTATATGCCGGGAATAACAAATTGAAGAGGAATGGCATTGCATTCATCGTCAAAAAGAATATTTCAAGATCTATCGTGAAGTACAGTGCTGTCAGTGATAGGATAATATCTACATGCCTACGAGGAAGACCAGTTAATACGACTGTTATTCAAATTTGCGCACCAACCACTAAGGCCAACAATGAAGAAATTGAAGATTTTTACCAACTTCTGCAGCCTGAAATTGATCAAACCTGCAATCAAAATGCATTGATAATTGCTGGTGATTGGAATGTGAAAGTTAGAAACAAAGAACGAGTATCAGTAGTTGAAAAATATGGCCTTGGTGATAGAAAGGACCCTGGAGATCGCACGATAGAATTTTGCAAGACCAATGACTTATTCATTGGAAATGCCTTTTTTCAACAACATTGGCAGTGACTATACACATGGACCTTGATGGATGGAATACACAAGAATCAAATCAAGTACGTTTGTGGAAAGAGACAATGAAGAAGCTCAATATCATCAGTCAGAATAAGGCCAGGGGCCGACTGCAGAGCAGACTATCAATTGCTCATGTTCAAGTTCAAGTTCAAGCTGAAGAAAATTAAAACAAGTCTACCAGAGCCAAAGTACGATCTTGAGTATATCCCACCTGAATTTAGAGACCATCTCAAGAATAGATTTTGTCACATTGAACACCAATGACCAAAGACCAGACGAGTTCTGGAATGACATCAAGGACATCATAAATAAAGAAAGCAAAAGGTTATTAAAAAGACAGGAAAGAAAGAAAAGACCAACACTGATGTCAGAAGAGACTCCGAAGCTTGCTCTGGAACATAGAGTAGCTAAGTGAATAGAAGAAATGATCAAGTAAAAGAGCTGAACAGAAGATTTCAAAGGGCTGCTCGAGGGGACAAGTCACACTGGCCCTTGTCATGTGGAGCCAAGGTGACAAATTTGCATATAAACCCTAAATTTCTGCCCACTCACTGAAAAAAGGCAGAGATGGAACTGAGATTCTGTCTGCTACCGCCCACCTTGGGCCCTAGTTACCAGGGACCTCTGCCACATTTGAGCAGTGGTTAAGCATTCCTCCCGAGACCTCTCGTTAAGGGTAAAGGCATGAAGTCTAAAGATTTGGACTCTAACTAATGAACTAACATTGTAATTGTTAATTCTGATTTTCCAGTACTAAATGAATGCTGTGAGGTCTTACTTGTGTGCCTTGCTATGACTACCTTGCAATAAATGAGTTTATGCATGATAAACCTGAGTATTAATTTTCTAAGATTAAAATACTATATAACATCCAGCTCAGATTACATGTGAATCTCTGGCCAGGAACTTAGCTAATGCTAGAATCAGAGTAGAAAACACATAAGGCTGACCAAAAAATAGCCTCTATATTTCTCTCTAAGCTACTCAGCATTTATACCTCACATAGGGCAACTATCCCTTATACAACTGCACACACACGTGTCCTCACCCCCCACTGCTCTGAGTGATAACCATGTCCACCTCCTGCTTCAGAGGGTTTCATGGAGACCCTGCTCTTCAAGTCCCAGACCTCTGGATAATGTCCCTTTCTCTTTTTCTTCAGTCATGGTCCTGTTCCAACATTCTGCTGTCTCTAGACTACCGATGTGTATAATCAATATTCATGCATGCTATATGTAATAACTGAGGAAAAGAAGAAGGGAATAAAACACTTTTTAATTATACTTAAGGAGTAAGAAAAGTTACATGGTAATTTAAAGAAATTGTATTGGAGGCTACATTCCTCAATTCTGTGACTTGTCACCAGGCTGTGCAACTATACTACTATGTGAAAGCACCCTAAAATCTGAGAAGAGTGAGAGCTATCTGAATTGCCAGTGCTGGAAGGGCTGAAATTATAAATATAGGGTAGTCCTGGTAAAAAACTACTAAGAAAGTGACTTTTCAACATATACTTGAAGAAGATTATATAAATACCTGGAGAAGTTTCTAGGTGAGGAAATAGGCAGTGCAAAGGCAAGCAGGAGCATGCCTGACCTGTTCAAAGAACAGCAAGGAGCCCATGGTGACTGGAACAAAGAGAATGGAGAAAGTGGTAGGAGATGACATTGGATAGGCCAAGGAGGGCCAGACTGAGTAGGCTTACAGGCCATTGCAAGATTTGGGTTTTACTGAGAGCCCTTGTGGTGCAACAGTTAAGCACATGAATGCTGACTGAAAGATGGTAGTTGGAACCCACCCAGCCACTCGCTGACTCTCTATTTTATCAAGCATGATGTCCTTCTCCAGGAACTGGTCCCTCCTGATAACATGTCCAAAGTATGTGAGATGAAGTCTCACCATCCTTGCTGCTAAGGATCATTCTGGCTGTACCTCTTCCAAGACAGAGTTGTTCATTTTTCTGGCTGTCCAAGGTATATTCAATATTCTTCACCAGTGCCATAATTCAAATGTGTTAGTCCTTCTTCGGTCTTTCTTATTCATTGTCCAGCTTTCACATGCATATGAGGAGACGGAAAATACCATAGCTTGGGTCAGGTGTACCTTAGTCATCAAAGTGACATCTTTGCTGTTTAACACTTCAGAGAGGTCTTTTGCAGCAGATTTGCCCAATGCAATGCGTCTTTTGATTTCCTGACTGCTGCTTCCATGGGTGTTGATTGTGGATGCAGGTAAAATGAAATCCTTGACAACATCAATATTTTTTCCATTTATCACGATGTTGCTTATTGGTTCAGTAGTGAGGATTTTTGTTTTCTTTACATTGAGTCATAATCCATACTTAAGGCTGTAGTCTCTGATCTTCATCAGTAAGTGCTTCAAGTCCTCTTCACTTTCAGCAAGCAAGGTTGTATCACCTGCATATCACAGGTTGTTTATGAGTCTTCCTCCCATCCTGATGCCGCATTCTTCTTCATATAGTCCAGCTTCTAGGATTAGTTGCTCAGCATACAAATTGAATAAGTATGGTGAAAAGATACAACCCTGACACACACCTTTTCCAATTTTAAACCACGTAGTATCCCCTTGATCTATTCGAACGACTGCCTCTTTGTCTATGCATAGCTTCCTCTCATTTTGCCGGACAGGAAGAGGAGGCCCAGAGTAGTTCTATGACTCCCGAAAGTCACACAGCTAAGGCAGAACCTTGCTTCTCCATGCCCTCTCCCTAATCTCTAGTCTCTCCTCTTGTTAGGCTGCCACCACTCCACAATTTAATATCGAAAAGCAAGAAAGCAAGTGTCAGTGGTGCATTTTTAGTTTTGCTTTGTTTTGTTTTAATTTGTAACAGGAGTGCTAGTGGGGCAGATGTTAAACCTAGGTCCATCAAATAGCTCTTCCTCACAATATCACTACTTAACTACCTAAACTTAACTTTAACTACTTAACTACCTCAAACCAATGCTATTCAATTATCATACCAGAGCAACATGTAATGTAATACATAGCAAAATTTCATAAATTCCATTACATCAAATTCCTGCCTACTGGTCCCCGTTTCAGGTGCTATCATGTACCACTGTGGGCAATAATTTATTCAAATATAAGGTCTTACACCATTAAAGAATAGAAAAACCAACCATTTGGACTAATGGTCAGTAGCCACCATGTGTTTCCCAATTCTGCCACAGACTTAAAAAACAGAAACCACAAAGTTTCATTTGTGGAAAAATTGCATGCCATTCATTTCCGTTTCTAAAAAATCGACAGATTTTAAAATGACCACTTAGGCTGCAGGACAATAGGTTTCAAAGGAGAGTTCCCTTCCTTTTCTGGCTTCAAAAGCATCTTTGTAGCAGGGAGAGAGACATGAGCCTTCGACTCAAACAAAGCACACACACCTACAAAACAACTTCTCTTTGCACGCAGCACTTGTTCCTAATACGTTTGTATATAATCGGGTTTTTTTTTTTGTTTGGTTGTTTGTTTTTACTTAACTCTAGTCTTAAAATTAGTTAAATTAAACTGCCGTGGTCTGCAAATTAAATAAGAAGGAGAAGCAATAATCCTACCCCAAGGAGGAATTCCCAGGAGCCCTGGTTGCGCAGGGGTTAGCGGCCGCTAACCGAAAAGTCAAACCCACCAGCCGCCGCGCCGGGAGTAGGGAAGACTGCCTCGCTAAAGAGGTGCAGCTTTGGAAACCCTAAGAGGTAGTTCTACTCTGTCCTATAGGATCGCTACAAGTTGGAACTGGCTGGGATGGCAGTGGGTTAAGTACATACACAATGGAGTCCCTGTGGCGCAGTGGTTAACCGCTGGGCTGCTAACGGAAAGGTCACCAGTTCAAACCCAACAGCCACTCCGCGGGGGGCAGACTCTTTCCAAAGAGTTACAGCTTTGGAAACCCTATGGGACAGTTCTACTCTGTCCTATAGAGTTACTACGAGGTTTGTTTTTTTTTTTAGTATACGCACCCTGCTTCAATCATAGGCTGCAATTTGGTTTACCATTTGCTCCGGGCCTGCTGAAGGGTATGTCACAGCAAGACTCATATACACTGTGTTCGGGTTTTTTTGTTTTTTTTTAATGCAAACATCTTTCCTAAGAAAGTGATGACCCTACATCTACAAAACCATTAATTACATGATATCAGAGAATCAGTCTTACCCACAAAACATGAAAAGGGGATACATGCTTCCGAAGTTCAATTCCAGACATTCTTTCTTACTTGATGGTGGGTCACATGGGACCTGCTCATCTTTCTGCATACCCTCTTTCCGCAGATTCCTCTTTAAGAAGGCTTGCCGAGGGTCCCAGGGCTGGAGCAGGAGTAAGAATGAGAGTGCAGAGAAAAGCAACCCATAGCTTCACTAATCCCTCTTGTCCTACTCGCATTTACTCCAGGTCAAGGGCAAAGAGAGCACCACCAGCTCCACAGAGCTGGGGTGACCCTCCCAAGAAGCTCCCCTGCGCCGCCTTTCTGTTACCCTCGAGAAAAAGCAGGGAAACGGCATTCATCCTTGAAAGAGACCAGGCAGGCGGGAGCGAAGGCAAGCCCCGCTGCTCAAAAAGAGGAAATGATACTGGAGGCGGTGACTGAGATGTCGTTGAAAACGAACAGCACGGGCTCTGAAGCGACACTCCCCATTCCAGCATAACTCCGTGCCACCTTCGCCTCGTTGTCATGGCACTTTCCAACGAACGTTACTGCGCAGGTCACATGGCTGCGCCGCGACGCCTTCTGGGGGTGGTAGGCCGGAGTGGCGCGGGAGAATGAGACGCAGAGAACAATTTCTGAGTTGGGATTTGGGCAGTGGTTGGAATCAGATTTCTTCTGGGACAGGGCTGGAATGAACCACTCCTAGTGTTCTTTAGCAGAGAGTACTATACTTCTCTTTCCCACCCTTGGACCAGTTTTTCAGACGCAAGTTCTGGGGAAGACCCACCTCTCGCGCCAGCCCCAACGTAGGCACCGCCCCTCCGCTCTCCCGGCACCGCCCCCCGGCACTCACAGGCTGGGCATTCCTCGGGGGCGGGGCTCGCGCAAAGAGGCTGCAGAGCGGGCGTTCGCGGCTTTACCGCGGCGCGCGCTCGGGTCCCGCGCTTCCCAGGCTCGCATTGCCGTGAGTGGCCTCTTACTTTGGTGGCAAGGGGGCGAATGAAGGCCCTGTCCATGGATCGGGCGGCCGTGGCGAGGGTTGGAGCGGTAGCGAGTGCTAGTGTGTGCGCCCTGGTGGCGGCGGTGGTGCTGGCCCAATACATATTCACCTCCAAGAGGAAGACAGGGCGGAAAACTAAGATCATCGAGATGGTGAGTGCGGAGGCTCGGCCTGCCTGGGGAGCGCGAGGGGCCGGCGGGGGCGAGCGGGCTGCGGGTCTGGGGACCGCCCATCCGGCCTCGCCCTCCCGCGTTGGGCGGCTGTTTGGACACAAGAAAGAGTAGATGGCGTCGCCTGTTGGGTGGGGTCCGGTGGGCGAGGGGCGCATGGTTTGGGGATCCGGCTGGCCCGCGTGCGGCGACCTTGCGGAATCCGCGATCAGGTCTGGATACCCGACGGGCACTCGGGTTCCAGTCGCCTTTGTTAGGTCTCCATTTGAAGCAGCCAGGCAACAAAATAGATGATTCGGAAACTACCTTGCGCTGCAAAACTCTTTTCTCAAGTGATTAACTGCAGGTCGTGGGCAGGTGGCTCCCCCCACTCCGCATCCCGTGTCAAACTGTTGCAACTAATCTAATTCCCACACAGTTTGTATGTTTTGTTTTGCTTTTTGACAGAGCGGCAGAGATGAGGTAAATCATTAGAAGATGCAGTTTCTTCAGTGCTTTAAAAGAATGCCAGCCATTCAGCCCAGTGGGAGTGCAAAATAGTTTATCGTGTATTTCAGTGTTACTACCTTCTTGTCTCAAACTGCCAAGAAGTTTCCTTATGTTCATTTTCTTCCAAAGCTCTTGCATCACCTTATTTTAGAAGACGTTTATTTTTGTTATATTGAACAAGTGAACTTCAAAAATTGTATTTGAGATACATTATAAGTAATTTGTTGTTCCAGAGTTTGGGGATGTTTTGTTTACTTTTGTTTTTTAATTAGAGCAGACTCAGTAAGACAAGTCACTCACTGACTTGCATTCTAGTGTATTTACTGGCATGCATAACCCTGGGTATACTCCGGATATTGTGCTACATATATGGACATCTGGGGTCAAATACTTAAGATAGAAATAAATTGAGAATCTGCCACTATACTAAATAATAAAATTTTAGGTTATCGTACTTAGACTACTTCAGTCACAGTCATGTGTTGAAACTAATCAAAGAAACTGCCCTTTTGGTTGCTGCTGGCTACAGGTTGACTACAGAAGTATTTGCATAACTAAAGGAAAAACAAAATTAACTCCCACATGTCTCATATTCCAAAAATATTCCTAGGTTTTGAATTAATTATTGTTAGAATTAAATTATTCTTGCCTTATTATAAGCTCTTTTCTCCACTTGTATACCCACAGCAGCAAATATTTTTGTCTCAGAAATTTAATTTTGTTTATATTGCTTCCTTGCTTCAAGAACTCCATGAGGTTATAATACGTATGTGAAAGGAAACCAGTGGCCATACTCCCTTACATGTACTTAAACTGAGGAATTGTCTGTTATATCACTTTTGCTTTAAACCAGGTAGGACTAAAAATTAATGCTTTCACAGATTCCCACAATGCTACTGTCATAGGAACATTTTGGTCATTGTTGTGAAAAATAACGAATGCCCATCAGGAAGACCAACTTTCCTCATTTCTATACATACTTTAATTCAGATTGTAATATACATGCAGTCTGCTAGTGGCTTTTAAATGAAAAAGTGAGAAGAGCTTTATGCTTTTTCCTTTTTTAATTTTAATACATTGCTTCCTCAGATGAAAGAAGCATTTATTCGAGAATCAGAAAACCAAAACCTGCGTTCAAATCCTGCTTCTGTCTCTTTATAATAGCCTGTTTGAGGGACCCTGCTCTACCCCATACCTCCATCCCCACCCTACCTTAGAGAATTTGTACTAGTCCATTGATGTCCAGTGGGCATAGCACACACTGGTCACAGCTAATGGAATTAGAGGTAACTACCTCACCTCCGTGGGCCTATTCATAACAGGCCAAGAACACAAATGACTTCTAGGACTTGGCTCAAAGTGATATACTGTCTTTCAAGAGTTTTTAATTAAGAGACACAGAAGTGGAGATGGTGTTGCTAGTGGGTTGTGGATCTGCAGCTGAAATGTCATGTAGAGCAGCAAGATAAATATACAGAGAAAACAGACTAGAGAGGTTCAAAGCAGCAGAGAGAAGAGGAGCTATTTCAGAGTTGCTGTTTGTATTTTTCCAAGCCTAATTATTCATGCTTTTGTGTGTTCCCTGAGATGTAACAACCACCCTCACCTCTTAATGAAGGGAACTAGTTGGGTAGATTTCTCTTCTTGCAACTACAGTCTCTTTAAGATTACTAATAAAATTTTCATAGTAGATTTTATTTTTAAATAAACTTTTTATTTTAGAACAGTTTTAGATATACAGAAAAGTTGCAAAGATAGTAAAGAGAGTTCCCATATACACCAGACCCACCTTCCCCTTTTACTAATGTTTTATATTAGTATGGTACATTTGTTATAATTAATCAACCAGTGTCAATATGTGATTATTAAGTAAGTTTATACTTTATTCAGATTTCTTTAGTTTTTACCGAATGTTCTTCTGTGTCCCAGGATCCCATCCAGGATAGCACATTACATTTATCTGTCATGTGTCCTTAGCTCCTCTTGGCTAAGGAGTGACAGTTTTCAGAATTTGTTTTTGATGAGCTTGGATGTTTTGAGGAGTACTGGTCAGATATTTTGTAGAATGTCCCACAATTGGAATTTGTCTGATATTTTTCTCATGATTAATGGGTTATGGATTTCTGGGGAAGAAGACCACAGAGGTAAAGTGTCACTCTTATCACATCACAAAGATTATATACTATCAACTTGATTTATGACTGCTGCATTGGCCTTTATCACTTGGCTGAGGTGGTGTTTATCAGGTTTCTCCACTGTTCCCCTACTGTACTCTTCAGAAGGAAGTTATTATATGTAGACCACACTTAAGGAGTGGGGAGTTATCCTCCATATCCTTGAGAGTGAAGGATCTACATAAATTATTTGGAATTCATCTGCATGGGAAACTGGTCTATTATGTCCATTTATTTACTTTTTCAATCATTTATTTATATCACTATGGACTCATGGATACTTATTTTATACTTTGGGTTATAATCCAGTGGTACTTTATTTGTTCCTGAAATTGTTCGGTTGTGGCCACTGTGTGCTCTTTCAGTTGATGTCTAGGTTCCTGTGACATACCTCTGTCATCTCAATAGACTTTTTTCCCCCTCACTAGACTTTTACCAACTAAGAATGAAGTATTAAGTGCTGTCTTAGCTATCTAGTGCTGCTATAACAGAAATACCACAAGTGGATGGGTTTAACAAACAGAAATTTATTCTCTCACAGTCTAGGAGGCTAGAAGTCCAAATTCAGGATGCCAGCTCCAGGGGAAGGCTTTCTCTCTCTGTCGGTTCCAGGGGAAGGTCCTTGACATCAATCTTCCCCTGGTCTAGAAGCTTTTCACTGCTCCAGGCACTTCTTTCTTGGTGGCATGAGGTCCCCAATCTCTCTGCTTGCTTCTCTTCTTTTATATCTCAAAAGAGATTGACTCAAGATACAACCTAATCCTATAGGTTGAGTCCTACCTCATTAACATAACTGCCTCTGATCCTGCCTCATTAACATCATAGACATTAGGATTTACAACACATAAGAAAATTACATCAAATCACAAAATGGAAGACAACCACACAATTCTGGGAATCATGGCCTAGCCAAGTTGACACATATTTTGGGGGGACACAATTCAATCCATGACAGGTGCCAAGTATATGACACTGAGAATGAAAAGGGTTAGAAGTCTGTAAACTGTGGCTCATGGACCAAATCCATCCCACGGCTTGTTTTTGTATAGCCATGAGCCAATAGTTTTTTCATTTTTAAACAGTTGAAAAAAAATCAAAAGGTTTCATGACATGTGATAATTATATGAAATTTAAATTTCAGTGTTCCTAAATGAACACTGGAAGACAGCTAGGCCATTCATTTACATATTGTCTGTGGCTGCTTTCATGCTGCAGCAGCAAAATTGAGATGTTGCCACAGAGACCATATGTGAGCAACACTCATCACTTCACACTGCTTCTAAATGCATTACAAATAGCAGTGATGCAGTTATAATTTGACAGCATTTCAAGTACTACTCATATTACCTCTCTGAAAAGACATTTTCAAAGATGAAATACATAATATCTTACAACACATCAGCATTACAAATGAACATTTGCAGTCGGTTTGATGATAAAACCAAAAAAAACCCATTGCTGTCAAGTCAGTTCCGTCTCAGTGACCTCGGTGGCATAAGGAAACTCTGGATTTGATGATAGGGAACACTAATTCTGAACCCCAATTAAGTGAAATGTTATCAAAAAAAAAAACAATTCCATGCTTCTTAATAGTAGACCTGAATTACCCCCCCCCCGCCAAAAAAAAAGTACTTTATTATTGTTATATTTCTTATTCATCAAAGAGTTGTGGAAATTTGTTTTCTCCTTAGTACGGTTGTTGGGTGCTGTCAAGTCAATTTTCAACTCAACGACTCCATGTGACAGAGTAGAACTGCCCCATGGTGTTTTCTAGGCTGGAAGACACTCAATGAGATGGATTGATGCAGTGGCTGCAATGATGGGCTCAAACATAGCAATAATTGATTGCATAGCAAAGGATGGCGCAGGACTGGGCAGTGTTTTAAAGTAAAGACATATGACTTAACATCATAAATAGAAATGTCATAGAGAAAGATACATCTTTACAAGATGTCAGTAGTTTGTTCTCTGATTCAGGGCCTGGTTGCTACTTTAAAGATTTAAAATCTGGTCATTATTTCAGTGACAGATTCATGATAACTGAACACACAGCAATTGGAATTTGGATCAGAGTACCAATTTTTAAATTTATAATGCCCATAATACTCATGTCCAGAGCACCCATTTCCCAAGATCAAGGAGTCTAGTAAACCTATGTAACAAAATGATTACTTGGTGAGCATAGAATCAGTCATAAAGACTGGAAATGCTTGGTGAACTGTCTGTTAGTACACTTCTCTAGTGACCGTAAATATTACTTTTTGTCAGTTCAACATCTTACTGCTCAGGGTGTTGGTTAAAACATTCTTTCTTTTAACAGATTAGTACATATTTGTTATTATGTAGTGATAGTCATAGTAACTTTTATATTCAAACATTTTCCCAAGGTCATTCCCTGGTGTCTGTGGTTGCACATGGCAGTACTCTCAGGGTAGTGTTTGTTGAAATTTTTCACTAAATAAACTCAAACCCCAGCAGCAGAAGATAGTGAACCCTTATACCTGGAAAGTCTAATGGTACAACCCAAACAAAGTAGACTACTTCATACACGTTTTTTCAGAGTTTCCTGTTTTAGCTTTAAAATTCATTCAAGGTTTGGACTCTAATCCAGGATTATCAGACTAGATTTGTTGTAATATTTCTAAAACTGTGTCCCCCTCCCCCCCCCCCAAAAAAAATACTTCGGGTAAAATTGATTTTTAAGAAGATGCACTGTATTTATTCCTTTTTTAAAGGTTGTCTCCACCATACCACTTGATGCCCCTGTGAAGTCCAGTATTTAAGAATGTGAATTCTAGAGTCAGACAGACCTGGCTTCAAAGGCTTGCTTTTCCAGTAACTTGAACAAGGCACTTAACCTCTCTAAACCTTGGTTTATTTTCTAGGTATATAAAATGGTGAATACTAATATCTACCTTGTTTTGTGAGTACAAAATGAACTAAAGCATGTAAAATGTGTAGCAATATCTGGTCCATAACTAAAACTAAACCCATTGCCGTCATGTCAATTCCAACTCATAGCAACTGTCTTAGTTATCTAGTGCTGCTATAACAGAAATACCACAAGTGGATGGCTTTAAGAAACAAATTTGTTCTCTCACAGTCTAGGAGGCTAGAAGTCTGAATTCAGGACACCAACTCCAAAGCCAAAAAACCAAGCCATTGCTATCGAGTCGATTCTGACTCATAGCAACCCTGTAGAGCAGAGCAGAATTGCCCCACAGAGTTTCCAAGAAGAGCATGGTGGATTCAAACTGCCGACTTTTTGTTTAGCAGCCGTAGCTCTTAACCACTACTTTCTCTCTCTGTCAACTCTGAGGGAAGGTCCTTGACATCAGTCTTCTCCTAGTCTAGGAGCTTCTCAGTGCAGGGACCCTAGGTCCAAAGGACGTGCTCCCCACCTGGTTCTTCGTTCTTGGTAATAGGGTGTCTCTCTGTCTCTCTGCTTGCTTCTCTTTTTTATATCTCAAAAGAGAGTGACTCAGTACAACTTAATCTTGCCGATTGAGTCCTGCCTCTTTAACATAACGGCCTCTAATCCTGCCTCATTAACATCATAGAAATAGGATATACAACATACAGGAAAATCACATCAGATCACGAAATGGTGGACAATCACACAATACTGGGAATCATGGCCTAGTCAAATTGATACACATTTTTGAGGGGCACAATTCAATTCATAACATTCCACCCTTTGGCCCCCCAAAATTCATGTTATTGCCACACATAAAACACATTCACCCCGTCATATCATAGCAAAAGTCTTAACTCCTAGTCCAAAATCCAAAAATTCCTCTTTATCTGTAAAATCTGCAGTACTAGTTATCTGCTTCCAAGGTATAATGGTGGAACAAGCACAAAGTAGACATTTCCATTGTAAATGGGAAAAATTGGAGGGAAAGAACGGATAACAGGTACCAAGCAAGTCATCAGAACACATTACATTAGCCCTCAAGGCTTGAAAATAATCCTCTCTTCTCTGAGACCATTTATACAATGGCCCTATCTTCCAGACTCTGGGTGTTGTCCACACTCTCTGAGTTCTGGATGGAGGCCCCTTGGCCCTGGGCTTTGGCTCCACCTTCCAGGCCCACTGGAATGGCAACTCTGCTCCCTTAGCTTCGGGTGGTCCCATTCTCCTAGTTCGTCTGAGCGGCTATTCCACCCTTTGAAACCCCAGAGATCATGATCTTATACTTTGAGACTGACGCAGCTCTGTTTCCTATGTTTCTTGTCTCTTCAGCTTCAGCTACCTGGTTCCTTGGCCTCTCAGCCCCTTGGGGCCTCACTGCCTGTGTCTGTCGTGCTAGAGCAAGTGTTCCAAAGCTCTTTAGCGCCACCGATAAGTGCCTAGAGGCACTTCACTCTGCCAGGAAGCTTCCTATGCAAAAGCACTCAGCTCTCTTGCTCCATGGGTGGGCTCCAGCGATGTCTGTCGTTGGTTTCCTGGTTCTGTTGCACCATGTCCAGTATAACAGCTCTTCTCATTTCCTTCAGAGTCCTCATCAGAATTGTCTTTGATGTCCATAAGTCCACCAACAGTCTCTTTAAGGCAATCTAGCCTTTACTGTTGGGCACTTTATAACTCTTCCAGTCGCTATCCATTCACAGTTTCAAAACTGCTTCTACATTTTAGGCATCTATTAGAGCTGCACCCCACTCCCTGTACCAAATTCTGTCTTAGTCATCTCGTGCTGCTGTAACAGAAACACCACAAGCAGATGGCTTTAACAAAGAGAAATTTATTCTCTCACAGTGTAGGAGGCTAGAAGTCCAAATTCAGGGTACCAGCTCCAGGGGAAGGCTTTCTTTGTTGACTCTGCAGGAAGGTTGTTGTCATCAGTCTTCCCCTGGTCCAGGAGCTTCTCAGTGCAGGGACCCCAGGTCCGAAGGACACGCTCTGCTCCTGGCACTGCTTTCTTGGTGGTATGAGCAGAGTTTTCGCTCACTCTGGATCCTGCAGCTGGCTCCTGTTGGTCTGACCTCTGGTTCTTGGAACTTGAGCTAGCAGCCTACCTATGATCTTACCTGCCGATGTTGGGATTTGTCAATCTTCGCAGACTGTGAGCAAGAGCCCTGCTCTCTGACCTGCCGATCCTGGGCTCACCAGCCCCTGTGGCTGCGTGAATGAGGAGAAGCCTCTATCCTGACCCATGGACTTGGGACGTTCCAGCCTCTACAACTGCGTGAGCCATTTCCTTGATAGAAATCTCTGTGTATATTTATGTGCTTTACTGGTTTTGGTTCTCTAGAAAACCCAGCCTAAGACATGAACTCTTCTCTCTGTACACTTATCAGCCAGGAATGGCTACTCTCTTGGTGAAAACAAAGATTCCAAGACAAAGCTTGAGCACTGATTGGAAATTTCCTGCTAGGCAGAGGGAAACTGGCTCCAACACAGGGGTTAGACTTTGAAGGACAAAGCTTTGAGGGAGGGAAATGTAATCATATATATCATATCTTCAGTAAGCATAGTTTTAATATTGAATGATACATCATGACTTCAGTGATTTTATTTTTACTCAGTTGATTTTTATTCGTGTACATTGATTCCACATTTTATTCTCTCCAAAGAGAATTTATCTGCTTTTCAAGTTAATTTGGCTCTAATATAAACACATTAACAACAACAAACATTTAGGGAAATAGATTCTGACTCCTAGCAACCCTATAGGACAGAGTAGAACTGCCCCATAGGGTTTCCAAGGAGAGGCTGGTGGATTCAGACTGCTGACCTTTTGGTTAGCAGCCTAGCTCTTAACCCCTATGTCACCAGGGCACCTAGGGAAATAGTAGGAACTTATTTTTTCCTCATAAAAGGAAAACTTAGTATCAGTGATTAAAAAGACAGCAGTGTATGCACACCCATGTTCATGGCTGCATTGTTACAATAGCAAAAAGATGGAAACAACCTAGATGCCCATGAACAGATGAATGGATAAACAAACGATGGTACATACACACAATGGATTACTACACAACGATAAAGAACGATGATGAATCCGTGAAACATCTCATAACATGGATGAAACTGGAGGACATTATGCTGAGTAAAATAAGTCAATCACAAAGGACAAATGTTGTATGAGACCTCTATTGTAAAAACCCATGAAAAAGTTCACACACAAAAAGTAACGGTCTTTGTTGGTTACAAGGGATGGGAGGGGTGGGGGGGAAATACTAAATAGGCGATAGATAAGTGGTATCTTTGGTGAAGGGTGAGACAGTACACAGTACTGGCGAAACCAGCACAACTTGTACAAGGAAAGGTCATGGAAGCTCCCTAGACACATCCAAACTCCCGGAGGGACTGAATTGCTGGGCGGAGGGATGTGGGGACCATGGTCTCAGGGAACATCTAGCTCAATTGGCATAACACAGTTTATAAAGACAATGTTCTACATTCTACC
>NW_004444073.1:5388894-5417421 GCF_000243295.1 Trichechus manatus latirostris
TGTCATGGGGTTGTTAACCAATGTCGTAAAACAATATGTGTACTGACTGTTTAATGAGAAACTATTTGTTCTGTAAACCTTCACCTGAAGTACAATTAAAAATAATAATAATAATAAAAGACAGCAGTTTATAAATTTAAGTATTAAGTGTAGCTTCTAGAGAGGACAGCTGTGAATCTTTAGACTATTTAAAAATGCATGTGGTTAGCCTTAAGGGATTTGAGACTCCACTAGTGAAACTCCTTTCTCTTTTTTGGATGAGATGTAACCACCTTCAAGAAGAAATATATTTTAAAGTGAAAACATTTACTTTATATAAGTTGCATGTGCGTGTATATACATGTTTATACACATATACACTATAAGAATTGGTCTTACTCTTTCTGGATTATGGTAGTAGAACTCTTGCAAGGGTTTTACCATTCATTTTTGGATAAACAATATTTTTCCTATGCTACAGTTATCATCCTCCACAGAGCTGAACCTCTCATCCTCCACAGTATCTCTCAGTAAAATAACTTAGAATTTGATGTTTTATTGTATTTGTTCCAGAAAACTCAGTGTCACATAGGACAGAAAATGTAGTGTGCTTAAAAAGTGACACCCAATAAGATTTTTGAATTGTTTAAAATTTCATGTGCTTAATTTGTGCTTTTGAAATTGTTATAATAGGCTGAGAATATTTTGTTTTTAAATCCAAAGTGTTGAAAGAAATCTCTAAACTGACTTTTAAATTTAAGACCCTTCCATATATGGCATTCTTCTGAGTGCTGTTAAAGTAAGTTGGACCCAGGCCTTTCCCTTTAGGAGCTTAAAAGCTAAAACAAATAAGGGGTCCCAAACTAAATTACATTCACGGGAAAGAATTACTTCATTTGCTATACTGTTGAATGGACAGAAAAAAAAGAACTGAAAATGTTTGAAAACAAGCATTTCAACCTCACCTATTTACTGAGGGAAATATAACTGCAAACTTTAAACTCCAGAGCAGTGCAGAGTTTTATCTATGACATGAAGGAATTAAATTAGATGATCTCTAAGATTTCTTCCAAATGTGATTGGTATGTTGAACAGACATGATGCAAGGGATACAAATAAGACACAATTTTATTTGTCTCTCGTGTGACACCTTTAAAACTTATTCAGTGGCGATAATCTTCCCCACCCGTGGTGAAAGCTCTAATAAGCCCACAATGTTTTTGCTCATGCTCGGGCAAAAGACAGTGTTTCATTTTAAATCACAAGTAGTATCATTTCTATTAATTAAAATGTCCTGTTTTATATATTATTCATGATTTCAATATTAATTGAAATCAAAGTTAAAACTTTGAGGTGAATGTTACTAGTGGTCACCAATGTTGTAAGTTCTTCCCTTCTTGGATAGAGTATGTATCCTAGCCTTCTCTGCAGTTGGCAGGAGTTTGTGACTAATTCTGACCAATAGACTGTGTTCAGAGATGATGTAGTCACTTCTGGGCTAATGCCATTAAGGGCAGGTGCACAGTTGTCCATATTCTCTCCTGCCAGGGCAGAACCTGAAACAGCATGCTCATGTGGAGGTGACACAATATTAAAGCAGCCTAGAATGTTGAGCCAGTACATGGAATACAGCTGACCTGGAGGGTCACCTAAACCCATAGCAGGCTTTGTGCAAGTGAGAAAGAAACTTGTGTTAAGGCACCCAGATTTTCTTACTGGCTCCATAGCCTACCCTACCATAGACTTCACCAAACCCAAGTTATGGCTTACTATAGGTAGCTTCTCCCCTCCCTAACTAATGGTGGCTGGTGATCTGGGAAGGAGGACGTCATGTCAACTTCTCTCTTTCCCTGCTCCTCCTCCTTCCCCCACTAGCCATTGATTCAGACTCTAGGGTCAACGAGGTAGAGAGAGGAAATAGTATTGAGGAAGTAAAGAAACAAGATAGATATTTGACTGAATAGACTTGCACTATCTGGGTCTTGTCCTTCACTGCAGCCCTTTGATAGGGGCAGTGCATTTTCTTGGGCTCCCTACTCCCTCTCAGTCCTTGATTTTTTTAGTGATCCACTCCATACAGGGTCTTGTTTTTAAAGTCCCTCCCTCCCAGGTGGCTCTTTGGGGCAGGACATAAATTGATTCAAGGCTGGCTCTCTTCTGTATGGCCCATATCCAGTCTATGGGAAACATTCACTCGTCCCTACCTCTGACAAACTCTAGGAGTACAGGACATTCCAACAGAGCCACTTCCATCCTGTTGCCACAGGTTGCTTATCCTTCTGAGGCATCAGTCCTCTGCAGCAAACACACTTCAAGTTCTTCAGTTGACTTCATGAAAGGCTCCTCTTTGCTAGCTTGGTGAGAATAAAGTAGCAGTACACCCACCCCTTGAAGGCAGATAAATAATGTTTATGGGGGTTTGACTCACCTTCACCATGTATCTGATATCTATCATATTTCAACACATTGTTTTGATTCTGGATCGGGATTTCTAGAGCAAGACCTTGACACAGATGATGTACTTCATTTGGAAACCTTCACATACGTTATGGATTGAATTGTGTTGCCCAAAAATGTGAACTGACTTGACTAGGCCGTGATTCCCAGTATTGTATGGTTGTCCTCCATTTTGTGATTTGATGTAGTTTTCCTATGTGTTGTAAATCCTAACCTCTATGATGTTAATGAGGCAGGATTAAAGGCAGTTACATTAATAAGGCAGGACTCAATCTACAGGATTAGGTTTTATCTTTAGTCTATCTCTTTTTGAGATATAAAAGAGAGAAGCGAGCAGAGAGATTGGGGACTTCATGCCACCAAGAAAGAAGTGCCCAGAGCGGAGTGCATCCTTTGGACCTGGGGTCCCTACACTGAGAACCTCCTAGACCAGAGGAAGATTGATGACAAGGGACCTTTTCCCAGAGGTGACAGAGAGAGAAAGCCTTCCCCGGGTGCTGGTGCCCCAAATTTGAATTTCTAGCCTCCTAAACTGTGAGAGAATGAATTTCTGTTAGAGCCATCCACTTGTGTTATTTCTGTTGTGGCAGCACTGGATAACTAAGACAACATCTTAACCAGAATCATTGCTTTGTCCAGCAAGTTATTTGTACTTTCTACCCACAGATCAAGGATACGACTTAAACATATTTTGTTCTCTTAATTTATATCTCAGAAGTTATTTGGCTAAACTATAGTGTATAGATTTAAGAGTGTGTTTTAAAAACCTTGGATTATTTGACTTATGTAACAGATATTTTGCGATTTTATTCTCAGGGTGAATCTTTTGTTATTAGTTTGGGTTTTTTTTAGGGAGATGCAGGTACTTCTTTGCTGTGTCTGTGGGCCTTTTTGTTTATGCATTGTGATTTTTGAGTAACAAGAGATGTTAGGTTAAAAACTTGTAAATTTTCGTATACTGCTTTGAAAACTGGCGGGTATAGGTGTGGCCACTTATTTTATATATTCAGATGATATGTGCATTATTCAATTAAAAACACATTACTCAATTAATGAACATTTGTTGTGTGATTACTGTGGTTACCATTGTAATAAGCACTTTTGGGATATAAAGTTGAATAAAGCACAGTCTCAACCTAAAAGAGCTTACAGTGTAGGATAGGAGACAGGCAAGTAACTAAAACAATAATGATAGTTAATATTTATTAAGGGCTTAGTATGTTGCCAAAACCTAGGCCTAATGTGTTATATGCCAGTCTCAGTTACTCTTCACAGCAGTTCTCTGAGATAGGCATGATTATTATGACAACCCGCTCCACCCCCACCTCCATTTTATAGATGTTGAAATGAGGCTCCTAGAGTTTAAGTAACTGGAGCTTGCTCATTGTCACATAGCTAGTAAGAAGGAAAGCCCAGGTTCAAACTAGGTCTCTTAACTCCACAGCCAGCGCTCTTATCCACAGAGCTCAACGGAAATATGTAGAAAGTGCATGAAAACACAGTCTACCTAGAATATATAGATAATGCTGCAAAATTGTAGTGGCAGTTAAGCAGGGCCTACAAACATAAGTTTAACAGGAAGACAAAGAGGGAAGGGACATTTTAGGTAGAAGGGCTAGCATAAGGAAAGTTCTGTGTGTGGCTACAGCATAAAGGATGTATATTTGGAGGGAAGAGATAGGGAAAGTGGATAAAAAAGCCATTTTTTTTTTTTTTTTTTTTTAGAGTCCAAATTTTAAAGGACTCTTATAAAGCCATTCTAAGGAGTTTATTTGTCCTTTATTTTGTTGACAGTGAGGAGCCATCAAGGTTTTAAACAGGATAGTTGTATGATTAAGTCTGTGTTTTATAAAGATAACTTAGACAAGTAGGATTGGAAGGGAGAGGCTGGATAGAGGGAAACCATTTAGGAGGACGTTGGCAGTATTTCTTGTGAAAGATGATTAGAGTTTATTCTAGGCCACCAGCAATAGGGACGGAAGTGAGAAATCGGGATAAACATTTCAGAGATAAAATCAACAGAACTTCCTGGCAGCACAGACTCTGGAGCCCCATGAATGTAGCTTTGAATCAGACTTTCTTACTTAACAGCCTTATGACCTTGGGCAAGTCAGTTAACTTCTCTGAGAGATAATAATAATACCTACTTCATACTGTTGTTGTTAGCTGCCGTTGAGTCAGGCCCCCAATTCATGGTGACCCCATGCAAAAAGAAATGAAACACTGCCCAGTCCTGTGCCATGCCTGTAATCAGTTGTGGACCAAACTGTTGTGATCCATAGTTTTTTTTTTTAATAAGTTATTTATTCATTTTTCATTCTTCCTAAGTTTCTTTTTTTGTGGTGAAATTTTACACAACAAACAATTCACCAATTCAACAACTTCTACCTCTAAAATCCAGTGGCATTGATTACATTCATCATATTGTGCAACCATTATCACTACCCTTTTCCCAAAGTATTCCACCACTGTTAACATAAACTCAGTGTCCCTTAAGCAAAAACTCCCCCTTTCCCTCCCCCTCCTACTCCTGATAACCGTAAATAAATAGTCTTCGTTTTCTTTATATTTGCGTATCTCACGTAAGTGAAATCATATTGTATTTGTCCTTTTGCAACTGGCTTATTTCACTCAACAGGATGTTTTCAAAGTTCATCCATGTTATGACTTGCATCTGTATTTTATTTCTCTTTATAGCTGAGTAGTAGTCCATTATTACGTATATACAACATTTTGTTTATCCATTCATCTGTTGATGGACGTTTAGATTGTTTCCACCTTTTGGCTGTTGTGAAAAGTGCTACAGTGAACATTGGTGTACAGGTTTCTGTTTGTGTTCCTGCTTTCAATTCTTTTGGGTATATACCTAGTATCTTAGTTATCTAGTACTTCTGTAACAGAAATACCATAAGTGGATGACTTTGACAAAGATAAATTTATTCTCTCACAGGCTAGGAGGCTAGAAGTCTGAATTCAGGTTGCCAGCTCCAGGGGAAACCATTCTGTCTCTATCGGTTCTCGGGGAAGGTCCCTGTCATCAATCTTCCCCTGGTCTAGGAGCTTCTCAGTGCAGGGACCCCAGGTCCAAAGGATGCACACTGACATAATGGTCTGACTGAGACTGGAGGTGCCCCGGAAGGCATGGCCTCTGGACTCTCTGTCAGCCCAGAACTAAGGCAATTTCTGAGGCCAACTCTCCGGACAGGGATTGGACTGGACTGTGGGACATAAAGTGATACTTGTGAAGAGTGTGCCGCTGAGTCAAGTAGATACAAGAGACAAAAGGGGCGGCTTCTGTCCAGAGGTGAGATGGGAAGGCAGAGAGAGTTAGGAGCAGGTTGAATGGTCATGGGGAATCAGGGGCGGAAAGGAGGAGTGTGCTGCCGCAGAATGGGGTGAGCAATTAGGGTCTCATAACAACGTATGCAAAAAAAAATAAAAGTTCGTATGGGAGACTACCTTGAAATGTAAACTTCATTTAATTATAACAATAAGAAAAAATAAAGAAAGAAAGAAAATACAAAGGATGTACTCTGCTCCCAGCACACCTTTCTTGGTGGTATGAGGTCCCCTCATCTTTCTGCTCACTTCTGTCTTTTCTATCTCAAAAGAGATTGACTCAAGATACAACCTAATGTTGTAGATTGAGTCCTGCCTCATTGATGTAACTGCCTCATTGACATAACTGCCTCTAATCCTGCCTTATTAACATGATTAGAGGAAGGATTTACAACACATAGGAAAATTACATGAGATGACAAAATGGTGGACAGTCCACTTAATACTGAGAATCATGGCCTAGCCAAGTTGACACACTTTTTGGGGACACGTTTCAATCCATAATACCTAGGATTGGAATTGCCGGTTTATGTGGTAGTTCTGTGTTCAACTTTTTTCAGGAACCGCCAAACTGTTTTCCTCAGAGGCTGTACCACTTTACAATCTCACCAGCAATGGATGAGGGTCCCAGTTTCTCCACATCCTCACCAATACCTGTTGTTTTCTGTTTTTTATCAGTGCCATTGCAAGGGGAGGTGAGGTGATATCCCATTGTGGTTTTGATTTGCATTTTCATGTGCTTGCTGAGGTGAGGTGATATCCCATTGTGGTTTTGATTTGCATTTTCATGTGCTTGCTGGCTCTTTGAATATCCTCTTTGGTGAAACGTCTGTTTAAGTACTTTGTCCATTTGTTGATGATCCATAGGATTTTCATTAGCTTTTTTCAGGAGTAGATTGCCAGGTCTTTCTTCCTACCCTGTCTTAGTCTGGAAGATCTTCTAAAACCTATTCAGTGTACTGGTATAACAATAAACAGACCGAAGGAATAGAATTAAGGGTCCAGAAATAAACCCATACATCTCTGGTCAACTGATTTTTCACAGGGGTGCTGAATCCATTCAGTGGGGAAAGAAGAGTCTCTTCAATAAATGATGTTGGAAAAATTGGATTTCCACCACAGGATCCATGCCTCACACCATACACAAAAACAAATTCAAAATCTATTAAGGACTTAAATGTGCAAACTAAAACCATAAAATTCTTAGAAGAAAATACAAGGGCAGCACTGTCAGGCCTAGCTTTAAACAAACAGCAAAAGAACATAAAAGGGACCTCTAAAAATTAAAAACTTTTATTCATCAAAGACTCTACCAAAAATGTGAAAAGACAAGCTACCGACTGGGAGAATAGCTTCGGAAACCAGATATTCGATAAGAATCTAATAACCAAAATGTATATAAAACTTTGACAACTTAACAACGAAAAGACAAATAAACCAATCATAAAATGGGCAAAGGACTTGAGTAAACATTTCACCAAAGTGGACATTCAAGTGGCCCCCAAACTTATGGAAAGAAGCTCAATGTCATTAGCCATCAGAGAGATGCAGATCAAAGCCACAGTGAGATACCATTTCACTCCCACTAGGATGGCTAAGATTTAAAAAAAAAAAGAAAATAACAAATGTTGTTGAGGATGTGGGGACATTGGAACCCTTATCCATTGCTGGTGGGTATGCGAAATGGTACAGCTGTTGTGGAAAACAGTGTGGCGGTTCCTCAAAAAACTAAAAATAGAACTACCATATGACCCAGCAGTTCCACTCCTAGGTACATACCCAAAAGACTTGAAAGCAGACATTCAAACAGATACTTGTACACCAGTGTTTTCACCAGTGTTCATTGCAGCACTATTCACAACAGCCAAAAGATGGAAACAACCTAAATGCCCATCAGTGAATGGATAAAATATGGTATATGCTACAGTATGGATTGAGCTTGAAGATATTATGCTGAGTGAAATAAGTCAGTCACAAAAGGACGTGTATTGTATGACCTCACTTGTATAAAAAGACAAGAACAGGCAAATGTATAGAGACCAAAATTTCTTACTGGTAACCAGGGGTGGGAGGGAGGGGAAAAGAGAGAGAGGTTATTGCTTATGGAGTACCAATTTTTGGTTTATGGTGATGGAAAAAACTCATTGATTAAGGCTAGGGTTGCACAGCCAATTAATGTAATTGCTGTCAATAAATTGTATACCTATAAAAAGTTAAATTGGCAAAAGTTGTGTGATAGATATATTTACAACAATGACAAAAAAAAAAAGTTTGCTGCTGAGGCTGCTTTTGTACAACCAAATGCCTCATGGGATTTGATTCCTTGGTTTGGAGGTTTAGGGCCATGGTTTCATGAGATATACCAGTTAATTGGCCTAATAATGTGTTTAGTGCTTCTGTTGTACCTCCTAGTTTGTTGCGTAGTGCCTGAGGTCTTAAAAGCTTGCAGGCAGCCATCCAAAGCACAGTTGGTCTCTGTTTGCCTGGAGCAGCAACAGAGGAGGAAGGAAAAATCAGGAGCAGGAGGAGGAAGTGGAGTGTGTGGCTAATTGCCTCCATGAACAGCTGCCTCCTTTGCCATGAGACCAGAAGAAATGGATGGTACCTGGCTACCATTACTGAATATTTTGATTAAGGATTCTATAGAAGAATCCTGATCAAAAGGGGGAATATGCAGAATAGAATTTCAAATTCTTGTGGACTCTAGACTTCTTGGAGCCATGGAGACAGGATGAACCCCTGAAACTATTGCCTGGTGATAATTTTTAAACCTTAAACCAAAAATATTCCCTTGAAGTCTTTTTAAAACCAAGCAGTAGTTTAGCTTGCCTAGTAAAAAATGTCTGCGTTGAGCATTGTGCTGTTTTAAGATCTGTCTATATGGGATCAAATTGACAACAAAACTCAAAAGATTAGACAGGAAATTTAGGGGGCAATGAGTTTATGTTAATGGGGAAGAACAACTCAGAAAAGGAGGGTGAGAATGGTTGTACAACTCTAAGAATGTAATCGTATCACTGAACTGTACATGTAGAAACTGTTGAATTGGTGTATGTTCTGCTGTGTATGTTCTCACCAGCAAGATAAAATAAATTATTAAAAATTAGTAAAACAGCTCACGATCATTAGCCATTAGAGAAATGCAGATCAAAACTACAATGAGATATCATCTCACCCCAACAAACATTACTAGCATTACTCCAAAAAACACAAAATAATAAATTCTGGAGAGGTTGTGGAGAGACTGAAACACTTATACACTGTTGGTGGGAAGGTAAAATGGTACAACCACTTTGGAAATTGATTTGGCACTTCCGTGAAAAGCTAGAAATAGAAGTACCATACGATCCAGCTATCCCGCTTCTTGGAATATATCCTGGAGAAATAAGAGCCATCACATGAATAGATATATGCACACCCATGTTCATTGCAGCACTGTTCACAATAGCAAAAAGATGGAAACAACCTAGGTGCCCATCAGCGGAAGAATGAGTAAACAAATTGTGGTATATCCACACAGTGGAATACTACGCAACAATAAAGAACAACAATGAAGCCGTGAAACATCTTACAGCATGGAGAAAGCTGGAGGTCATTATGCTGAGTGAATGTGGTCAGTCACAGAAGGACAAATATTGTATAAGACCACTACTGTAAGAACTCAAGAAAAGGTTTAAACACAGAAGAAAACATTCTTTGATGGTTACGAAGGTGGGGAGGGAGGGGGAGGGTTATTCACTAGATAGTAGATTAGAATTATCTTAGGTGAAGGGAAGGACAGCACTCGCTACAGGGGAAGTCAGCACAACTGGACTAAACCAAAGCTAAGAAGTTTCCTCAATACAGTCAAACACTTTGAGGGGCAGAGTAGCAGGGTAGGGGTCTGGGGACCATGGCTTCAGGGGACATCTAGGTCAATTGGCATAACAAAGCTTATTAAGAAAATGTTCTTCATCCTAGTTTGGTGAGTGGTGTCTCGGGTCTTAAAAGCTTGCAAGCGGCCATTGAAGATGCATCAGTTGGTCCCAACCACCTGGAGTAAAGGAGCATGAAGAACACCAAAGACACAACGTATTAGCCCAAGAGACAGAAAGGGCCACATAAACCAGAGACTTCATCAGCCTGAGACCAGAAGAACTAGATGGTGCCTGGCTACCACCAATTGACCGCCCTGACAGGGAACACAACAGAGAGTCCCGGATGGAGCAGGAGAAAGGTGGGGTGCAGAACTCAAATTCTAGGAAGAAGACCAGACTTAATGGTCTGACTGAGACTGGAGGAACCCTGGAAAGCATGGCCCCTAGATTCTCTATCAGCCCAGAACTAAAACAATTTCTGAGGCCAACTCTTCAGACAGGGATTGGACTGGACTGTGGGACATAAAGTGATACTCATGAGGAGTGTGCCTCTTAGCTCAAGTAGATACAAGAGACTAAATGGGCAGCTTCTGTCCGGAGGTGAGATGGGAAGGCAGAAAGGGTTAGGAGCTGGTTGAATGGACATGGGGAATCGGGTGTAAAGGAGGAGTGTGCTGTCACAGTGCGGGGAGAGCAATTAGAGTCACATAACAATGTATGTATAAATTTTTGTATGGGAAAAAATAAGAAATTTAAAAATTAGTAAAACCAATTTGGTATCATAGCTATACAGAAGCCTCTGCTGTGCCTGTGCATGAGGTGCACTGACTGGGAATCGAACCCAGGTCTTCTGCGTGGATAGTGAAAATTCTACCACTGAACCACTGTAACTAATAAAATGAGAAGTCCAAAAGTGTAGGCTGTTAATGGTGTTAATTACGGGGTACAAGGATATCAATTCCCTTGGTGTTCCTTAATGGTCACAAGCTGGCTGTTGAAGTTGTGACAACATGTCCATGTTCCAGGCAGCAGAAAGAAGGAAGTGGGGAGGGGTTACCTATTTTAGTAAAGCAGAACTTTTTGCTTATCTGTTATTAGAAGGAACAGTGTTATATGGCCACCCTAACTGTAAGTGAAACTGAGGAATGTTGTTTTAGATGAACACATTGCCAACCCTCCAACAAAATTGAGAGTCTGTAGTTAGGAAAAAGTGAAGAGTGTCTATTAATTAGGTAATTAGCAGTCTGTCACGCTTCTCTAGGTGCCTGTTCTCTTTCCATATAATTTACCATTCAGTAAATATGGATTTAATATTTGATTCAAATGAAAACACATGTATATGATCGAATATTCCTGGTGTTCAGTGAGCTGTCAAAAAATAGAACATTCCAGCTCTTCTGGGTATTCAGTAATATAGCAGTAGAGAACACAAACTCAAAATAGCTTTTACCTTCTGCTCACCCCAAGAGTAAAGATTTATTCATTCAGAAATATCTAGATTTTAAATAGAGGTTTAAATGGAAACATGGCCCCAGCCTTCATACATTCTAATGAGGTTTAGAAGTGATCTTCCAATTATTTCCCAACTAACTTAAAAAACTAGCATCCTAGCAGTACTCCAAGAATGAATGGATATGAATGCTGTAAGAGAGAATCAAAGGAATAGCAGATGACATTGGTTAATGTTTCATGGATGTGGTGGTATTTGAGAGGTAAGATTGGCCCAGTCTGAATCAAGTATAAATAAAGGAAGGGAAATACATTAACCTCTTAACACTGGCAAGGAATATATCCAGCATCTTCTTGAATCTCAAATTTTGCAAATACGGAAATATTTGTATCAGGCGCATGACTTTGTTCTTTCAAATCACACTTGTCATGTGTTTCCTGTGTATTATCCTCATGCCACAAGTTAACCACATTTTAACTTGAACAGAAAGTTTGATTTCTTATCTAATGAGCCATTTTTGTAAGCTAGAATACTTCCTGAAGCAGTTTTAGTTTTGCAAATTGTTTTTTTTTTCTCTTATTCCTTTTGTTGTCTGTTCATTTCCATAATAGCCACCCTTGAACTGGATTATTCTAAGATTTTCAGTTTATCTAAAAGTCTATCCAAAATTCTCTTTTCTAGCTAATAGGCATCACATTCTTAGATCATTTTGCTTTCTTCACTTTTGTTACCAACACTAGCCACTGATTTGGGTGGTGGGGTACAGGATAGGTATTTTTTTCACACAGTAGAGTAGTTTTTTATAATCTTGTTTAAGAGCTGGCTATATAAATCATAACAAATAGAGGACAACTTATTTAGAAGCATAGGATCCCACATAATAATGTTCAAGTACACCAGCAGCGTGGGGAACTTGTTAGATACGCAGACTCTCAAACCCGACTCCAGACCTTCTGAATTGGAAACTGGGGATGACACCCAGTAATCTGTGTTTTAACAAGCCCTCCAGATGATTCTGATGCATGCTGACGTTTGAAAACCATTGAAATAAATACACAATTCAAATTCTTACCCCAGCAAAGTTACAAATTTTACATGTTACAAAATGTCAGGGTTTCTTGCTCACAAATAGTCAACGTTGGGGCTACCAAACAATTATTGTATAAAGAAAGAAAGCAAAGGATTGATGAGGATGTCCGAGAATGGGCATTTTCATTTACTCTGTTGGAGGTAGTATATGTTGGTTAAATAAATTATGATGCATTTGGGTAATATTGTGCAGCTGTTAAAGTGTGTTGGGGCCATATTGTGGAACATTTTGAATATCAGTATAATGTGATTGTAATAAATTTACTAAGAAGTCTTCGAGTGTATTTTATTTATTTTTCAATTTTTTTATGTATTTATTTTTATTTTTTTATTGTTGTGCTTTAAGTGAAAATTTACAATTCAAGTTAGTCTCTCATACAAAAATTTATGCATACATTTTTATGTGACCGTAATTGTTCTCCCTATACTGTGACAGCACACTCCTCCTTTCCACCCCGTATTTCCCATGTCCATTCAGCCAGCTTCTGACCCTGTCTGCCTTCTCCTGTCGACTCCGGACAAGAGCTGCCCATTTAGTCCCATGTATCTTCTTGAGATAAGAAGCACGCTCTTCATGAGTATCATTTTATGTCCCATAGTCCAGTTTAATCTTTGTCTAAAGAGTTGGCCTCAGGACTGGTTTTAGTTTTGGGCTAACAGAGTGTCCAGAGCCATGTCTTCCGGGGTCCCTCCAGTCTCAGTCAGACCATTAAGTCTGGTCTTTTTACTAGAATTTGAGTTCTGCACCCCACTTTTCTCCTGCTCCATCCAGGACTCTCTCTTGTGTTCCCTGTCAGGGTGGTCATTGGTGGCAGCTGGGCACCATCTAGTTCTTCTGGTCTCAGGCTGATTAAGTCTCTGGTTCATGTACCCCTTTCTGTCTCTTGGGCTAATACTTTCCTTGTGTCTTTGGTGTTTTTCATTCTCCTTTGCCCCAGGTGGTTTGGGACCAGTTGATGCATCTTAGATGGCCGCTTGCAAACTTTTAAGACCCCAGACGCCACTTACCAAAGTGGGATGCAGAACATTTTCTTAATAAATTTTGTTATGCCAGTTGAGCTAGATGTCCCCTGAAACCATGGTCCCTAGACCCCCACCCCTGCTACTCTGTCCCTTGAAGTGTTTGATTGTATTCAGGAAACTTCTTAGCTTTGGTTTAGTCCAATTGTGCTGACTTCCCTGTAGTGTGTGCTGTCCTTCCCTTCACCTAAGATAATTCTTATCTACTGTCTAGTTAGTAAATAACCCTTACCCTCCCTTCCCACCCTCATAACCATCAAAGAATGTTTTCTTCTGTGTTTAAACCTTTTCTTGAGTTTTTGTAATAGTGGTGTCATACAATATTTGTCCTTCTGTGACTGACTAAATTCACTCAGCATAATGCCTTCCAGGAGTATGTTTGTTTTAAATAAGCAAGTGATATGATCTGGGATGCATTTTAGTACAGTTAGTCCGGTAGCTAAGCATAGACTAAATTAGCATGACTAGAAACTGGAGGTGGGGAGCAGGTATTAAACTAAGCCTGGGTAAAAGATAATGAAGTCCTAAACCACAATAGAAGGATTAGAAAAGACAGAAAAGAGATGGGTTACTAAGGTAGACTCTGTAGACCTTCATAATTTTTGCAAAGTGTTTTGGATTATCCTTAATGTTTCATAGTAGTTTGAATTTTCCCTGTAGTTTATTTTGAATCATTTCCATATTTTCTTCGTTTGCTTTAAAAATAATTTAAGTAACACATTACTTAAACCAAAAACCAAACCCATCGCCATCCAGTCGATTCTGACTCATAGTGACCCCATAGCAACCCTATAGGACAGAGTAGAACTGCCCCATAGGGTTTCCAAGGAGCGGCTGGTGGATTCCAACTACCGACCTTTTGGTTAGCAGCCGTAGCTCACTGTAGCTCTTAACCACTGCGCCACCAGTGCTCCAGCACATTACTTAGTGTTACTGAATTAAGATGCATAAGAAAAGTCTTAACTACTAGTATAATTTTTATTTTCTCTTAAATTAGAGATTGTAATGTATATGTTTGGGATAATGATTTGAAATCTAATGTCATAAACCTTACCAGTTGCCATCAAGTTAATTCCGACTCATGGCGACCCCACATGTGTCAGAGTAGAACTGATTCATAGGATTTTCAGTGGCTGATAATTCCAAAACAGATCTCAAGACCTTTCTGCCAAGGCGCCTCAGGATAGACTCGAACCTCCAGCCATTCGGTTAGCAGCCCAATGTACCAAACGTTTTTACTACTCAGGGACTCTGTCATAAACCTTACCTGATACCAACCTATTTTCCCCTTCAAACAGCATCAGGGAAATCTGCCCAATTTAGTTTTTCTGTCAGCAGATGGCAGAGTTCTCTCTCTGCTACAGTCCAGTGCGGCATTTCAGAATTACCTTTCTCTCATTATGCCCGTTTACGTTGACTTTGTCAGCGTTGCTTAAACCATTAATCTATAAAATTTAAACCAAATATGACAGTCCTCTGCCATTATGGACTTACTTGCCATTTTGTGTGTTTTTTCCCTATATATGTTTACCTTCCTCATTTTCAAGATGCTAGTAGATGACAAAGTTGTTTTGCAGTTGATTATAGAGTTGTTCAATTTGTTTGGCAAGTTCCTTCTTGTAAGTAGGTGGAAGTAGATAGTCACATACTTAACATGACGTGGATGCCTGCAAGATCCTTCTTGCCCCCATTAGTATATCTTCTCCACAGCCTTGTCCTCACACAGCCCTCTCGTTTACCTTCCCTTGAATTTCTCATCTTTGGTATTAAGGTTAGGGATTAGGTTCAGAAAACCATCATTAAAAAATGATGGTTCTTATTCAGCTTCCTCCATTAACAGAGATCAATTTGTCAGTTTTTCTTAGAATCTCAGGATTCTAAGGGAATGAGACACTAGATAAATTTTGATGGAAGGAGACAGGAAAAGGTTGAGAACTAAGTATAAAAAACCAAACCCACTGCCGTCAAGTCGATAGAAGCCCACTGAAGTTGTTGGTAGTTGCTGTCCCTGGCAGCTCCAACTCTGTTGTACAGAAGGAAGCATTGCCCAGTTCTGCACCATCTTCATGATTGTTGGTATGCTTGAGTGCATTATTGCGGCCACTGTTTATTCTGAATGCCTTATAGGGTTGCTATGAGTCAGAATCGACTTGATGGCAATGAGTTTAGTTTTTTTTTCCCCCAACCTCTTCCAGAACTTTATCGGGCAATATTCTGTTGTTATCTATAGGGTTTTCATTGACTAATGTTTGGAAGTAGATCCCCAGGCCTTTCTCCTTTCTTTCTAGTCTGTCTTAGTCTGAAGTTACCTTAAGTAGGCTGCACTGGGAAAACAATTGGAAACTAATTTCCTGTTTGGGTTAATTTGGCACTGCCCCATTATCCTGTAACCGGGGTAAAGGAACTAACATTTGGGTGCGTACCCCTGGCCAACCACACCCTGCATTTTCCCTTTATTTAATCCTTAAAACACTCCAGCAGGTAGTTATTGTTACAGTTTTCTTTTAACTTGCTTAGAAACCAGCCAGTAAGTAGGAGAGACAGCATTCAGATCTGATTCTAGCTCTCTCTGAAGCTTTTGGATAAAGCATACCTCCCAATCAGAAACGAGAATTACTTCTTTAGAAAAGTGTCATTGTGTTGCTAATCTTCAAAAATTTTATGACTTTCTAATTAGGTACTTGATTCGATTTTATCTGTTGTATACAACCACATACTGTACAGGATTTAGTCACTTGTGTGCCTAGTTTTAGGAGCCCTGGTGGCGCAGTGGTTAAAGCACTTGGCTGCTAACCAAGAAGGTCATGGTTTGAGCCCACCAGCCACTTCACGGGAGAAAGATGTGGCAGTCTGCTTCTGTAAAGATTTATAGCCTTAGAAACCCTGTAGGACAGTTCTGCTTTGTCCTGTAGGGCCACTATGAATAGGAATCGACTTGATGGTATTGGGTTTGGGTGCCTAGCTTTGATATAGGATAGGGAAACCTATCTAGGGTTCCATAATTATCAGTCTGTAATTCTGTGTGTATTCTTGTAAGCATTGTGCCCTATCTAGTAATGATATACGTACAGTATTTTCTTTCTTTAATAAGTGATATAATCTATGGTTTGGACCCTAGGCAGTCTTTAAGGGAATAGGGTGATATATAACGTTTAAGAGTTCTAATAGTAAATCCTGGGTTCAAATCTCAGCTCTGCCATATTCTAATGGTTTCACCTTGCGCAAGTTGCTTTTCTAAGCTTCAGTTTCCAGTTCTCTATAGTAAGATGATTCACCTAAATAATCTGCCTCTTTATTTCTTCAGGGTATTATGTTGCAAATATCTTCTGCCTTTGTGTTTGTTTGTTTTTTAAACTGGTGTTTCAAATAGTTACTTTGAGAGAATTCCAACTGTATACTATTTCTAAATGTCTTCCTCGGTTATTAAGATTAAAAAAGAGATAATATACGTAAAATACCAAACAGTGTTTATGACATAGTAGTTATTCAACAAATGCTAATTCTCTGACTTTCTCCCTTTCTGTTAATAAACAAAGCCATTCTTTGTCCAGCTTTCTTTTAGACATGATGTTCTCTTTTTTTATATATAATTTATTTTTTATTGTGGTTGAGAATATACACAGGAAAACACACAATTCAGTTTCTACATGTGCAGTTCAGTTACGTTGATTGCATTCTTCAAAGACATGATATTCTTTTATAGCTTCAGTTAAGTACATTTAAAAAATTTATCTCTGAACAGTATTCCATTTGAGCCCTCAGGTTTGGAGACAAAAGAAGAATGTCTAGGTATATCATGCATCTTTCCTAAAGTTAGGAAGATTGGGTATGGGGAGATGTCCAGTATAACACGTTATGCCAAATTCTGAACAATAATTTTTAATCTGAGTGCCTGCACCCTAGAGAACAGAACCTCTTCTCTGCATGCCTGCTGTAATCATTGTAAATGGTTAAACTCATTGGTATAGCACATTTGGAGGCTTGGTATATGTAATTATGTCATTTTGAGCTATTGAAATTTAATTTCACTAAACTTATATGAGAAACCTGAGGTTTTATAAAGGACAAAGCTTCCATATGGGCTTGACTTTTAAATTCTTTCTAATACACTTACAGTGAGCACAGATCAGGTGATTCACTAATGATTTCAAAAAATTTACTTTTGATGTCTGCAAACATGGATTTCTGATTGTGTGACTCAGCTTTAGGGAAGCTTTAATAATTAAGGACTCATGAGTACCTGAATTAAGATCAGCTCTTCGTAAGGAATTTGCCCATGCCTAATTATTTACCTATTTGTGAGCTGCACTTTTTCCTTGATTCTCCTTTTATTTCCCAGATAATACATGTTGATATAAAAATTAGTGAATCTAGGTAAGGAACAAGAGGTAATGTATATTTCACTGCCTAAAGAAATTTTTTAGTAAGTACTTCTTTTCTTTTTCTGTTCATATAAATATTAAGTATAGTTTTTCCCAAAATGAAATCGTACTGTAACATTTTTTAACATGATTATTCACATGTTAATTTATCATAAACATGTGTCCTTAATAATAAATTTACACTTATATTTTAATGACTATAATTATCTTGCTTTAGCCAGTGCTTGGTTATTGAACATTTAGATTTTTTCCAGTTTTTCATTATGATAAATAATGGATCCGTGAACATCCGTGTATTGTCTGTGAATGTCCATGATTATTTAAATGGAATTGCTGGGTCAAAGGGGCAGGCACAAACAAGGCTTTCGAATGTGCTGCCAAATTGCCATCTGGAAAGGTTCTACCAATTTACATTTCCACCAGTAGCACCTATTTCTCTGTTTCTTTTTCTGGTCTCTTTTTCTTTTTTTAATCTTTGCCTAATGATAGCTTGAGGTTTGTTTGTTTGTTTTTAAGTATTTCTTATTACTCTTGAAGTTGAGCTTTTCTAAATAATTGGCCATATTCTTCTTTTCTGAATTATCTGAGTCCTTTTTCTTGTTTTAAAAGATTTTAACCATTACAGTATGTTGGAAATATATTTTTCCAAGTTTTTTGTTATACTTCCATTTTTGAACATCCTAAATGTAACTCTAAAGGAGCATTGTTGATTCAGTGGTTAAAGCACTGGGCTGCTAACTGAAAGGTCAGCAGTTGAAATCCACCAGCCACTCCTGGGGAGAAAGATGTGGCAATCTGCTTCCATAAAGATTACAGCCTTGGAAACCTTCTGGGAGCAGGTCTACTCTGTCCTATAGGGTTGCTGAGTCAGAATCAACTTAATGGGTTTGGTTTTTTTTGGAAATGTAACTCCTTTTCAGACCTCTAAATGACGTCTTTAAAACAATGTGTTAAGTCTTTACAATGTTTTAGTGGATTTAATTTGCACATGACTCCTTGTTTACACATATGACTTCACTCTTTAGTCAGAGTGGGAGGATACTATAGCATATTGTTTAGTTTGTGTATCTTGCTGATTAGTTTATCCTCCCAGCTGTAGAATGAGGAAAGCTGTTATAAAGAGAAATAATTAGGTATGACTTTGCTCCAGTAGATTATTTTCATTTTACCTTCATAAACATGAGTTAACATGTCATCGTCTGAAGATGCAGTAGCATTATATACACTTTACTTTCTTGTATTTTAGAAAATGCAACCAAGTACTGTAACTGTTTTTAAAAAATAATTGTTTTTTTTTTTCTCCTGGAAATAAGAGTAAGACATATTACAGAAAATTTAGAAACTATCAAAGAAGATGAATAAGAAAATGCAATCACGTGTTATCCTATTTTGCCTCTATGACCGCCATTAATGAATTTCCATGTATTCTTGGAATGTATTTGATTTGTCGTGTTATATGCTTATATTAACTGCATCATTGAATTTGATGCTGATTTATTTCAGACTTTTGTATTTATATTCATAAGTGAAATTAGATATGCTTCCTCTCTTTGTCAGGTTTGTGTTTCAGGGTTTTATACTAATTAAATGGAAGTAGATAGCTTAACATCTTTTTATTTACTGTCTAGCAGGGGGACCATCTGTTCTTTAAAAGTTTGAAAGAGCTCTCCAGTATAAAATTTGACCATGAAGGCCATTCTTTGATAAAAGTTATTTTTGTAGGTTCTATTCTGATGAACTCAACACTTCTTCATTGAATGTAATGAGTAAACTTTTGGTTTACTGATTAATATTAGAGGAAATGAAAGGACTCTGTTTTCTGGTTTCTTCTGTTCACACGGTTTTTAAGCTCAAGTTATCACCCACTGATTTCTGCAAGATTTCAAATCATTCATTGCTGCTAGTTATGTTTGTGAACTTGAGTCTCTTTCAAAATAATTTTCTCTATCTTCTTACCTTTGTTTTTATAAAAATGAGTTTATCTGGTGCAGCATAAAGGAGGGATAGTAAATTAAGTCTAACTTGATACTGTACTCCATTTAGATGTCCTGGATATAATGCACCAATAATAAAACAGAAGCTTAAATTGCACAACCTTTTTGCCAGTTTTAATATAACCATAACAAAATAGAAATTCTAAACAATACTGTTTCTTTTCACCAGACACAGTCTCAACTGTATAATGTGGAAGGAGTCCAAAATTAAAACACAGTTTTTCATCTTCTGTTTCAAGCAGAGATCCAGCTCTGATAAAATGGAAATAACAATTTTAGCACTAAGCACCTTGATATACATATTAGAACACAGTACCTTTGATAGGAGAGCAAGGAAAGCCTCCCTTTATTTATGATATTGTTTTACATCCTATTTTCTTGAACCTAACCTACCTATTGCAATATAAATGTTATTTCCTCTAGAGGAGCTTAAGGTACAGAATTAGATGGTTTAAATAAGAAAGTAAAGTATAAACTGTGTTAAAGAATTTCATTTGAGTTTCTGAAAATTAAGTTACTTCAATCCTAGATTTTTGCCCTGACTTTCTAAGAACTGCTTTAATATTGGAACCACAGTTTTTCCTCAGTTTTTGTATGTCTATAAATTCATAAAGGCAGCAATCAAGTTCATTAACAGTCACCTACTAGGATAAATTTTTAGAACAATTTTAAATGAGAAAAACTTACAAGAAAATCTTCCTTTTCCTTTCATTTTCCAAAAATGTAATCATTGTTTCATCTCTATTTTTGTTCCTTATTTAAAAAATTAACACTATATTCAGATAAACATTTGTAGCATTTTGTTTCAATTCTATTTTGAACAGTCACAATATTGCAGTCAGTTGGCTGTTGTCTTCTTCTGGAAAGTTTTCATAGAAGTCAAATGCCTAGGCTGATGATGTGCATGAGTAAAGAAATCACCTATTTACATCATGCAGCAAGCAATTAGCAGGAACAAGTTTTGCAAGAGCTGATATAAGAGAGTATTGCATCTCACCTGCTACTGAATTCTGTCTTCCTTTTATGGCTTCATTGTTTTGTGTGGAATAACTTCCTAGAGCATCGGTCAACTTCTATTCAGATTTAAGTTTAAAAATACATTCCATAGCCAAATGGTAATTGGTAACCTATGAGTTAGTGGCTAAATCTTATATTACATTATTGAGAAATAATTGTACTTACTACAGTTTTTATGTGGGTTTATGAAGTGATTTCTTTTATATTGTTAAGAATAATCAAAACTCAACAAAATTTGAACATAAAGTTTTTTCTGAACAGTAGTTCTGTATGCATAGAGGGAGACCATTTTGAGTCCCGAAAAAGCAAATGGCTCCAAGAAGCTAGGTATAATGAGGCATATAAAGAGGAGGGAGAAATATAGAAGGTCAACCATTGGCTAATCTTAACATGATTGATTGAACCCTGCCCTCCCCCTTTTACTCAGATGAAACTGGTCCTGGGTCACAAGATGATCTCTGACTCTCCACTCAGCCATATATTTTGAAATTCAGATTTAGTTAACCTGACTTGGAACAGGAAAGAAAGGATTTGCAGCTTTAGTTGAAAGGAAAGTCACCGTCAGATTAATTTTGGTCAGGAATTTATTTAAAGTGAGTATTTTGTTTTGTGCGTTAAAAAAAAAAAACCCTCAAAATCAAAGCAAGATATCTGCTATCGATTTCTCTCTTTGACAATATGTGACTATTAATTAATGAAATACCTTTATTCCCTTTATTTCCCTGCTCCAACATTAAAGGCCAAATGAATCTATCAATTAGTAAATTATTAAGATTTAAATTAATAGATTTTATTTTTCACCAACAAACACATCTATCCTCTTAAGTTTTGTAAACTGTGTTCATTGATTAAAGTAAAACTTATAATATTGAACAAAAAATAAATTGATAGATTTGATTTTCTGGAGGGGTTTTTTTGTTTTGTTTTGTTTTGTTTTTTCATTATTTCTAATTTCTGGGAAACTTAAAAAAAAAAAAAGTTGCCATTGAGTGAATTCCAACTCATGGCGACCCCATGTATTTCAGGGTAGATCTGCATTCCATAGGGTTTTCAATGGCTGTGACCTTTTGGAAATAGGTCTCCAGGCCTTTCTTCCAAGGTGCCTCTGGGTGGACTCAAACTTCTAATCTTTCAGTTAGCAGCCAAGTGCTTAACCAGCACCTAAGCGTTTGTGAAACTTGGTTGTTGTTGTTGTTAGGTGCCATCGAGTCAGTTTTGACTCATAATGAACTTATGTACAGCAGAACAATTATGGATGGTAAAATATGAAGTGATACTTTTTAGCTTTTCAAGTTGATTGAATAATTGACAGAATCTAAAAAGTTCTAACTAGTTGCTCAGAAATACAAATGGGTATTCCTTTCTCCACTGATAAAGACATCCAGTTTCAATATTATAGAAGAAAAATAATCTTGCACAGACTGAAGCCCTTTATGAAAACTTCTCTGCTCTTTGGCATATGCATTTCAGATCTAGAGTTTGCCATCAGGTTATGAGTGATTTCTGTTTCTATGACAATGAGAAAAGAAACTCCAAGGCAACAGGGTCCAATGATTATGTACAGAGATGAAAGTCCATTATGCTGCTTCTCACTTCTAGATCCTTTATATCCCTTGTCAAAAAAAAGTATCCTAGAGCTCTTTGAAACAAAATTTTCAGTTACTTTCAGTGTTTTGCTGTGTCCTTGTTCCTTTTCTATGACACAGTTTCAAAACATTATTCTTACTTGTAAATGTCTCTAGCTTTCTCGTTTATGATTTTTTGTATGTCACCTACAGACAGCATGATACAGTAAAAAAAAAAGAAAAGAAAGAGAGAGAGAGAGAGAGAGAAACCAGTGTTCTGGTCCTTGTACAAGGCCATGTAAGTAATAAGTAACTTCTCAGGATGTCAGATTCTTTATCTGCATAAAAGGGAAACTGTTACCTTTCTCTTAAGGTTATACTGATTAAATTAGAGTATATATAAAGGGCCTTTTCATTCTTCCGGGGTGCTGACACACAGTATAAGAAAGTGCTCAGTAAATGTTAGCCCCTCCTTGAGGGACACTCCACCAGATACCCCATCCCTACCTCCAAGCCGCCACCACATATACACACTTAGTGGAATTAGAAAACAGAGGTCTGTTGTTGGCTAACTCGCTGTACAAACACTGGCAGAGCCCAAACCATCTTCTGCCCTTAGAGACCAAAATACCTGTCTTGATATGATAGTAGCCAACTTTCTTTTCATGCTATAAAAGTTTTTATTTTGTTTTAGAGTAGAGTAAGCAGGCTGAATTCCTTGCTTCTTTCTTTACTTTAGAAACAATATTACAGAATCCATTCATATGACATTGACTGATTCTGCTTGTTTTATTGTTGCTAACCTTTTTTCTTTTTTCTGATTATGGACTTGATAGATACTAGTACTAAGACTTTTTTAATCAGCCATTTTTATTCCGCTAAGATCTTTTATTTTATAAAGCTCAGAAAATAAAAATAACCCCTAAATCTCGTCACTGATGTGGTCTTATGTATTCTACTTCAGATTTTTCTATGCTTATATAAAGATGGGTTCCCCCTGACCAAAAATTAGACTTTTGCTGTAGATAAGGTCTTGTAACTTTTTTCACTCAATAGTAGTGAGTAAACATAGGTAAATACTGATCCTGAGGAGCAGTATCATTCAGTGGTTACAATCATGAATTCTGGAGTCAGAGACCTGAGTTTGAATCCATTTCTGCTACTTACTATCTACAAGCATTAATTTACTCACCTGTACAATAAGGAGAATAATAGCATATACCTCCTACGGTTTTTATATTATCTGAGATGAGGAATGGCAAGTGCTCAGAAGTATCTGGCACATAGTAAAAAGTATAAAAAGTTTTACCTATTTATAATCATTTTTAAGAGCTGTATAGGAGTCATGGTGGCACAGCGGTTTAATGTTCAGCTGCTAACCAAAAGATTGGCAGTTCAAACCCACCAAGTGGCTCTGTGGGAGAAAGACCTGTCACTCTTCTACAGTAAAGATCATTGTTGTGTGCCGTGTAGTCTATTCTGACTCAGAGCAACCCTATAGGACAGAGTAGAACTGCCCCATGGAGTTTCTGTAGGCTGTAATCTTTACAGAAGCCAGCTGCCACTTTGTTGTAAAAACATTAAGAGCACATTTGCCAATTCAACATTTTTCACTTGTACAATTCAATAAAATTGCACCAATCATGTTGTGCAGGCATCACCAGTATTATGTAAGGCTTTTAATATGTATCACTAAATAAATAGCCCTCCCAAAAGGATTGTAAAACCTTAACACTTAATACGCTTTACTGTTGAAGGTAATTCGTCTTGAGTCATCTTTCAAAGTGATATATTTAAAACTCTTAACTATATGAGTATACTACAGCACAGTCATTATTTTCATACATAATTTTCAAAATGGAGCACCTGGCTGCTCTTGAGCCACAGTTCTCTTGTTCCACCTCTGTCCTCCAATTACTTCTTAGAATTTAAGTTTTCCTCTTAGAAGAGTATTTTGTTATGAATCTTCTAATCTTATTAAAATAAGGTAGCAGTGCTACAGTTTTCACATTTGATAGCAACCTAATTGGTTAATTTGTTAATGGCCTTTTTGAAGAGCAATTTTTAATTTTTTTTTTTTAATAGAAAATACTACTTCACAAACTTTGATTACTAAACTATTGCCTGGGTTAGATTTCTCTTCAGCACCGTAGAGAGAAGGCTGATATAAAAATGTATTTACATAAATGGAGTTTAGCCATGTCCTTAATGATAAAGCTTCCGGGAGCCCGGAGCCTAACTTATCTACCAGGTCCTGACACTTGGTATTAGCTTACTGCCTTCCTGCTGCTCGGGTTAAAAGCAAAACTAGTTCTCTTGAAGAGATAGAAATAGTTTTCTTCGCAGCAGTTTGACTGCTTTTACATCTAACAAGAAAGGAACTTCATTTTTAAAAAAAAAAAAATTTTCCTAATTTTATAGTAAATCCATGCATGGTTCTATGAAAATTTACAAACAGTATAGGAAAATACGAAGAAAGATGTAAAAATCACTTTAAATCCCACTGCCATGTGATACAGTATTCATATCCGTTGACCATCCATTTGTTTGCATGTCATATATGACCTAATCTTTCTACTTTTTATTGAAATAAAATATTCATACTGAAAAGCACACATAAATACCCTCACAAACCAGAAGACTCCATGAGGAAAGAAGTGTTTTGAAGTGTTTAGGTTTCTTTTTGTCTTTGCAGAGCAAGTTCCCAGTGCTGTAATAGTGCAGATTTGCCTTCTCTTAACCGTCAATGATTTCACCAGATAACTGACTGGTAACTGACTCAGAGCTAGCAAGGCTGTTGCCCAGAACATAATAAAGCACTGTGTAGTGAGACGTCACAAGACTGATTTTGCATAGGGCTTAGTCAAGGCTTTTGGAACCGCCCTCAGCTGCACCTTGTGCTATATTAGTACTTCTCAGACAGGAAGAATTTTCTTTCACTGGCGTAGCTGGTCCGGTTACCTTTGGTAAGTGTGTACAGTTCATGTAAACAAATGAGTTTCTCTTGTTTAACTTTAAATGATTTCTGTTTGATTATCTTGTTGAAATTTCAGGCATTTAAAAATACCAAGTTAGGAAATGAAAGTAGAATGATCCAGTATTGTGTAAAACTGTCTTCTTTTTAGTTTGCAAATGAATGTATAAAACTTTAGAGTATCTTAGGTCTTAGAAATTACAATTACAGGATCTAATTTTAAGAGCTTCTTGTTTGACATGTTGATGTTAGGAGAAAGCAAAGTACCCTCAGAAATCTCTTTCCAAGGGGAGAAAAAAGAAAAAACTGTAAGATCCAATTTTGTTGTTCATTGAGTTGCTATGTAACTCAGCTTTGCTGTGATAGCCACATGCTTTGTGTCCCTAGGATTAGGAACTATTTATTACTACCAGTAATGAAGATGATTAAATTTTGTTTTGTGCCTGTGACTTTTACCCAGGATATCACGGAAAGGGATTAAACAAGTATTTTTCTGAATTGATAAATGATGGATTACTACCCCTGAGACTTAGAACAAACTATAGATTGAAAATTAAAATTCAAACGTGCATATTACAGTAAAAGCCTAGAACTAAGCTTATGACTAAGTTGGATTTAGATCATTGAATTGTCTGCATTTTACACAGTTTTATTTTCTTTAAGTCAGAAAAATCAGATAATGTAGCAGACCATTTCTTAAAGCAGTTTGCTTGGTTTTTATTAGGAGCCTGTATCCAAGCCCTACATCTCTGGATATTGCTTGCCACCTGTGTTGTTGTTCTAGGACAAAACAAGGACAGAAGAACTCAGAGTACCTTAAGGGTAATCAGTATAAATTATTTAAATCTTCATGTGCCTTAGTTTCTTCATCTTTGAAAAACAGTTTAGATATTCTAGGCAGGATAGACGAATAAATTCTGACGTTTTCTAGCTCTGAAATTCTGTATTTTCATTAGTATTCATAAACTTCTGACTGAAAAGCCAACTTATATTAGTAAAGAAAACTGGTATAAATTGTCAATTTTTAAATAACTAGCCTTTGAAATTTTTTTTTCTTCCTTCCTCATCTTCCCCTCCCATCTTTTGCTATTCAGTTTCGTTTTTTTTTTTTTTTTTTTATGTCTGTATTGAGAAAGTTTCACTTTCCAGTGTTGTTTTGACTTTTTTTCCCCCCTGCTGCTGTGCTGAAAATCTAATCAGGGAAATTATTTAAATGCCCGAAGAAGCTGATTTACAACTCTTACGGAAACAACCTTGAACTTATAGTTTGATTTTGCATGTGTTAAAGTGTAACTTCTCTATCCCACCCCCTAATCATCTTAAGGTAGTGACATTTTTTAAAACCCAAACTTAATTGTAAGTATTACAGGTTGCTGGAAAAGTACAAATGTAAAAAATGTAAAAATTACAAAACACTACAAACAGTATAGTACTGTTGCTGATACCCCTGTCCATATTATAGTAATACATGACTTTTCTTATGTAAATAGTAAACACCTTACCATTCAAAATATTTCCTTAGTAGTATAATGTAGTGTGAATGTTTCTACAACTATCAAAATTAAAGCAGAGTCCTAACTTTTGAAGATACGTTAATGAATTTAATCTTTTTTTTTTCTACTTTCCTGAGACAAAATCAAATGGACCTTTAAAAGTATTTCATTTGCATTCAGATACTGTAAAACTTGTTTTAAAGCAAGTATATTTTTCATGTAGACACAAATTTTCATTAATTGATTTGTAAACTGTTATTTTCGAAGTAAAGTTACTAATCTCAAAATGAAATAACACAATAGCTAAAACTTTCTATTATCAAGGTTCTGCTATTTAAATGAAGTTCTTACCTCCTGCTTGGTCTTTAGCCTTGTACTACATGTTCCTTGTAATGAACACTGTCATAGTAGAGACCTTAACCTTATCCGAAAGCATACAAAATAATTGTTTTCCAGTTTCAAAGATGTGATAGTCCACATTTAAGGATTCCAAAGACTTAAAACTTTAAAACTTCCTTTGAAGAGAGTTCATAGTTCAAGGGTAGTATTTTCTATTTTTGAACACGTCTTCCACACTGGATGTGTTTTTTCCAACAACTCTTCTCTTAAATAAAGCATCTGCAACAGATGACTGTTGGCAAAGCAAGCCAGAACTTTATATACCAAGTATAGTTTTACAAGTCTATTGGTTTAAAAATAACTTGCCCTAAATTTCAGTGTCTTCCTTCATATAGTGCCAGAATGCTGACATTTATTATGCCTTGGTCTTTATACTTTCATAATGATGTAGACCTAGAAGTAATTTTTGTATAAGGGCTACAGTATCACTTTATTTGAGATTATCTTTAACCATAAATAAATTCTGGTTAGATTGCCACTGAAGATTCAGAAGAATGAAAGACTTTTTAGTTGAAATTTGCATACTATCCATGAGCTGTTAGGTTTATTTATCAAAAATAATGCCCTGCTAAAGTTGGCCATTATCAAATTTCTGATAACTTTTTTTTTGTTTGTGTCTTATTTAAATAAAATTAGAAGAGACCATGAGCAAGAATATTCTTTAACCTACCAGCACTGGCTTGATTTTTTTGTTGTTGATGTTTGTTAACTAAAAATTAACATTCTAAAAAGAACCATACCTGGGGGGGTGGAGAGAAATTGTGCTGCCTGACTATGTGCAACAAAAAGATCTTAGATTCCCAGATATCAAATGTATTCATCACCGCTTGAACTCTGTTTTCCTTTGTCTTTTCAAATGTTTCACAGATGATGTGGTATTTTTATAAACTCCACTTTTCCACATTCTTCTTCCTCTTTCCCAAGCTACTAAAATGGCTTGATTTAGTACTATCTGAGAAATCTAGTCTCCTTTTCAGATATTAAACATCAAAGAAAAGCCATAAGTGCTTAATACTGTATAGTTTGGTTTCTGTGAAAGAAGAAACAGACTTGCATGCAGCTTATGATACCTTCTTTGTTAAAGGTAGATGACTAAGACAGAAAGAAGTCAGACCAAGTAAAGTTTTACTAAAGTATAATCAGCTCAACAAAAGATGACTGAATCCCAACTACCATTATGATTTTGTTTTTGGGGTGGTGATCAAATGTTTATGAGGCAAATAGAGTGTAGATAGATACTTTTGCAGATACATTATTTTTCAGATGTGAAAAATTGGAAGTATCATATTACCATTTGGAAACACTATGCTTATTCAACTCTAAGATGCCATCAGTTATAAAACCATCAACTTACTAGCAGCCCTTTTAGGAAAGGGATTAAAATACATTTTATAAGACATTTCCCAATTTCACAGACTTTAAAATGGAAGAGGAAGTGGCTGGATTTTAGAATCTGATAAAAGTTGGTATTTCTACTTTAATACATAAAGAACACAACCTAATATCCAACTT
>NW_004444073.1:5417521-5429477 GCF_000243295.1 Trichechus manatus latirostris
CATATTCTTAACACCGTATAAGTTATTATAGGAGACTTCTAATTCTCCATACAAAATTTTTAATGCACAACTTTGCCAGATGGAGTAAAACCTTTGATAAGCTTCTTAGTAAAGAAAAAAAAAAGACGTCTATGATAACTTGGTATTTAAATCATACATACCAGTTACCACCTTAGTATGCCATTAACATACATGAAGAAGCTGAAATGTATGTATGTCACATGTACCTTTTTTTCCTCCCTCTTTTGCTGTGACATCACCTGGGAAAATACAGAAGATTGGATAACCAAGAAATGACTAATCAAGAGTCTGCTGTACATGTGAAAATGGTGGGTATTTGAAATGTTTCCAGTTCCATTTATTAATGGTGAATCTTCACCACTTTTATGTGTCTGTAACCAGATAATTAATTATAGGACTATAACTTTATATAGATCTTTCTTCACAGTGCCTGACACAACCCAGGAAAACCTTAAGTATTTATTGAATTGAATTTCAGCTTATCTTTTGATTTTTTTTTTGTGCTAGAAATATAGTATGCATTATGTATTTCTCACCATATAAAATGGTTACCTTTTTCCCTTTTATGCTGAATTTTCTTTGCTCAGCAACAGTACAGTGTAAGATATTTTATCTTAGGCCTTTAAATTAAAATGACAGGGATTCAGATTTTTAAAAAATACTTCTAGAAAGGCAGTAGAGTTCATTACAATAGACGTAGGAAAAATATAGGCGTAGGGGTCATAATGGCTTCAAATCTCAGCTCAGTCCTTAGTATCTGGGATACTCTTGAAGAAAGGTAATAATCTTGGATATGAAAGCCATGTATATGAAACCACCATGTTGTTCTTATTCACGTCTAATGGAAAGTAGGTAAGGTTTTTAATAGCACATAGTAAGCACTCAGTAAATATTAGTCTCCTGAGTATTATGTTATTGTGTATTATGTTAGTGAGTGTTTTAACCATGTAGGCAGCATATTTATTTGTACCTACGGGGAAAAATGTACCCATTCTCTACATTCTGATGACAAAATCTTAAAAATCACAGTTTCTCCCTCTCTTTTTAAAGAGGACAATGTCTCTGAGCTTTCTTATTAATTTTTTTTTTGTACCTTCTGCTTTCTCTTCTTTTTGTGTGTTTTCATCCTTCTTTCTCTCTCCCTCTGCCTTCACCCCTTTCTCTCTCCCTCCACCTTCACCCCTTTCTCTCTCCCTCCCCCTTCACCCCTTTCTCTCTCCCTCCCCCTTCACCCCTTTCTCTCTCTTTCTCTTTTTCTGGTTTGAGCTTATAAACCAGAAGATGACTTAGCAACCAAACAGCTTTGTGGCACAATTAATAAATCTCTCATTCATTTTAACTTCCCTCAACCAGTGCATGATTGGAGGTAAAAGCTAATTCAAGGTGCTGTTAAGTCATCAGTTTAGTTATTTCTGTTAGGTTGAAGCATATGAAATTGCCATTTTTATAGGTCAAATATATTTTAGTATCAGCAGTTTCATATGGTTTGACGTAATACATAGACATGATATTTGCATCCATTGTGTGATTACCATTTAATTGATTGGGATTAAGCATGTTTCTCTGATATGTAGAATTAAGCCAGCTGAAAACTTATTTTCTTGCTTTAGTTGATTTTTTATTTTAACCAAAATGAATACAAGTGTGTAAGAATTCCCTACCACAGAAACAGTGTAATGTAATGGTACCCTAATTTATGTAATTTGTTGTCACCTGGATCCCAGAACCCTCTATCATGTGTCTCTTTCAGAAGCAAGTAGCAATGTAGTCAGTCCACAATTGTTCAGACTATTGAAGGGAGATAAGCCAAAAGATTGGTTTGGTTTTTGTTTTTTACTATCAATGCATTAATTTATATAATTTTTACTACGGATTTGCTTTTCTGAATTGTTGATACTATTTTAGATTGACAGCTCCTTAGGATGTTATTCTTAACTTCTCATAGTCTGGCTTTAAAGCTCTCTTTCCAGACTTTTTACACATTTCTTGTATTCCACACAAACAGAGCTATTTATCTTTTTCCCACATCTACCCTGTACTTCAGTCCCTCTTTTCTTTCTTTCTCCCCAGTCTTAATTTATACAAATCCTGCTTCTCCCCCAAAGCCTAGCTCAGTTGGCTATTCTTCCGTTGACCGCAGCAAAAGTTATCTCAGAAAAAATGAGTTCTTGAATTTTATCTGGACATCTTGGGCAATGTATTTATTACTGTGTTCTTCTACTACAGTCCATGTTAGAGAACATGTGCCTTAAGGGTAAGACATGTATCGTACTAAAACTGTTGTATCCCTTACAGAGCCATTTAATACAGTGCCTTACAGTTAACGAATGTCTGGTGAATAAATGAAAGAATTTGGCCTACACTACCTTAATGTAGAGACAGGCCAGATATTGGTAGGCAGAGGGAGATAGGAATGAATAATGTTCCAAATAAATCATACAGTCATCTATGTATGTGAGTAAATGTGCCTGCCTAAATAGGTCACTTTAAGTCCATACTTCTTATGTAGTCCCATCATGTTCATCCTGATGTTGCGGTGTCTACTCTTTTGTTACCAATGCAGTTGTGAGGTCTTTTGCCGATACCAAATACGAAGTCTGGAAAAGAATATTTCTCCTGAAAGCTTCTGACCAAAATTGTCAAGTGATTTAAGCTAATTTTTACATGGGTTATTTTTAGAAAAATACAGGTAAACATTATTAGGATAATATTAAGGTAATTAAAACTTATGGAAATGAGCACATATATAAATTCAAAGTATAAGTACTTTCTTTGTCTGTGGCTAAAATATAAATTATACTATCTCTAACGGTGAATTGTACTAACTCTTAATTTACTTTGTGATTTGTTTTCAGTTAAGAATAACAATACATTAGTATAAATAGAATGCATTTGTGTATTTTCATTTTGTAATCCAAATTTGATACATTATTATTTAATCATAGTTTAAATAGAAGTAAACTTTGGGAAGTTGTTATAATCTCACCCTGGAAGTTAGGATGATCATTAGTCTGGGAGATTACTGTTGGATTGGTGATACCTAGCCAAGCCCAGAAATTTGATGACTATGAAGATACTCATTTATGTCTTTTCCCAATGTATCTGCAAGATAATATCAAATAATCTAATATTGCTATAGAGTTGTGAATAGAACAGCATAACTGAAATCAACTATTTTTAGAAATTATTGCTTTTTAAACATAAAAGTGGACTAATGATTAGGAGTTTGTTTCATCTGTACAAGTAAAGTATATTAACAATAAGTCAGAATAAATGTATTTTAGGTTTTTCTTAATCATCTTTACTGTTGATTCAGATTAGGCGCCAGTCATGCAGTGAACCCTGATTCTTGTCAAGAATGCTTTGTTCCTTCCCCAGCGTTTTACATTACAGCCATATTATAAAATGAATTCATTTTCTTTTTATCACAAATGGTGGAAATTTTTGACCTCTTGTTTATTATCCATAAAATTATAATCAAACTGAAAAGTCTTCAGATAACTCAAAACAATTTGCCCTTTAAATTTTTTTTTATTGTACTTTAGATGAAGGTGTACAGAACAAACTAGCTTCTCATTAAACAATTAGTACACATACTGTTTTGTGACATTGGTGCCAACTCCATGACATGTCAAAACTCTCTTCTTCTCAATCTTGGGTTCCCTATTACCACCTGTCCTGTCCCCTCCTGCCTTCTCATCCTTTCCCCTGGACCAGTGTGCCCATTTAGTCTCTTTTTGCTTTATGTTGCCCTTCAAATTTGAAGTCTCATTATTTTATGTGTCATTACAAGGTGTATTTTTGCCCAAGAGCGACTGAAGAAGGGATATGCGGAGATAACAAAAGTAGGATGGGTGAGAAGGGCATACTCCTGCAGTATGCTGCTTAATGTTCTGATATTCTGGTATTCTTTGACATACTTCATGCAGTATCCTTTAATTGGATCTCTTAGGCTGTAAAATATTTGAGTAAAATGCCCAATATCTCAAGTTCCCGAGACGTATTTGTCATATATTTCAGTGGCATTTTATGGATATTGTGTGAGGGAGGGTGTAGTATATAATCATATAATCCAAGGCAGGTATAATATCATTTTTATATTTTTTACACCTACGCCCCCCACTCTAATGTATTCTCTGGGGAAAGTAGCTGCTCTGGCACTGACTGTTTTCATCACTGTTATTTCCTTCCAGTGCTGTTTGGGTATTCGCTACTTGTTTACCTGAAAATGAATGGTTGTATGATGTGCAGAAGCAGGGCTACAAATGCCTCTAGCCACTGGTTCTCTTTCAGGCCCCAGTAATTTAGAATAAACCAATCTAATAGTTGTTGGCCTAGCAAAAACCAGGGTACTTTGAAATGGTTGTGGTGCTTTTCTGAAACCTGAGGATCTGATTTGTTTGAGAGAGGACATCTTACCCAGAATGCTTAATTTTCTTGGTAAAAATATAGTCAGCAGCATATATCCTCCATTGCTTTCAATGTGCAATACGCTAGTTATTGAATCAAGCATATGCTGATTACTATGCGTTTGTCAGTTAACGCGAGGTAAGAACAGAAGTTAGTTGTCAGGAGATGAACTTACTAGCTGAAATATTTATAAAGGAGGGGTTACAGAAATATTCCAAAAGAGCGATGGTCCCTGAAATTTAACAGGAAAACAGTGTAAGTACTGCTCATCATTGTATCCCTAACAACTAGCAAGAATGTTTGGCATAAAGCAGATACTTGGCAAATATTTGTTTAGCAAATAATAGGTTAATGAATGCTTTGACTTATCTTTCCTGTACACTTCGGTTTTCATCCTCCAGTCTTTGGAAAACATTTTAGCCTTTCTCCAATTTTCAACTATTATCTGTTATATAAGGAAAATATGGGACTTGATAGACTTACCTGGTCAGATTATCTTATAGACAAAGACAGATGGTCTAGGGAATTTTTCATAACTGTGTCCATACTACTCATGAAATATGTTAGTATTGGCAATAACATACCCAGAATAAAAACATGTAAATAAGCAAAGATTACCTGGTACAAAGCAGTATAGAGCCTTGATCTGAGGTACTGTTGTTGTCTGTTCAGACTGCAGAACTGATTATAAAGTGATCCATAGTTTCTTCCTCCCGGGCTTCTTATGCATGTGCTTTGAGAGCACTGTGTTGCTTGTACTGATTTTTCTGTGATCATATTACTGATAGGACAGAAATAAGAAACAATGTTTAACATTAGATTATTGAGTAACCCTAAAGCCTTCTATATAAACTAGCCCAGTTAATGGCCTAAACCTAGGTAGTCTACTACTTTTCAGCAGTTGTCTTAACTTGAAATAAATCTGTCATAAAATTTATGCCAAGAACAATGAACAAATTATTTGGGACATAATACCATAAAAAAGATACACATAAAAATTATATCCTCACACTGGACCAGTAAACATTATGATAAATGGAGAAGAAATTGAAGTTGTCAACGATTTCATTCTGCTTGGGTCAACAATCATCATCCATGGAAGCAGCAGTCAGGAAATCAAACAGCTTTTTGTATTGGATAAAACTTTTTGCTGCAAAAGACCTCTTTTAAAGTTTTAAAAAGCAAAGATGTCACTTTGATGGCTAGATGTGCCTGACCTAAGCCATGGTCTTTTTGATTGTCTCATATGCGTGTGAAAGTTCAATAGTGAAAAAGGAGGACAGAAGAAGAATTGATGCATTTGAACTGTGTTGTTGGCAAAGAATATTGAATATACCATGGACTGTCAAAAGAACAAAGAAATCAATCTTAGAAGAAATACAACCAGAATGTTCCTTAGAAGCGAGGATGGCAAGACTTTAATTCGCTTACTTTCGACATGTCATCCTGAAAGACCAATCGCTAGAAAAGGACATCGCATTGGGTAAAGATAGAGGGCCAAGAAAAACAAGGGAAACCCTCAGTGAGATGGATTGACACAAGAACTACGACGACGGACTCAAACCTACCAGCAATCATGAAGACAACACAGAACCGGGCAACATTTAGTACTGTTACGCGTAAAGTTGCCATGAGTCAGAGCCTACTTGACAGCAACTAATAACAACCACCATTAGAAGAAACACAGATTTTGAAGCAACTCTTCAAAGTTTAAAATATTTTAAGTATATTTTAGTGATTTGTACAGAGATATAAACTTATGGGGAATAATCATGTGATATTTATTTACTTTCTGTTCAGAATTATTTTTAAGTGTAAATATGGATACAGGCTGAGTCTTAAGTAGAAAGGCTCTTGTAAGAAACCACTGTATCACAAAGTTCAAATATTAATCTCTCTTCAATTCTGTGGTTCTATTTTAATTAATGAATTCTGATTTAAAAATTTTTTTAACTACATAAATAATAACTTTAATTTTACAAAGCCAGATGCAAAAGCATATAACAAGAATGAGATGAAACTGAATATACTTATGTGTGTGTAATCATAGAAACAAGACTAATGGAAAATAAACTAAAGTGTTTACCTGTTTTATTTTGGGGTAGTAGGATTCTAGGTGACTTTTATTTTCTATTTTATACTTTCTTCTGTAATTTTTGTGGTAAACATACATTATTTTTATAATTAGAAAACAGTACACTTTCTGATAAAGTAAATGAGTTATGCATGTAGTTATGTCTTAATTTATATGCAAACTACGGATATGCTTTAAACATTTTTGTGTGTGTGTAAGTGGTGATTTATACACAAGATATAATATACATTATATCTTTAAATAGTACAAGCTTCTGCTTGGTATCAGAGGAACCTGGGAAAAAAGAAATTAAAAATAATTAACTTCTTTTTATTTTTAGATGCCAGAATTCCAGAAAGGTTCTGTTCGCATCAAGAACCCTGCACGAGTAGAAGAAATTATCTGTGGTCTTATCAAAGGAGGAGCTGCCAAACTTCAGGTGAATAATTATCGAGAATCATTTATTATTCATATTCAAGCAGGTTTATTCATACCGTGTTTTGTTAAAATCCGAGTGAAGTAAATGTAGGTAGGCAAGCTTTGCCTATCCTTCTGTAACCTAAAATCTGAAAGATGTATCTAGAGTTGCTCTAAAATATACAGAGTACCCCACTGGAAACACAAAAATTAATAGCCTTAAATATTAAATGATCCCAATTATATGAAATATCTAGAATAGGCAAATGTTTAAAGACCAAGTATATTAGTGGTTACCAGGGGCAGGAGAGGAGGGGAACGGGAAAGTCATTGTTTAGGGGACGCTGAGTTTCTCTTAACAGTGGTGGAATACTTTGGTAATGGATAGTGATGGTAGTTGTACGACACGATAATCATCAGTGTCACTAGACTGTATTATAAGAAATGTTGAATTGACAAACGCTTTGTTTTCCATATGTATGTATGTATATATGTATTTTACCACAATAAAACAAAAAAATTAAGACTTGAAATAATCTTAGTTATTCTTTAGACTTTAAAGTGTAAAACTAATGCTGTGCACAAGTATTAAATCATTTTAAGAATAGTATTAAAAAGTATACACTATCAAGTTGCTCTTCCATTTTTAATTAAGGAAGTCATGATAATTCAAATTAAGATATAATCTTATTAGGAGGTAGCTGATTTTAATTCTTTTTTTTTAAAGAATGTTTTAAATGTAAATAAAACCACAATCTAGATAGATATTCAGTAAATTTTAAACATTTTTGAAAAAATATTTAGTATTATTTATGTTTATATATTTAATATTTATTTATATATTTAATATAAAAATCCTAAGTTTTAAGAGCTGGCAAACTATTTCCATGTGTTATTCATTCATTGGTATAGTTTACCTTAAAGAGACCAGTTAAATCCAGAATGTACCAGTATCAGTAACTAAGAGCTGTATATAGTTTAACTGCTTCCTCTGTGTTTTTGTACACTGACCCAAGTGGGTTGGAATTATGGAATGTTTTATCTTTAAAAAGTACAGTAACCATATCACCTACAATTTCAAGTTCCTATACTGATTGTTCAGATTTTATTTGGTGACAGCGCTAGCGCACTTAAGGTATCAACTTGTAGCTAGGATCATTCCCAGAACTTTATACATGAGCTGCATTTGAAAACTCAGATATAGAGAGAATAACCTCTACAGTACAGGCGCAGGACAAGCACAGTAGAGTACCTTTAGGAAGCATGCAGTATGCATTTGGGTAGCGCGCAGTACCTCTGCCCTGGTGGCTGTGTTTACGTAACACCTTTCTCCCTTTCCTTACAGATAATAACAGACTTTGATATGACACTAAGTAGATTTTCCTACAAAGGGAAGAGATGCCCAACATGTCATAGTAAGTGTGGCATTCTTAAACAACTTATTCATGAAAGTAAACATTATTTTAAGATCCTTTCACTTGTATTACCTGAGAGATGACTGGTTTTTTTTTATTCTTTTTGGACATTGAAAGTAATGGGATCTGAGGAAAAAGGGACCTGCTTTTTCTTAATTATATTTTGAGGATTTGTCTTCCTCGTATTACATAAATGGGTATTTGTATATATGGTTTTAGTTACAAAAGGAATGAAGACTTCTGAAATTTTTCTCTGTAAATGTGGTCTCTTGATTATTCAGGAAATATTTAAATGGATTTTAAACTTTGAGTTAACCTAAGTAAAAGCATTTATCAAAAACAGTGTTTTCTAGGAATTATACCAAATTTTTGTGTTGTATATGTATAAATTAAGAAAAAAAATCAATGATTAAATAGATTTCCAGTTAAAATGTATTGCTAGGCTAATATACCTTTCGTATTTTCCAAATTGGCTATGAGTTTTTTAATAATACTCTTCAACCTGACAAGCAGTGAAAAGCACCCTTTCATTTACTATTGGTGCATATATAAATTGAGAAATCAGTTTAATAATTTGTATAAAAACCAGTAAAAATCTTCGTAACTTTTGGCCCAGTTATTCCTCTCTGGAGAATATCTAAGTGTGTAATCCTAAATGTAGGAAAAAGGCTTTATTCACAAAAATAGTGGTAATTAAGCTTAACATAAAATTACAATAGTGAAAGCTGGGAAACACCCTAAAAAGTTTAACACTAGGGAAAATGGTGTAAATTATGTCATGCCTATGTAACACAGCATATACAACTATTATGAATGATATTTATAGAGAGCTTTTAATTACATGGGAAAAGGTAGGCTATAAGGTAAAATTAAAAAAACAATTCAAATTTATAGATGTGGTATAATCTCTTATCTAAATGATATGCTGGAACTTTAAGACTGGAATGAAATACCAAAATATTGTTATGAATTTATTCTGGAATGGTAAAATTGTGAGTGCTTTTTGTTTTCTTCTTTATAATAATGTGAAATTCCAGATTTTCACATTAAGCATCTATTATCTTTTTATTAGGAAAACATGTATTTCAAAGATGTACTCCTTGCTTCTATTTAATTAAAAAGAAAGGTGAAAATGAGAACAGAGAGTACACAATTCAGTGTTTAAAGACTTTGAATTGTCTAGCTGGTGGTATAAATGAGCACTCACTAAACCTCAGAGTTTAAACCATTAATTTCTTTAGCAATGGCATATAAATTATTATAGCACTAAAACCGTGCTAGTTGACTTTTGTTTAACTTAAAAGAAAAATGGTAAATTGTACATAGTAGTGATATCACCAATTACAGTGTTTATTTTGATGCCTATTTTGCTTTCTTTCTTTAGATGTCATTGACAGCTGTAAACTGGTTACAGATGAATGTCGAAAAAAGGTAAACACTAATAGTAATCCAGAGTTACTCAAAGACTTCATTAGCCTTTTTGCCTGAAAATTTCTTCAGGTTATTCCCACAAACAGGAGCGTAGGTCAAGTGCTTATAGCCAACCATCCCTGACACACAGTAAGCAGTCAGTAAATGCTAGGTTGATTGCTGTATGGATTATACACTCTCCACATATTTTAAAAGTAGAAATTAACAGTAACTTTTTAACAACAACCAAAAAAATTCTTACATTAAAAATTTTAAAATAATTTCCAAAATATTCTCTGGTGTCTTTATGTTAACTGGAAAATTAAAACAAAAGTACTTTGGTTTTATGTAAGCTTCTCTCCCTTAAATTGATCTGCTTTGCTTGAGTATGTGTCTGTCTGTGTAAATCTTAACAAAATAATACTCAAAATGTGAATCATATTTAATACTTTTATATGAGAACTTGTTTTTTTAGTGATTATTTGGCCATTAGATGGTTTTATTGAACTGCTGGCCTGAAAGTACTTAAAGAAAGAAAAGTAACTTTCTGCAGGTCTGTTTAGTTACACGTAAACTAAGATCAACAAGAATCTCTTCAGTGTATGCATTAGCTAAGTAGTCATGATCTAATCTTTACCTGTAAAGCAGTTTATGGAGAACACTTGTTTACATTGTTTTGCTTTCTGTAAGACTAAGCAGATTAATGACAAAACTGTGTCATCTCATTCATGATTAAGTTACTCATTTTTTTCTAGTTATTGCAACTAAAGGAAAAATATTATGCTATTGAAGTTGATCCTGTTCTTACCGTGGAAGAGAAGTACCCTTATATGGTAGAATGGTAAGTGTGTATTGGGGGGCAGGAGGGTTAGAAATATAATAAAATAACATTACAGTTATAACAAAGGATTTACTTTCTCCACCTGTATATAAATAGATTTAAAAAATTATCCAGTGAGTTAGAGCAGTGAATTAAATATAAGAAAATGAACTCTAGTTCTCTAATCACTCTAACAGTCTGAGGTTTTTTGTTTATTTGTGTCAAGATGAAGTTCAGTAGAAATAAATTAAAAATCCTGCACTTAAGGCTTAAATAAAAGCAAGCATATTTAAAAAAAAAAAAAAAGTTGTATGGACAAGATGTGGCTAAATATATATAGAAAAAGAAGTAGGATTTTTAATTGACTCTGAACTTAATTGAACTTTAATGAGTGACTTCCGGTGTTAGTTGCGTGAATGAAAACGCAGCATTCCAAGCAGACCACACTGACAGCATTGTGTTGAGTCCTGAGTAGATGTTGTTAAGAAAAATGCTGGCAAACTTAAGAGTGAATCAGAGGAGACTACCAGGATGATTGGAGAAAGTAATCCATCTGAGGAACATTTCAAAGAATAGAGAATGCTTAGCTTTTAGAATCAACAACTTGGGTTTTTAAAATCTTAGAGACCAGGAATGATGTTATTTATCTTCATTATCCCATTATCTAACAAGTAGCTTGCACACTTTATCAGTGTTTATGCTATTAAATGTCAAAAAGATGTTAGACTTACTCTGCATGTCTATAGAGGCAGAACTGGAACTAGACTTGGAAGGCTTAAGAAGATTGATTTCAACGTGATAAAAGGACTGCCTAAGGATTAGAGTTTTTGGCCGCATAATAAGCTTCTCTGGGAGAATGAGCTCACGGACATGATGGGAGCTGACCCAGGCAGAGGAGAGGGATATTGCAGGGGAACTTTTAGGTATCAGGTGGAGAGTTAAGTTCTAAAGGCCTGTTAACACTGAGATGCTGTGATTATAGATGCTTTCAGGTAATTATAAAGCAGGGTAACCTATATTTAAAACTTAGTCAAATTAAAACCACAATGAGATACCATCTCACCCTGGCATTACTGGCACGAATCAAAAACACTGGAAATAACAAATGTTGGAGGGACTGTGGAGAGATCAGAACTCTTATGCACTGCTGGTGGGAATGCAAATGATACAACCATTTTGGAAAATGATATGGCACTTCCTCAGAAAGCTAGAAATAGACATACCGTTCGATCCAGCAATCCCACTCCTAGGAATATATCCTAGAGAACTAAGAGTCGTCACTCAAATAGACATATGTACACCTATGTTCATGGCAGCATTGTTCACAATAGCAAAACGATGGAAACAACCTAGATGCCCATCAACAGATGAATGGATAAACAAACTATG
>NW_004444073.1:5430500-5447745 GCF_000243295.1 Trichechus manatus latirostris
TTTTGTTCTGTAAGCCTTCATCTAAAGTGAGAATAGCAGCTTAATTGGAGGCGCATAGTCGATGTCACTGAACTGTGCATGTAGAAATTTTTGAAATGGTATATCTTTGGCTATGTATATTTTCACCAAAAAAAAAAGGTTGAGAAGGAAGAGGGTTGACATGTTGTGGGGTTGTTAATCAGTGTCATAAAACGATATGTGTACTACTGTTTCATGAGAAATTATTTGTTCTGTAAGCCTTCACCTGAAGTACAATCTAAAAAAAAAAACAAAAACTTACCATAACAAGGATTCTTCTTTCTTACTCACTAGGCAGCATCTTCAGTACTTAGGCATTTCATGAAAATTCTAACTACACACAGATGGAAAAAGTGACTTTGCTGTAATTCTTTTTATCTCAATCATACAAATGGTTATGTCGCCCTAGGTTAGACTCAGCACTTACCTGTAGACTAAGAAAAGATTTAGAGCTAGCTTCCTTTCATTACATTATGAACATATTTAAGCTAAGTCAGAGTTTGGGAGAACTAAGAAATGCAATAAGAATTTCCATATCACACTTTGAGACACATAGGTATGTATACATCCATTAGTTATGAATTTAAGTCTGTAAAATCCAAATCCAGAAATACACACGATGAATGAAACACTGCATTTTTCACACAGGGGAATACATTGTAATAAAGGTAGTAGTTTTACTTTGCTTTAATTGATATTCTCTTTTTTTTTGGTCATAAACTCCAGGTATACTAAGTCACATGGTTTACTTGTTGAACAAGCTTTACCAAAAGCTAAACTTAAAGAAATTGTGGAAGAATCTGATGTTATGCTCAAGTAAGTTTGTTGGGTGTTTTTTGTTGTTGTTGTCTATAAACTTGAGGTATTGTTATATATGTATCCAAATATGTATTTTTATTAAAATAATCTATAATACTATGCCACCTAAAAACACATCCAGATTATGCCACCTATTACAAAACAGATAGTGGTGAGATGAGATAAGGAATTTAGAATAACATGTTAGATCTTGGTGTAGAGAATAAGAGGCTTAATGAGATTTAAGTACTAATTTGCATTTCCTTTTTCTAGATTAAACATTGTAAGACTAACTTACAAATTTATGAAGCCAAGATCATTTTCAAATTTCTTGCAGAATATTTTTGTGGACAACATGAAATATGGAAGGAATGTTTATAAATCAAGTAGAAAAGGATTTAGCCAACTACCCTTTTTCTAAATTTACATGAATCTACTTTCTGAATTCTCAAACTCCCTTGAAAACTCTGTCTAGGAAGGTGAATGTGTTTTAGCAAATAATTAAAATATTCATAATGCATAAATGTATAAGATATAAAAATCTTTAAGCTCATTTTCAATACTCTTTACCACCTTTTAAAATTTTCACCTTCTTAGGCAAATATGATGATGCTGCATTTTAAGATGCTCTATTTCTAAGTAGGAAAGCATTAAATTCTTAGAGTTGTAAGGGCAGTTAGTATTCCATTCCTTTGTAGGCAGCAACAGCTTTGTTTAGTTACCAGGAAGAGTAAAAAGGGAAGAAAAACTGTTAAGATCAAGTATTACCTCCAGCTCCCAGATCTTAGGAAGGAGAGATGCCAGATGTAGAAAGAACACAGCTAAATCCCTGCGGGTCTGCTTTCCTAATAGGAAACAGTAGGGAGTAGACAAGCGGGCTCTCCCCAAAATGGGTTTTTCAAGGTGCGGTTTAATTACTTTTCTGTTAAGTGGTGTAAATTCTGAACTGTAGGCTTGTATCCATAATTACTGTGAGTGTAAAAATTGCCCAATGGATTGAAATTGGACAAAGAGTTAACAGTTGTGAAAAACTTCGACTAATAATATCATAGATATCAATAAGAGCCCTCTTGGGCAGTATTTTGAAATAAGAATATAAGCCATAGAATTGGGTAGAAAGATTTAGTTTTTTTTAACTTCTAAGTGAAAGGAGATACAGCTTGCTCTTTAATGATCAGTTTGTACCTCCATGTTGCAGGGAAGGATATGAAAATTTCTTCGATAAACTCCAACAACACAGTATCCCTGTGTTCATATTTTCAGCTGGTATTGGTGATGTATTAGAGGAAGTTATCCGTCAAGCTGGTGTTTATCATCCAAATGTCAAAGTAGTGTCCAATTTCATGGATTTTGATGAAAATGTAAGAATACCAAATCATTCTTTATTATGACATGTAATCTGAAAATATTTTAATCATTTAAATGCGTTTGTTACTTAGTATTTAATATGTTCATTAAATTAGGCCAAGTTGATAGGCTGCTCAGGGACTCATTATCTTTCCCAGTGCTATACCCATGTTTTAAAAATAATACAGCCTTTCTTAAACTTTTGTTCCCCTTGCTATAGACTAATATTAAAATTAATAAAACTTCTTTTATAGCAATTTAATAAAGTAACTCTGAAAACTTAACATCCATGGGGGGAAAAAGAAGTGAATTAGAACCAGTATTATTAAAACGTGGATTTTTCTAGTCAAGATAGCCTATTATGATATACAAAAAGTGGAATCTTTTTGTTAGGAATAAAATGAATATTTAAAATTAGATTTTCAATTCATTGTATTTTATCATTTAAAGAAGTCTCTAGAAATTCATTTTCTTCTCAGAGCCCTTTTTACTTATCGTGAATGTTTTGGATATAAGTGCTTTTGAGATCACTATAGTCCAAGATAAATTTATAAATATGTTCCTAATAATAGTGGCATCTATTAAGATAAGAACTCCAAAATATGAAACTACAACAAATATAATTGTCAAAAGCTATTATTTCAAAAGATTTGTTTTTTTAAAAGGGGGTGCTCAAAGGATTTAAAGGAGAATTAATTCATGTATTTAACAAACATGATGGTGCCTTGAAGAACACAGAATATTTCAATCAACTAAAAGACAACAGCAACATAATTCTGTTAGGAGACTCCCAAGGAGACTTAAGAATGGCAGATGGAGTAACCAATGTTGAACATATTCTGAAAATTGGATATCTAAATGATAGAGTAAGTACAGATCTGTCATTTAATTTTCTTCTAAGAAAAAATTAACATGAAACTTGATATGTAATTGTTGCCAAAGGCACTTAAGAAAGTAGTTATTCTAGAGATGGTTTGGTTGCTCTTTACTCCTTTACTTTGGTTATGTACACAAGCATGCTATTAATATTGGGGGGAGAGAAGGTGTACATTCTAAATGAGGCCTCTCAGCAAATTCTATTGTGGAAATTAGACTAGAACAGAGTTTCTCAGCCTTGGGACTGTTGACATTGTGGACAAGATAATTCTTTGTTGTGGGGAACTGTCCTGTGCATTGTAGGATGTTTAGCAGCATCCCTGGCCTCTACTCACTAGATGTCAGTAGCACCCCCAATTCGTAAGAATCAAAAAATGTCTCCAGACCTTGCCAGATATTCCCTGGGGAACAAAATTACCCCAGTTGAGAACCACTGGACTAGAGAAAAATCATTTTGGGGAAAATGCTACGTCAATGAGTCTTAAAAGTTTGAAAGTATTTCTTCATTTCAGATGTTTTTTGAAATAAATGTACTACACTTTGCCCAACAGATCTAACATAACAGTGAAATTCATACTGAAGTTATTTGCTGCTTCTCCTGCCTGTGTGTTAATTTTACTTTTGTTTTCTGTTGATTAGGTGGATGAGCTTTTAGAAAAGTACATGGACTCTTACGATATTGTTTTAGTAAAAGATGAATCATTGGAAGTAGCCAACTCTATCTTACAGAAGATTCTATAAATAAGCATTCATCAGGAAGATCTCTCTCCCATGGGAGCAATTGATTCAAAAACTGCTTATTTGTTCATCCTGGTCTGAAAGTGTCTTATTTATAACATATTCTTGCTCTCAAAGTTTTCCTTTACGTAAGTATTTTTACACATGTTGAATCCATCAGTTGTTATTGTCAGGTGTCATTGAGTCGCTTCCTACTCATGGCAACCCCATGTACAACAGAACGAAACACTGCCGCGGCCTGCACCATCCTCACAATCATTGCTATGTTTGAGCCCATTGTTGCAGCCACTGTGTCAATCCATGTTGTTGAGGGTCTTCCTCTTTTTCGTTGACCCTCTACTTTACCGAGCATGACGTCCTCCAGGGACTGATCCCTCCTCTCCTGTTGCTGTCAAGTCGATTCCAACTCATAGAACTCCTATAGGACAGAGTGAAACTGTCCCATAGGGTTTCCAAGGAGCGGCTGGTGGATTCAAACTACCGACCTTTTGGTTAGCAGCTGAGCTCTTAACCACTACTCCTGATAATATCCAAAGTATGTGAGATGAAGTCTCACCATCCTCGCTTCTAAGGAGCATTCTGGCTGTACTTCTTCCGAGACAGATTCTTCTGGAAGTCCATGGTATATTCAGTATTCTTTGCCAACACCATAATTAAAAGGTCCATCAGCTGGAAGCTCCTTTTTTCTCCACTTCTCTCAACACACTCCCTACCATATTTTTTAGCGGATTGAAAAAAAAAAAGCCCAAAATTAGAAAAATAACTCCCTACTTTTCCAAAGTGGATTTTGTACTTTAATTTTATCATGCATTTTTTGGGAGTCTCTTTACACTGGGAAAGTTTGTAGAAGTTTTAAAAATTTTTTATCAAATCATCAAATGATGTGCATGATTTGAGTGAATTATGCTGATGGTGTCACCATCTTCTGAAATTATATTCGGTTATTTTGCTTGGGGAAAATCAATGTTTACCAGAAAAGACTGGCACTTGGTATTTGGTGAAAAAACTGTTGGTGTCCACATGTCACTATCATTATAAAATGTCCTGTATTGAAGCACTGATAATAAACATGAAATGGAAAATCCTTTTAATTCTACTCTCAAGACTGTCATTCATTCATTCAGCAAACATTTATTGAGCACCTATCATGTTTTTCTTTTCCTTTTTTTTCTGGTGATATATAAATCATAATGTCCTTACAATGGCTATTTAGACTGAATATTTTCACAATCTGTACATTATCAAGTTTAAGGATAAAAAGATACTTGCAGAGAAAATTCAATCTATCCTTTAGAAAGTATTGGTGCCAGGAAAAAAATATTTTCCCACATTGAAAATATGTCAATAAAATAGGAGACTTTATTGTTTAAGTGTAAGAGTTTCAGAAACAGCCACAGTCAGGAAACAAAGCGTAGTTGGTTCACATGGGACTGACATTCCTCTCTGCAATCTAACTTCCCATTCTGAATTTCTGCAGCCTCATAATTGGTTTGCCTAAGGCTTAGACTTGCAGTTGTGCTAAATTTGACCCTGACTCTAATCCTTGAGCTCTAGAGCTTATTAGCAACTAACTGGTTTTCTTATGGCAACTGAATTGTGATACATGATCTGATTGGTCTGGCCATTTAGTCAGCCATTTTTAGTCTAATCAGATCTGTCAAGAAGGCAAGGTCGCATGACAGATCAGTTTTCTCTATAGCAAAACATCCATATCCTTCACCACTACTTCTTTCAATATAAAATAAATAATGAAAGTATGCAGTAGCAAAAAGCCTATTCCATACTTAAGTAACCCCAAAATCAAACTCAGACTTATTGCATTAAACCAGATAACATGGCATGTGAATATCATAATTACCTGGAGGACTTTTCTACTTAGAAAGACCAGTTGGGAAACAGGGATCTAATGATAGCTCTTTACCCCTGTACTGCTATCAGAGCTTGTCAAAATTCTTTCCAAGAATTTCCCTGAGGAGTTTATAATGTGCTTCCATAAATAAGTCTGCATGGTAGAAATGTAAAGAATACTAAAGTTATGACCTGCATTCTTGGCTCAGCCCTTTAGTGAGTAAGGCAAAGACTAGAGCTTTAGTCATCTCCCTATAGAATGAAGGCCTTGAGAGCATGTGCTCTCTAAGGCCCTTTCTAGCCAGTACCATGAGATCTATCAATTACCAAGCCAACACTGCAAAAAACCAAGAGACCTACATAAATGGAAAAACATACCATTCTCATGGATAAGAAGATTTAACATTGTGAAAAATGTCAATACTACCCAAAGCAATCTATGGATATAATGTAATCCCTATCCAAATTCCAACAGCATTCTTTAATGAGATGGAAAAACTAATCACCAACTTTATATGGAAAGCAAAAAGGCCCCAGATAAGTAAAGCATTGTTGAAAAAGAACAGCAAAGTAGGAGGCGTCACACTACCTGATCTCAGAACCTACTATACAACCACAGTTGTCAAAACAGCCTGGTACTGGTACAACAACAGACACGTAGTCCAATAGAACAGAATTGAGAAGCCAGACATAAATCCACCTATGGATAGGTGATCTTCAACAAAGGGACAAAGTCCATTAAATGCGGAAGAGACAGTAACAAATGGTGCTGGCAAAACTGGATGTCTGTAGAAAAATGAAATAGGACCCACACCTTGCACCATACACACAAACTAACTCAAAATGGATAAAAGACCTAAATATAAAACCTAAAACAATAAAGGATACCTGGTGGTGTAGTGGTTAAGAGTTTGGCTGCTAACCAAAAGGCCAGCAGTTTGAATCCACCAGCTGCTCCTTGGAAACCCTATGGGGCAGTTCTATTCTGTCATATAGGGTCGTTATGTGTCGGAATCGACTCGATGTCAACAGGTGTTTTGTTTTTTAAACTATACAGATCATGAAGGAAAAAACGGACAACATTAGAGGCCATAATATATGGCTTAAATAGAATACCAAACGTAACTAAAAATGTACGAACAGCAGAGATGAACTAGATAAATGGAACCTCTTAAAAATTAAACATTTGTGCTCACCAGTGACTTCTCCAAAAGAGTAAAAAGAATCTACAGACGGGGAAAAAAAGTCTGGCTAGGACATATCTGACAAGGGTCAACTCTTTAAAACATATAGAAAACTTCAACACCTCAACAACAACAAAAAATCCAATTTAAAAATAGGCAAAGGATATGAACAGACACTTCACAAAGCAGACATTCAGGGGGCTAACAAACACATGAAGAAATGCTCGCCATCTTTAGCCATTCCAAAAAAAAAAGAAAAAAAACCAAACCCGTTGCCCTCGAGTTGATTCCGACTCATAGCAACCCTATAGGACAGAGTAGAACTGCCCCACAGGGTTTCCAAGGAGTGGCTGGCAGATTCCAACTGCTACTTTTTGGTTAGCAGCCATGGCTCTTAACCACTGCACCACCAGGTCTCCAGAAGAGGTTTACACACAGAAAAAATAAATTTATTTGATGGCTACCAGGGAGGGATAATTACTAACTAGTTAGAAGACTCATGTTAATATTGGTGAAAGGAAAGGCAATACACAATATGGGGAAGTCAACACAACATGACAAAAGCAAAGGAAGGCACTGAGAGGAACGCATGAATAAAGGACAACTATGGTACTGTTACATAGACAACCCTACAATGATAGTATTAACAAACAATAATTTATCAATGAGTACACAGGTAGTTACATATGTTAGAGGTGTGGGAGGGTGCAAGGGAGCACACCAATCTGCAGATACAGGTTTGGTTGTGGATATTTTTATATACATAATTGTAGGTGCTGCATGTATATTAATATAGACATTAGAGCACGTAAGGGGCACAGTCATGGCAACCTCTTAGACATAACGAAACACCTTCTGGGGCAAAGTTCCTAGGCTTGAAGGGGAAGGACCGTAGACTCAGGGGACATCTATGTCAACTGGCACAACACAGTTCATAAAGACAAAGTTCTGCATCCTACTTTGGTGAATAGCCTCTGGAGTCTTAAAAGCTTGCGAGTAGCCATCTAAGATACAACTATTGGTCTCTTCCCATCCAGAGCGAAGAAGAGTGAAGAAAACCCAAGACTCAAGGGAGCAGTTATTCCATAGGACTAATGAACCACATGAACTACAGCCTACATTACCCGGAAACCGGAAACAGATGGTGCCTGGCTACCACTACTGACTGCTCTGACTGGGATCACAACGTCCTGGACAGAGCAGTAGAAAAACATAGAACAAAAAACCAAATTCACAAAGAAGACCCGACTTACTGGTCTGACAGAGACTTGAGGAACCCCTGAGACTATGGTGCTAAGACACCCTTCCGACCTGGAACTGAAGCCATTCCTGGAGCCCACCTTTCAGCCAAACAATAGGCCCATAAAATAAACAATAACACTCAAGAAGAACGTGTTCCTTAAAACAATCAATTATAGGAGATCAAAAAGACAACACTTGCCCAAAAGCAAAGATGAGAAGACAGGAAGGTGTAGAAAATCCCGATGAAAGGAAACGGGGAACCCTGGGCAGAAATGGGGAGAGTATTGACACGTTGTGGGGAATGCAACCAATGTCATGGAACACTTTATGTACAAACTATTGAATGGGAAAATAATTTTCTCTGTAAATTTTCACCTAAAGCACATTTTTTTTTTTTAATTATCAAGCCAGCTTCACCAAAAGAGTAAAAAGAGACCCTACAGACTGGGAAAAATGTTTTGGCTATGACATATCTGACAAGGGTCTAATTTCTAAACTCTATAGAATGCTTCAACACCTCAATAACAAAAAGGCAAATAAGCCAATTAAAAAATGAGCAAAGGATATGAACATACACTTCACCAAAGAAGATATTTAGGCAGCTAACAGACACATGAGGAAATGCAAATCAAAACTACAGTGAGATACCATCTCACCCCAACATTACTGGCATTAATCAAAATAAAAACAGAAAATAACAAATGTTGGAGAGGTTGTGGGGAGATTGGAGCTCTCATGCACTGCTAGTAGGAATGTAAATTGGTACAACCACTATGGAAAACGATACAGCACCTCCTTAAAAAGCTAGAAATACCATACAGTCTATCAATCCCACTCCTAGGAGTATATCCTAGAGAAATTAGAGCCATCACACGAATAACAAATAGACACATGCACCTCCATGTGTGTTGCAGCATTATTCACAGTAGCAAAAAGATGGAAACAACCTGAGTGCTCATCAATAGATGAATGGATAAATAATGGTACATACACACAGTGGAATACTATGCAAAGATAAAAATAATGAATCTTCAAAACATCTCAACATGGATGAATCTGGAGGGCATTATGCTGAGTGAAATAAGTCAATCACAAGAGGACAAATATTGTGTGAGACCACTATTATAAAAATCCAAGAAAAGGTTTACACACAGAAAAAAAAAATCTTTTTGATTGTTACGAGGGAGCAGAGGGGTGAGGAGGGGAAATCACTAACTAGCTAGTAGACAAGTGTTAACTTTTGTAAAAGGAAAGACAACACACGTTATTGAGGAAGTCAGCACAACTTGACCAAGGCAAAGCCATAGAAGCTTTCTAGACACATCCAAATACTTTGAGGGACCCAGTTACTGGAGCTTAGGGCTAGGGACCATGGTCTCAGGGGACATCTAGGTCAACTGGCCTAACATAGTTCATAAACAAAATGCTCTACATCCTACTTTGATGAGCAGCATCTGGGGTCTTAAAAGCTTGCAATCAGCCATCTAAAATACATCTATTGGTCCCATCACGTACAGAGCAAAGGAGAATGAAGAAAACCAAAGACACAAGGAAGATACTAGTCCAAAGGACTAATGGACCAAATGAACCACAGCTTCCACCAGCCTGAACCCAAAAAAACGAGATGGTGCCTGGCTACCACCACCTACCACTCTGACAAGGATCACAATAGAGGGTTCCAGACAGAGCGGGAGAAAAATGTAGAACAAAGTTCAAATTCACAAAAAAAGACCATACTTACTGGTCTGACAGATATGGGAGGAACTCCTTAGACTATGGCCCCTGTACACCCTGCTAACTCAGACCTGAAGCCACTCCCACAGTCCACCTTTCAGCCAAAGATTAGTCAGGCCTATAAAAGAGTGTAAGGAACATGCTTCTTAGTTCAATGAAGTATACAAGACCAAATGGGTAACACCTGCCCAAAAGCAAAGACAAGAAAACAGGAAGGGACAGGAAAATTGGACAAATGGACACGGGAAACCAAGGTGTAAAGGGAAAGGGGGAGAGTGCTAACACATTGCAGGGATTGCAACCAATGTCACAGAACAATTTGTGTATAAATTTTTGAACGAGAAACTAATTTGCCCTGTAAACTTTCACATAAAGTACAAATAAAGAATTTTTTAAATGCAAAAACACAAACACACACAAAAAAGATATTAGCTCATTCTAGAGTGAGTTCACAAAAAAATCTATATCCCATGGTGTGTGTAACAGACACCAAAGCTTACTAGGTAGATTATTGAAGGTCTTTTTACTCTTCAAGTTCAGGATGTTCTCTTTGGTGTACCCTATGGAAAATCAGGAAGGAAAAGATATGTGTGCACTTGAATGACTAATCCTGAAACTGCTCCCAGGTAACCCCAAGGTTCAACAATCATGCTGCTTTAGTCTGGTTTTTCAGTACAAGCTTAATAAGATAAAAAGTGCCTGAGGTGTAAGGGACACCTTGGAAGTTGGTCAAACCAGGATCTGAGTCCTGATTCTGTCTATGAGCTGGAGTAATTTCCTAACTTCTCTAAGCCTTAGTTTTCTCATCTGTAAAATGGGATATCAACTCGGGAGGTGAAGATGAAATGATGAGTGATTCATTCAACAAATATTTATTACTACTACGAGCTAGGTTCTAGAGAAACACTAGTTAACAAATCAGATGTGCCTCCTACTCTCATATAGCTCCCATCCTAGTGAATGAGGCAGACTCACCCTCATAAAAAGGAGAAAAGTAAGCTCTTAAAAATATGACAAATGCTATGAAGAAACAAATAAAAAGAGACCTATTTTAGATAAGGTGGTGTCTTATTCAGTGCTGTTATAATGGAAATACCACCACTGGAAGGCTTTAACAAACAGAAATTTATTTTCTCATAGTTTAGGGGGCTAGAAGTCCGAATTCAGAGCACCAGCGCTAGGGGAAGGTTTTCTCTCTCTGATGGCTCTGGGGGAAGGTCCATGTCTCTTCAGCTTCTGCTTCCTGGTTCCTTGAAGATTTCCATGTGTCTTGGCATCTGTTTTACCCATCTCTGCTCTGCTCACGTATTTAATCTCTTTTATATCTCAAAAGAGATAGACTCAAGATACACACTACACTAATCCTGCCTCATTCACATAACAAAGACAACTCATTCCCAGATGGGATTGTAACCACAAGCATAGAGACTAGGAGTTTCAACACATATTTTGGAGAGACACAATTCAATCCATAGTAGGTGGTAAAAGAAGGCTTCTCTGAAGAGGTAATGTTGAAGTCAAAGCCTGAAGGATAAAGAGGAGCCAGCCATGTGAGGAGATGAGAGAGAAGCATTCTAAGGAGAGGAAATGTCAGGAGCAAAGGTCCTAAGGAAGAAAATTTACAGTGTTCAAAGAACTGAAAACTGGTTTATCAAAGTATTATGAACAAAGAGAAGAATGGCATAAAAAGATAACTAGGAAGTAGGTGGGTGGCAGATCACATAACCAGTTACAGTCGAGTCGATTCCAACTCATGATGACCCCATGTGTGTCACAGTAGAACTGTGCTCCATAAGGTTTTCGGTGGCTGATTTTTCAGAAGTAGATCTCCAGGCCTTTCTTCTGAGGCACCTCTGGGTGAACTCAAATCTCCATCCTTTGGGATGTCAGCCAAATGCGTTAACCCTTTGCCCCACCCAGGGACTCCACCAGATCATTAAAAAAAACAAAAACCTGTTGCCATCAAGTCAATTCCGACTCTTAGCAACCCTATAGGACAGAGTAGAACTGCCCCATAGGGTTTACAAGGAGAGGCTGGTGGATTCTAACAGCCAACCTTTTGGTTAGCAGCCAAGCTCTTAACCCTTGCGCCACCAGGGCTCCTACCAGATCACATAGGGCTTTGTAAATCATGAAGAGAAGTTTGGTTTTATTTCCCCTATAAAGGGAAATCTGCAACAGAGGGAGGAAGAGGTGCCATGATCACTTGCTGACCTGTGGTGAATGGACTGGAGAGGGGCAAACCAGTTGGAAGGTTACTGCAGTAGTACAAGATAGAAATGATGGCAAGCTGGTGGAGCTGGAGAGAAGTGGATTGTTTCCAGGAGAGATAGAATTGACAAGACTGGTTCTTGGATTAAACGTGCAGGGTGAGAGAACAGGACAGGGCACCCAGATTTCTGGTTTGAGCAACTGGGTGCAAGGAAAGATGGGGAGAGGAACCGACTTGGATAGAGGGGATTGGGAAAGGAGTGGGAATATAAATTCTATTTAAGACATGTAAAGTTTGAGATGCCTTTGAGATATCCAACAGGAAATGCCAGATAGGCGGATTAGAGCTCAAAGGAGAAATTTTGGTAGGAACTATAAATGTGGGCAATGTCTGCGTTTAAATGAGATTTAAATATGGTCAGTAGTTGGAAGGTAACCCTTGACCTACCAAAATTCCAACATTAAGGATGAAGACCTCACATAATCAGATATTAATAAGCATAAAACTGTTTTATATCTGCAACTAGCAATAATAATTAGGAACAGTATTCTTATTTTATGAAAAAACCCCAGATTCCCAGGAGAAAGCCAAGGGAAAAAAGCTTTGAAGAAAGCAACTTCGCTTCTAGAACACTGGGATGTTAACGTGGGGGAAGGGAAGACCAGTACAGTCTTCCAGTCAGGCCAATGTCCCTGCAAAAATGAAGTCTTTTTTTTATTTTCCTTCCTATCTTTTAAGTAAAATGTTTTTGAAAGACATAAGTTCCTAAATAATCAGAGATCAAAACTCAACTGGGTTTTAACAAACTAGTGCAAACCGCTTCCTTTTGCCAGTAGCCTAGTGGTTCAGGTACACGGGTCACGTGCGTACTCGGATGTCATGTTGTCTCTCTCATTCCCCACTGGGACTCAATGACCTAGTTCATCTTTAGGGCCCAAAGTTCAAAATCTGTACAGGTTGGAAGTTAGGTGGCCTCAATATAGAGCCTGTGAACAGCTCTTCCAGGCTGCTTCCAGCAGCAACACAGGAACCTTGAGTACAAGATGTGATTAAGAGAAGTATGTCTATGTATAATTAGTACCCACGGCCTTACTGACAGAGCTGTAATCCATAATCATAATGTAAATATTAGCAAGCATTGTAGCACCATCAAAAATTAAGGTCAGCTAAAGCCTTTTGGAACCCTGGTGGTGTAGTGTTTAAGTACTAGGGCTGCTAACCAAAAGGTTGGCAGTTCGAATCCACCAGACACTCCTTGGAAACTCTGTGGGGCAGTTCTTCTCCTATAGGGTAGCTATGAGTCGGAATTGACTCAGTAGCAACGGGTTTTTTTTTTTTTTTCAAAAGCCTTTCAGCTGCCTGCCTGTTCAGGTAGATTAATGCCAGTGACATGGTCCCAGCTAACTCAATGCTCTACTTTAGCAACAGGAAGAATGGAAGTGCCCAGGTGGCATTCATCCCAACAAGCCAAAGCTTCCTTCTATTCCTGAAGCTCTAAGCCCCATGGCCCTTAATTTCCCCAGAGAAACATATTTCTGATTCAGCCAACCCGTCTTTACCACTGTAGAAAACAGCCAATAAAGAAATTTAAACAGTGCCAAATAAAGATCTGGAGTAGGAAATGAGCAAGCACAAGATTTTTATCTTCACAAGGGTATGTAAGAATAATGAGGTGTTATAGGTCAAATGCAGTCCAAAGGGCAATTCAATTTAGTAAGGTTATTACCCTATCTAAACGCACTTAAGGAATTCTGTTAAATGACAAATCTGAGTGACTGTGGGCTGGGTGGATCAGGGCTAAGGGACATACGTGTAGGGTATGGTAAGCAGCCTAACATGGCCGCTAGTGATCCCACCTTCTGGTATTCACATCCTTATGCAATCCTTTCCCTTTGAGTGTGAGCTGGATCTAGTTGACTTGCTTTTAATGAATAGAATAGGGCACATTTGATGGGATGTGACTTCCAAGATTAGGTTGTAAGAAGACTGTGGCTTCCATCTTGGGTGCTTTCTTGTGCTCTTTCCTGGATCACTCGCCCTGGGAGAAGTCAGCCACCATGTCATGAGGCAGCCCTGAAGAGAGGCCCATGTGGTGAGAGACCAAGACCTGCCAGAAACCCTGTGAGTGAGTATAGAAGCGGATCTCCCCTCCCCTGGTCAAGTCTTCAGATGAGACCACAGGCTTGGCCAACAACCTCATGAGAGAGCTTGAGCCAAGGCACTAGCTAAGCCACCCAGATTCCTGACCCACAAGCATGGAGACACAGAGAGACTCATCCACCATTCTACTAACTATAAATCAGTAGTTCTCAACCAGGAAATTAAGCTCTATGTGCAGCTTAAAAATATACTGCGCCTACCGGGTTCAACCCCAGAGATTATGCTTTAGTTAAATCTAATGTGGGGTCCAGGAAAATAGATATTTTTACATTCCACAGGAGTTCTTGCTTTGGTTTAGAATTACTGGTAAAATGAATGTTAACAGCTAATATGTTGCTTGTCCTGAAATATATCTTTTAAAGCTATACTTCATAGCTCAAAGGAATGAGGAAGGAATCCTTCTTCCAGAGGACAAAGGCAATCCATAAAAATACCTCACACCCTTCAGGCTGTGAGCTAGGTGGGCCAGGAAGTTGTCTGAAAGCAGGAGGATCCTCCCCCGCAAATCTCACCACACCCCAGAGTTGGTTGTTTCCTCCTCCACAGGGAAGCCTCCACACCCAGTGAGGGTGACTGGGCAGCTACCAAATTTCAACTGCGGGTTCTGGTACCTCAGGGAAGGGAGGCACCCTGGGCCCTCTGGATGCCTTCACTGCAACCCTCGTGCCCCCTTTAGGGTGACTACCTCCAAAACCCCTTTCATGAGCTATCCTGACTTCAAGCAACACAAACCCAAGAAATGAAGGCCAACACCTGAAAAACTCCAATCTAGTGGCATGGTTCTTAGTGTCCCTTCTTATCTGCTGTAACTGAGACTAGGAAGAGGTTCTTCCAGACAGGAGCATCCGTGAGCCCCTAATCCACTAGCAAAGTACTAGTTCCGGAGCTCCGGGTGCTCCAGAGAGACCAGTAGCATTGCTTCCCTCAGAACTGGCCCCGTGTTGTGGAAGAATCTCCTTCACCTACTCCCAGGTTAAAGATAAAAAACCCCAAAACACTATTCAAATAATAAATAAAATAATGATTTAAACTGCCATTAAGTTGGGGATTCTGACTACGATCTCATTAAGGGGTTCCTGGAATCATCTGGCCTGATGGTTTTCAACCTCCTGCATGAAGCTCTAGAGTTTGGGGATTGGGGACCTTCAGAGACAATCTTGTTCGTCAAGAAGGAGGCAGAAACGAGAAAGAACAATGATGAATCTGTAAAGCAGCTCATAACATGGATGGAACTGGAGGACATTATGCTGAGCGAAATAAGTCAATCACAAAAGGGCAAATATTGTACGAGACCTCTACTGTAAAAACTCACTAAAAAGTTTACACAAAAAGACAATCTTTGTTGGTTACGAGGGATGGGAGGGGTGGGAGAGGGTAAAAAAAGGAGGCAGAACAAGGCAATTCTGCTTTTAGTTTGCCATTTCAGGGCAAGGCGTACAATTTCTTTTTTTTTAAAGCTGCCCAAAAAAGTTCTTGTTATTGATTTCGTCTGACTTCTTTTGGTGTGGAAAAGAGATAAAGAGCTTTATCAAGATCACCCAGTAGCAGATCCAGACCCAAGTCCACTGCTTGTTAAAGACAACATCAGATAAGAGATGGGGAGAAAAGGGGACACTGCCAACCACCTCTCACTCACAACTCACCTCTGAAAGGCAAGTGTCCAACCTAGAAAATAGAAAAGCAGGTAAGCCACAACCACTCCAAATCTTCTCAAGCTGCATTAGAAAAAGCACGTAATCTTTGTTGCAAGTATCCTCTTGAACCCAGAAGCACCAGTGAGAAGGAAAAGTGGAAAGAGGGGTGAAGGTGTGAGGAGTAGAATGGGTCCTAATTCCATCTGAGAGCACTCCTTATTAAAGAGAACAGACAGATATTCCGGTATGATCTTGTGTTAACCTGGTAACATTTTCAAAGACCCTGTTTCCAAACAAGACACGCACAAACAAGGTACAGGGATTAGGACTTCAACATATCTTTTTGAGGGACACAATTTAATCCATAGCAGATGGAGACCCAGGGTGACCTTGTGGCTGATGAGATTACTTTGTCCCCATGTGTTCTTGGCGTGAACTCTACCTCCAAAGGCCATCAATGATTCTCTCCTTGTGACCTTAAATCTCTTGATCCACCTTCTCAATTACACTTCCCCTCTCACATCTTCACTCTTTCACTAACCAATGTAGGCAGACACTTGTCTCTACCCATCACCCACAAGCCCTTTGCCTGGTCTCCTATCTCTAAGGGTAGCAGGGAAGTGCTCCAAGGAGCCCAGCTGATTGGCCTGGATGGGGTACAGGGCGGCAGGTAGTAGCCAGAAGGAATGGGCATGTCTTTCACCTCCCAAAAGCAAATAAGGCCCCTGAAATAATTACTTCTGCAAAGAGTAAACAAGAACGTTTGCTTTTTAAAAACAATTACGTATGTGCGTGTCTGTACATATATATTATTGTTACACGTGCATGCTTGTAGGACAGAAAACTGTCCCATAGAGTTTTCTAGGCTATAATCTTTTACAACAGCAGATTGCCATGTCTTTTTCCATCAGAGCTTCTGGGTGGATTTGAACTGCCAACCTTTCATTTAGCAGCCGAGCACTTAACCGTTGCACCATATGTGTGTGTGTATATATATATATATATATATATGTATATGGAGTCCTTGGAGTGGTGCACATGGCTAATGTGCTCATTGCTAACCAAGAGGTTGGAAGTTCAAGTCCACCCAGAGGTGCCTCAGAAGGCCTGGTGATCTACTTCCAAAAAATCAGCCATTAAAAACCCTATAGAGCACAGTTCTGTTCTGAAACAGACGGTGTTGCCGTGAGTCAGAATTAACACGATGGCAAACACATATATTTTCCCCCCTATACCTCCATGTGTCAGTTATTCTCCATTTGCTCCCACTCCTATCCTTACCCTGGATTCATTCCCCACCTTTGTGCCCCAAGATGCTGACCTATGAACTGGACTATGGGACAAAATTATACTCGTGAAGAGTGTGCTTCTTAACTCAAGTAGATACATGAGACTAAATAGGCAGCTTCTGTCCAGAGGTGAGATGAGAAGGCAGAGAGGGTTAGGAGCTGGTT
>NW_004444073.1:5447845-5478458 GCF_000243295.1 Trichechus manatus latirostris
TGAACTGCCAACCTTTCATTTAGCAGCCGAGCACTTAACCGTTGCACCATATGTGTGTGTGTATATATATATATATATATATGTATATGGAGTCCTTGGAGTGGTGCACATGGCTAATGTGCTCATTGCTAACCAAGAGGTTGGAAGTTCAAGTCCACCCAGAGGTGCCTCAGAAGGCCTGGTGATCTACTTCCAAAAAATCAGCCATTAAAAACCCTATAGAGCACAGTTCTGTTCTGAAACAGACGGTGTTGCCGTGAGTCAGAATTAACACGATGGCAAACACATATATTTTCCCCCCTATACCTCCATGTGTCAGTTATTCTCCATTTGCTCCCACTCCTATCCTTACCCTGGATTCATTCCCCACCTTTGTGCCCCAAGATGCTGACCTATGAACTGGACTATGGGACAAAATTATACTCGTGAAGAGTGTGCTTCTTAACTCAAGTAGATACATGAGACTAAATAGGCAGCTTCTGTCCAGAGGTGAGATGAGAAGGCAGAGAGGGTTAGGAGCTGGTTAAATGCACATGGGAAATCCAGGGTGGAAAGGAAGAGTGTGCTGTCACAGTACAGGGAGAGCAACTAGGGTCACATAGCAATGTATGCATAGATTTTTGTATGAGAGACTAACTTGAATTGTAAACTTTCACTGAAAGCACAATAATAATAAAAAAAAGATGCTGACCTATGAGAACCTCAGCACCTGAGTTTCTTTCCCTCTGACCCGTTACCAGAGTCAATTCCAACTCATAGTGACCCTACAAGACAGAGCAGAATTGCCCCATAGGGTTTCCAAGGATTGGCTAGTAGATTTGAACTGCCGACCTTTCGGTTAGCAGCTATAGCTCTTAACAACTGTGCTACCAGGGCTCCAAAACCCATTGCTGTCGAGTTGATTCCAACTCATAGTGACCCTACAGGACAGAGTAGAACGGCCCCATAGCGTTTCCAAGTAGTGGCTGGTGGATTCGAACTGCATGCCTTCTAGTTATCAGCTATAGCTCTTAACCACTGGGCCACCAAGGCTCCAACTCTGTAAATAGTCCTCTCATTAGTTTCTCTTCCAAAATCCCACGAGGTGCCTTCTGTTTCCTTCCAGGACCCTGATTGACACACCTCCATGTACTGTCCAGCACGCTGCTTCCATTAAATGCAATGCTGTCCTGTCAAGTTTTCATGAAGGGGATTCTAACTGCATGATGTATTTTCGTGGGATCTTCTCAGCCTTCAAATAAAACACCACAAAGCCAGATGATATAATTCAATATTTTATATAAGAAAAGATCAGTTTTCCAACATTTACTCCACTTAACAAGTGCACAGCATTTGCATGAACTACCTCAGGGCTACATCAGTACAAAATCATTTAAATTAGTAAAACAAAGCCGTTTTCAGAAAGAAAAATCATTGATGACTTCAGGGTAAGCGCCACCACCGCTTGGGAACAGGGGCCATAAGACAGCAATGTGGGAACAGGCCGGCAGAGGTTGTCCTTGTTCTCCTATGGCAGAAAGAGGCCCCAGCCTTATCCAGGTCACAAATGAATGGCAGAAAAATGTCAACTTGTTGGTCCTCAGGGGCTCACCTGCTGGGCTACGTGTCTTGTCTCTGCCACAGTGAAATCCCGTTGACTACTAGGGCAGCCCAGGCACCAGCCTCCTGTATCTATGTAATCAAGCCCATTCCGGACTGGAGGAGAGTGCTCTACGGGACACAGCAATGTGACTAAGAAACAGTCAAGCAGACAATCTACGTGGCAGATGCAGAATCAAATTCTCTATGGTGGTCCAAGACCCGTTTGGTTCAGTCCCCTGGTTTTTCTGTCCAGGAGACTCTTCTTAACCTCAAAGTCACATTGCCAATTGGAGATAACGAAGGGGTGTGATTAACTAGACAAGCAAACCTGCCAGTGGGGGAAGATGGGTATCACCAGAGCCTTTATGGCTGCTGATAAAGGCCACAGCTGTTTTCTGGGAATCCTGCCCGATGTGCCTTTTGTCATCCCTGCCCATCTGGAGAACACGTTTAAAACACTAGCAAGTTAAAACAAACAAACAAAAAAAAAACCCTCTTTACATAAACACTGTTGACATTTTTTTTCTGTCCCATCCAAGATGGTTATAACTTCTGTATGACACTATTTTCTTTTAATAACAAAATGACCCAGAAGGCTCACAAAGCAATGTGAGGTTGGCAGTGCAGCCCTTTCCATGCTTGACACATCCCATGCGAAGGCATTTCACACCGATTAGGTTTAGTATTACTGACAGTTGGCCTAAAATTCTCACCATGTGTATCGACCCAGCCCTGATGTATGCACCAGGTACAATGTGACCCATCTACTGCTTGCTAATGATGCGCCTTCTGAGAGACCTCGCACCTCACTGGGCATTCTGCCACGACAGGTGGCTTGGTGTCACGCTCTCCCTGGTACCAACTGGCCCATGCCAAGTTTAGAGTTCATCGTGTTTGGCCTCCTGGTCTTTGAGTTTGAATTCCTCCGCCGTGACCTTTCCATCTCCGTTCCGGTCCTGGTTGGTGAACATATTCTTCACGATCATCTCAGCATCAAAACCGGGTGCGAGCTTTCCTTTACCAGATGCCACCTGGGCATGAATGTACTCAGAGAACTGGAGAGAAAGGGAAAAGGACAGACATGAGACACAGCAGCCTGAGAAGGCTGGGCACAGGGCCCGAGACAGAGCAGCCCGAGGTCGACGGGGCTGGAGTTTGAATCGTAACTAACAAAACAGGGATCACACACCACACTCATTGCCGCTGAGCTGACTCCGATTCATGGCGACCCCATGTGTGTCAGAGTAGAACTGCTCTACAGGGTTTTCAGTGCCTGATTTTTCGGAAGTAGATTGCCAAGCCTTTCTTCCAAGGCACCTCTGGGTGGATCCTAACCTTCAACTTTTACTTGAACAGCCAAGCACATTAACTGTTTGCACCACCCAGGGACTTTTTCTCCACATGCAGGTTAAGAACTCCAAGAGCTCTTGGGATGCAGATAGCTAATTCACAGCAGCTACCTGAGCTTTTCCTTCTCCTGAAACCACTGTTTAGTTTCCTACCAAAGGCTGACTGCCTAGCCACTCTGGCCTCTGAAAACATTGCTAGATTCATCCATTCATGCATTCACTCATTTATGAATACAATAAAAACCTACTGCATGCCTACTATGTGCCAGGCACTATCCTAGATTCTTGGGATAGATACATCGATAAACAAACAGAACAGTTATCCTGCCCTTGTAACACTGACCTTCTAGTGGGAAAGACAGACAACTGAAAATGAACATAATAAATAAGTAAATTATATGGTAACTTAGAAAGTAAAATGCTGCAGAAAAATGATAAAGTAGAGCCTAGTAAGGAAGATCAAGAGCACAGGTGGGGAGCGGGCTGAAGCATTAAACTGGGTGGTCAGGGTAAACCTTAATGAAAAAGGGAGACTTGTGCAAAGGCTTGAGGAAGTGAGGGAATGAGCCACGCAGTTATCTGGGAGAACCATTTGCTGAGCAGAGTACAGCTGGCTGAAAGGCCCAAGGTGGACAAATGCCTGGTGAGTCCACAGAACAGCAAAGGGAAAGGATGAGGCTGGGCAGAGTGAGCAAGGGGGAGAGAGAAGGCAGAGAGAAGACTACAGCAAGCAGGTGGTGGAGGGTTTGACAGGCCACTATAAGGGCTTCAGAAATGGGGAGCCTCTGCAGGGCTTGAGCAGAAGAGGGGCATGGTCAAACCGAATGCTGTGTGGGGCAGGGATGAAAGCAGAAAGATCTGTAAAGAGGCTACTGCAGTCACCCAGGTGAGAGAGAACAGGCATGGGACTATGATGGAGCAGAGTGGAGATGGACAGAAGTGGTCAGATTCTGGATATATTTTCAAGGGAGAGCCAGAATCATGTCCTGATGGATTTGAAACAGTTTGGTCTCAGTTACTAAACCTAAAGGTTGGCAGTTCAAACTCACCCAGCAGCAATGTAGAAGAAAAGACCTGGTGATCTGCTTCTGTAAAGATTACAGCCAAGAAAACCTGACAGAGAAGCTCTCCTCTGCAACACGTGGGGATGCCATGAGTTGGAGTGGACTCAAGGCCAAGAGGTTTGGTTTTTTTGGTTTATGAAAGAAAGAGAGGCGTCAGAGAGTACTGAGTGCTCTGGCCTGAACAACTGGAAGGCTGGAATTGCCATCAACCTCAATGGAGAAGGCTTTGGGCGAAGCAGGTTTGGGGGAGTATCAGGGGTTCAATAAATGACGATGTCAAATAGGCAGCTGGATATATGAGTGTGAACTGGAAGGAGAAGACTGGACTGGAGCTACAAATTTGGGAGTTATCAGTAAATAGATGGTAAAGTTATGGGACAAGATGAGACCACCAAGCGAATGAGGTAAAGATGGAGAAGAGAGGAAGTTCAGACTTAGTCTGGGGCACTCAACACGAAGAGGTCAGAGAGAAGAGGCCTGAGAAGGAGCCAACAGAAAGTGTGGTATCTTGGAAGTCAGAGACAAAAAGTGTACTGCAAGGGAGTCAGCTGTGTTGAGGTAAGAGGAGAACTGAGAATAGCCTTTGGATTTAGCAATATGGAGGGCACTGGCCACCGGGGCAAGACCAGCTTCAGTGGCATAGTGGCACAAATGCCTGACAGGAGTAGGTTTACAAGAGAATGGGGAAAAAAGAGAGAGAATGAGGTATGATGCTGTAATGGTACATACATGACATTATACATGTCAAAATCCATAGAACTGTACAACACAAAAAGTGAACCCTCATGTAAACTATGGACTCAAGTTAACAATGATGTATTAATGTTGGTTCATCATTTGTAGCAAGTGTTCCATACTATGGCAAGATGTTAGTAATAGGAGAAACTGTGGGTGGAAGGGGCAAAAAAACAATCCAAAAGAAACCCAAATCAAACCTGTTCGTGACCCCATGTGTTACAGAGTAGAACTGCTCCATAGGGTTTTCTTGGCTGTAATCTTTATAGAAGCAGATCACCCGCAGCGACGCTGTGTGGGTATGAACTGCCAATCTTGGGATTAGCAGTTGCGTGTAAACCATTTCTACCACCCAGCTTCCTGGGTGGGTGAGGAGAAGGGATATATGGGAATGTTGTAATTTCTGATCAATTTTTCTGTAAACTTAAAACTACTCCAAAAAGTAGAGTCTATTAATTTAAAAGAGACGTAGACAGGCAGACACTGGGAGGAGAGTAATTGGAGGCAAAGGGGACAGACAATTCTTTGGAGGTTTTGCTATAAAGGGAGCAAAGAAATGAAAGAACTGGAAAGAGGCACCAAGAGAAGGGAAAATAATAGCATGTTTGTATGCTAACATGAATGATCCAGTACATGGGGGAATTGATAATGCAGGGGAGAAAGGAAAGAAGGCTGGAGTCATGTCCTTGAATGAACATATGCAGAACAGGCAGAGACTGGAATTCACCAGGGCTGTGTCCTGACAAAACACCACTGCCCGATGCCATGAAAGGGCATGTTGGACAGGAGAAACAACCCAGATCTAGATGATCGAGACAGGCGTGTGTATCCTGGTTCAAACCACTGGGTAGCTGTGTGACCTCGGGAAAGTCATTTACATTCTCTGTGCAGTTTCTTTAAATAGGAGTGACTTTATGGTTGCGAAGGCTAAACAAGACACTACATGGGAGAACATTCAGCACAATGCAGGCACCCAGTGGGCACCAGTAACTGGGGACTAAGTCCAGATGGATGTGGCCTAGAACTACACCCCTTGGAAGCTCAGTTTCTCCAAAGAGGAATTGTAAGCTTGAATTTGGAGAGTATATGTAAAAAGTACTTGGTACATGAGTGTGCTGGTTGTCATCGTCACACTACAGCACAGCTGTCCTCCTCACTCTGAGAAGGCCTCACATTCAGAATGGGCCCTGAGGCCCAACCGGGGGTAGCTCCCTGGGTTCTTTCAGTCCCACGTCCCTTCAAAGGCCAATTACCTCTTTAAGGAGGACCTCTCCGTCGCCATCCTTGTCGATTTCTTCAAAGAGGTTGGGCGACACCTCGTCATTCCATATGAACATGTACCCCTCAGGCAGGCCCACCACCAGCTCCAGCAGCTCAATGTCAAACACCAGCACAGCACTGCCAGGCACTTCTCCATCTGCCACACCACAGGCGAGGGTGAGGAAGGCAGCATTAGTGCCCACAGCACGGTGGTCAGACCCATCTCAACCACCCACTCCCGGACGCAGAGTTCAGCTGCCTCATGAACGGCCGCTGTTTTCTTAGGAAAGCAAGAAACTTTAGCGTAGGCAAGTAGTTTTTCCAAACCATTGGTTAAAAAAAAACAAAAACAAAAAACCATAGCGACCCTACAGGACAAGAGCAGAACTGCCCCGTAGGGTTTCCAAGGAGCGGCTGGCGGATTTGAACAGCCGACCTTTTGGTTAGCAGCCTTAGCTCTTAAACACTGTACCACCAGGGTCCAAACTGGTGGTAGTGACCCATTAACAAGTCGTGAAATCAGTTTGGGGGTGGTTAAGGAACAGAATAGAATAGATTGGGGTGCACAGCACATTGAAAGGACAGGCATCATTTCATGAAACTTTTGTTTCATTTTTATATATAAAACTAAATTTGTATGTATGTACGGTGTATATTTATGTGTAATACAGACTGGGGAGATAAAGTGTACTCTCTGCCATGTGTCTTGATGAAAAAAGTTTGAAAGCCGCTAGTATAGACTACAATGGTTGCACTTCTTAAAAAAAAAAAAACAGCAGAACTTTAAGAATAATACAGTATACCTCAAAATGATGATCTAAGATATGACTGTTTAAATACTAATTAGAGAACCATATATATAGTAAGGAGCCCTAATGGCACAGTGGTTAAGAGTGGTTAAGTGGCTGCTAACCAAAAGGTCGGCAGTTTGAATCCACCAGCTGCTCCTTGGAAACCCTATGGAGCAGTTCTACTCTGTTCTGTAGGGTCACTATGAGTCAGAATTGACTTGCCAGCAACAAGTTTTTAGTTTTATATATAGTAAGGTCCAAAAGAAGTTGTATAAGTATGTGAGTATATAAATGTAGTATATATTACTTAAAATTATTACTAAAGTTTATTTATATCTAATATAGAATACATTATATAATTATTTGTAATACAAATCATGGAGAAAGTCTTAAAGGATACACAACACAGTTTTTAAAGAGTTTCTTCTGGGATTGGTAGGGGGAGCAGATACTACATTTTACAATTATTTTAAAAGTTTTAAGAGAAAGCCCAAAGTGCTAATTGCTTTTACAAGCTAGCTCTTACTTTCCACCTTCTCCATTTCCAGACAGCAACAGTATAAAAATGCTGAAAAGAAAGGATTCCAGAATCCCTTGGGTGAAGGGTTCATTCCGGCCAAAATTATACAGTAAAATGTAACAGCTGTGAGGACAAGGTAAAACTAGTATTTCCAGAGCTAAAAACTAATCTTTTCCAAAAGGAAATCTTCTTGGAGAGCTTACAGGCACAAGAGAAAGGAAACAGCAAAGGCCTGCAGCATTCTGCTTTCCCAAGAAGCAGTTCCGGAAGGAAGTGCTTCGCCTCACCCAGAGAAATCACGTAGAAAGCTCCTTTAGGGATGTTTCCCAGACAGGGGTTTAGAGATCCCAGATTTATTTTACTGAAACCCCTTCTTTCTCAAGAGGGCAAAGAGGCATTAACATAGCTACCCTGAATTCACTGGAGTCTTTAAAAAAAAAAAAAATGCTACATACTTAAAAAAATTAAAACTAAAAGCTGTTGGTTTTAAATGAAAAAAATCATACCGTAGTTCTAAATACAGTACCCCCAAAAGCATAAAAGTTCAGATGCTGAATGTGCTCAAACACCTTTTGATCCTGTCACTCACCTACACCAGCCTCCCCATAGCCCAGGTGGGGCGGAATGATCACCGTTCGTTTCTCTCCAACGCACATCTCTCTGAGACCCATATCCATTCCCAACACGACTTGTCCAGACCCCAAAACAATATTATACGTTTTGCCTAAATTCCACCTGAAAATGAAACAGAAGAGTGCCTGATTAGGTCATCAACCCGTTGGTACTTGAAAGTGTTCTCATGAGAAGACCACAACATCCCTTCTGTGACACTTCTGCCAAAGGTACATAACCTCTAATGTAATAATGAGGAACTTCTGCACAACAAGCAGCCTATAATGTTCAGAGGTGTCAAGATCATGAAAGTCAAGAAAAGGCTGAGGAGCTGGTCCAGAGTGGAGGAGCACATTGGAATGGGATCCTTTTGCTGTAAAGGACCTTATGGACATAGCTGGCAAAACTTAAGTGGGATTTGAGGACTAGACAGTAGTAATGTAACTTCCTGATTTCAATGGCTGTATTGAGTTATGTTTTCAATCACCTCATATGCATGCCAAAGCCGGGCAATGAATAAAGAAGACCGAAGAAGAATTGATGTCTTTAAATTATGGTATTGGTGAAGAATATTGAATATACCATGGACTGCCAGAAGAACGAACAAATCTGTCCTGGAAGAAGTACAGCCAGAATAATGCTCCTTAGAAGCAAAGATGGCGAGGCTTTGTCTCACATATTTTGAACATGTTATCAGGAGAGACCAGTCCCTGGAGAAGGACACTATGCTTGGTAAACCAGAGGGTCAGCAAAAAAGAGGAAGACCCTCAATGAGATGGACTGATACAGTGGCTGCAACAATGGGCTCAAGCATAACAACTATTGTGAGGATGGCACAGGACGGGGCAGTGTTTCATTCTGTTGTACATGTGGTTGCTATGAGTCGGAACTGACTCGATGGCATATAACAACAACATTGACTTATGTTAAGGTTTTTATAGGCTAATTTTCAAAAGTAAGCTCCTCAGTCCTTTCTTCCTAGTCTGTCTTAGTCTCGAAGCTCCACTGAAACCTGTCCACCATGGGTGACGCTGCTGGTATTTGAAATACCAGTGGCATAGCTTCCAGCATGATAGCAACATGCAAGCCACCACAGTATGACAAATTGACAGACAAAACATTGTAATAAAATGTTTTTGTGTGAAATGCATACTAAAGTATTCGAGGTGGGGTGGGGCATCATGATTCATGGCGGAAAAAGTTCTTTGTACTAGTCTTCTAAATTTTCTCTAAGTCTGAGTTTCTTTCATAGATTGTTTTGGTCAATGTTCTGCTCAGGGGTTTTCATGAGAATTTTTTTAATACAGAGGTTTTGGATTCAACAAGATCTGAGTTTGAATCTTGGTTCAGCCACCTACTTTGACACTGGGAAATGCAATCTCTCAGGCCCAGTTTCCTCATTTATAAAATGGAGATAACAAGACCTATCTTACCACAAAGTTCTGAAGAGTAAATAATATAATAATAAACTTAGCAAGTGCAGAGTTAAGTGTTAAGGGCTCAGTGAATGGATGGCCTCAAGGATGTAAAGTCCTTGTGTTTGTAACAGTTTATGACTCCAGAGAAATAACTCAGGGTTTAATGAGGGCCATAGTTTTGACTTGGAGCCCTAGTGGTGCAGTTGTTAAAAGCTTGGCTGCTAACCAAAAGGTCAGCAGTTCAAATCCACCAACCACTCCTTCTGGAAACCCTATGGGGCACTTCTCCTTTGTCCTATAGGGTCCCTATGAGTTGGAATCGACTCGACGGCAGTGGGTTTTGTTTTTTTGCTATTGTTTTGACTACTCTCGATCTCCATGGTCCCCAGGGAACCCAGATAAATAAAAGCTGGCTCCGACACCTCAGTCACTACTAAAAGTAAATCTATTTCAAAATCTACAGCATTCCTACTACTTTCTAAAGGCAAACCGGAGGTATGCTCTTTAACCCCAAAGAAGAAAAGTCCCCTGATGTTTGGAGCCCCTTGATGTCCACCACTAGGAGGTGACGAAGTGGAAGGGAAGGTCCCTTTGGGTCACGTATCTTTCGAGCCTTCCCTGAGCCCAGGATCTCTGCCTGTTTTCCTCCTCAAGCTGGTTCCCAAGGCCAGGCTTGTTCTCTGGGACCAGCAAAGCAAAACAAGGTTTGCATTTGTCCTACCTGGGATGAAACTAAAACTGACAAAGGGCTCCCTCCTTTGTCCCTCCCCCCACACAATCCCTCCTTTGTTTGCAGCCCGGAGGCCCTCACACTGCTTTCTCCAGGAGCTGACCGTTGCAGACCTCCCATGGGACCACTCAGTTTCAGTCTTACAGAATAATAATGAATGTTTATTTTTCCTCCCTAGGCCAGTTTAAACACACAGTAAGAAAGTCCTCCAAACAATTTGTTTGCTTGTGTCATCTCTGAAAACCCCATTAATTGTTTTCCCCTCATGTCACCCTTTTTTTTTGTGCCAGCGTTTCTCTCAGACATTCTCCTCATTCCTTCTGTGCTCTTCCCAGCTTCCCATCCACTCCCCGCTTCCTGCTTCCGTTCTGCACATCTGCCCTCTCTGGCTCCCCGCCCACGTGCTTATCAATCCTCTTAGCCCTGACAAATAAGTGCTGAACAAGTGCCAGGGGCAACATCTGCTGAGGAGCTCCAGGTGGGACTGGGTCCCATCTCCAGAAGCAGCTTCTCCCCCACACACAGGTAGGCAGGCACTGCCGCACTTCCCATTATTCAGAAGAAACCAGCAGGGACGCCCAGTACGTTGCTGATTTACATGTAACACAAATGACTCTCAAGGTACAAAATGGTCCCTGAAAGAGGAAGGAGCCTGCATCACCTGACTCCCCCATGCTCTGTTAAGAATGCTGTGCATCTGGCATGACTAATGTAACTGATGGCACTCAATCGCACATCTGAAAGATGCGGAACTGGCAAATTCTGTGGTATATATATATATATATTTTACAACAATTTGAAAAAAAAAAAAAGCAAGCTGTGACTCCACCACACGCACATCTGAAGGAAGGCTGGAAGACAGAGTCTCCCCCAGCCCACATGGAAAGCATTTCCTGAGCCCACTGGGAAGGAATTCCTTTGCTCATTTTCAACCCCCACTTCCCCTTTTCACAGCCTTAAGAGCACAGGACAATAACATGAACATTAACAATGGCAATGACAGCAAGCCACTGACCTCACAGACTATTCTAATCTGTTGGACCATTTTTGCAAGCACAGGCTCACTTGACCCTCAGAACAACTACAAGCTGTGCTTCTTCCCTGCTGCCCTTCACGTGCTTCTATTCAGTAACTGGTGGTTGAGATTTCTTTGGAAGGAGATTTGTTGTAAGCCAACCAAAAAACCAAACCTGTTGCCATCGAGTAGATTCCAACTCATAGTGACGCTATAGGACAGAAAAGAACTGCCCCATAGGGTTTCCAAGGCTGTATAACTTTATGGAAACGGACTGCCACATCTTTCTCCAATGGAGCAGCTAGTGGGTTTGAACCATCGACCTCTCGGTTAGCAGCTGAGTGCTTAATCACTACACCACCAAGGCTCCTTTGTTGTAAGCCAGGGCCCCGTAAACCTGGGTACTAGAAGCTATGTATGTACTTCGTTGATTCTAAAATGCGTATCTTTTCACATTTTAACATCTCTGTAATTGGGATACATTTTACAAATAACAGTGTCTCACTGTTTTTAGGCAGCATTTTGACTTTCTTAGAGATACACAAAATAATGATGTTTCCAATAATCAAGCCATTTTAGATTTGATGGACTACATTAAATGCATTAAAATATAGGACCTCGTAGCACCAGAGGGCTTGCTCTGAAGGGTATGGTGATAGTATGTCCCCAGGGCTCTCTCCATGCCTGGCGTTCCCCAGCCACACATCTCACCCAAAGCTAGACGGCAGGGGGGTAGGTGGGAGGGAGAGAGGGTCCCTTCCCTTCTAGAATAAATGCAGCAGCACATACATACTTACATGAAGTCTTTCTCCCCAAAACCAAACTTAGGAATCTAAATCGGGCTCAGTATAAAAATGAATATACTTGTATTCCAAAACCCAAACCTGTTGGCCTCGAGTCAATTCCAATTCGTAGTGACCCTGGAGTAGAACTGCCCTCTAGTGTTTCCAAGACTGTAATCTTTACAGAAGCAGACTGCCACATCCTTCTCCTGCAGAGCAGCTGGTGATTTCAAACCGCTAACCTTTCAGTTAGCAGCCAAGGACTTTAACCCCTGCACCACCAGGGCTCCCTATATTACGGCAATATAAAGAAAGGCTGAGAATGTTTCTTCACCAGTGAAAAGAATATTGTATTAATTTGTAGATACATCTGAAGATTCAGATACCTAAGAAGCAAAGCTTCCTTTATATGCACGATACTAGTTTATACTCTTGATTCCGGTTTAATATATTTTCAGAATGCACCTCAATTGATCAACATTTATAAAATGCCCCCTTTGTGCTACGGTATGTGCTAAGCGTAGGGAGTAAAAACATTAATAAACACATTGGGTGACCCCAAAGTATTCAGGCCAGTGACAGAGACAGAAACAAAAATAAATAACTAAAATACGGATAATACAAAAAGTGCTATGGACCTGTACACCAATTTTCATTGCAGCATTATTCAAAATAGCCAAAAGGTGCAAACCACCTAAACGTCCATCAACAGAGGAATGGATACACAAAATGTGATACATGTGTACAATAAAATATTATTCCACTATAAAAAAGGGATGAGGTTTTAATAAATGCTACAACATGAATGAACCCTGAAAACATTATGCTAGGACAAAATGATACATATTGTATGATCCCACTTATATGAAACATCTGGAATAGACAAATGCAAAGAGACAGACAATAGATGAGTGGTTACCAGGGGCTGGGGTTAGGGGGTAGAGGATGGGAAGCTAATGTGTAATGGGAACAGAGTTTCCGTTGAGGGTGATGAAAAGTTTTGGAAACAAACAGTGGTGATGGTTGCACAACATTGTGTGATTAATGCCACCGGATTGTGCACATGAGGATGTGGATGGTTAAGACGGCAAATTTTATGTTGTACAGGTAGTCCCCGTTTTAAGTCAGTTCTGCTGGAAGTCAAATACCTCATTTTCTTTTTTGTTTTTGTTTTCATTATATTGCCTTTTATTATCTCTATCTTCATAAATCCAATCTTTGTCTTCGGGGGTTGCATCAGCAAATTATGCGCTGCAGCATTGTATGTAGTACATATTACTAACGATAAGATGTAAAAAAAAAAAAGCACAGTCGTAAGTGCAGTACGTAGTAACCCTTATGGGTCGTAAGTCAGGGACTAACTGTATGTATTTTACCACCAGAAATAAAAAAAAGTGTTAGGAGACTACAGAAGTGGGAACAGTTGATTGTAAGGAAACCTTCTGAGAAGAGAAAGGACATTTAAGCCAGGAAAAAAGTTAGCTAGATGGGCGGCAGACTAGAGAGACAGGGTGCAAGCAGCAGTGTATGGCCTGCACCACTGTACGTGGTGGCCCTGGGAGGCTGAAGACGGGCCCCAGCGGGAAATGAGACTGGCGAGGCAGAACAGAGCCAGGCAAGGAGAGCCTTAGGTGCCATACTACAGACTCTGGACTTTATCTGTGGGTTCTTCTTTAAAAATTGTTTTTGTTGTGGTAATATATATACAACACATTTGCCATTTCAACCATTTTTCTATGTACAATTCAGTGACATTAATTACATTCACCATGTTGTGGAATCACCATCATTATCTGTCACCAAAATTTTTTCCCACTCTCAATGGAAACTCGGTATCCCTTGTGGGTTCATTTTTAAAAACGAAAGTTATATGAAGAGATCTGTTTTTCAGAAACACAATTTTCACAGGATAGGAAGTGGCCTGGAGCAGAAGGGAAACCATTAATAGGATACTCTTAGGACAATGAGCCTGAGCAGTGATGAAGGATTAAGGCACAAAGTGGGGAAGGCATGGAGACGAGAAAAGCTCTTAACTAGTATTTGATGAAAGGAAAAGGAGACTCGTGGGAACACCCAACGTTTACCCGCCAAGCTCGCTCCCACACCGTTCCCGGGTGGCCCTTACGTGGAGTCCAGCAGAGTCCCGTCCAGAAGTGAGGCATTGTAGTGATACTTGAGGTAATCCCCCTTCTTACTCAGCACAGAGCAGTCAGGGGGCTTGTAGTGGGAGGTGATGCTAATAGAGTCTGAGGGGTTGTGGAAGTCGATCACGTGGATGTCAAACACCAGCACGGCTGAGCCAGGGATGTTCCCTAAAGGACAGATGCGGTGAATTAATGAATGAAGCCTCAAGCAGCAGCATATGTGCCTCCCAACATCTGTCCTTGGGGCCTCCAGAAAGCAACACAGGGACCCGGATACAAAATCCTGGGCAATGCTAGGGGAATGGAGCTAGAAGAGCCTTTAAAAGTACCTAGTCCTCATTTACAGATGAGGAAACTGAGGCATGAATTTGCCCAGAGTCGTGAAGCCAGTTCAAGACTATGGGCTATTACCTCACGGAATCATTAAAATTATCATTAAAATATAATAATCATTAAAAATTCATGGCTAAATCCATCACAGACGAGGAAACCAAAGCTCAGCCAAATTAAGGCTCACCCACCAGAAGTAAGAGGTGGGATGAGAAAATTCTCTGTAGAGTGAAATTCACTCCAGCGTCCTATCACTGCTCCGGGGGGAAAAAAACTAACTAACATAAACTTCATAAGGGAAAAAAACTAGCCAAAATTGGTACATATACAGTCCTTATTACAGTTCACAAAATGCTTTTAAAATACATCCTGTTCGTTCTACACAAAATTATTAATATTCTTTTCCATTATCTTCAAACAGTATCTTATATCTGGATAATGTTTTACAGTTTGCAAAAGTATTTTCACATACATTATCTCATTACATCCCTGCAGCAACCCTGTGAGGGAAGTATTACCATAAATCAAGATTAACAGACATTCCATGAATTTAACAACAGCTTTTCAGGGGGTCGGGAAAGACCTTAAACATATGCATTAGCTGAAAAAGACACACCCCAAACCATATTAGAGAAGTTTTTTTGGTTGCCCTGGAGTTGGCCCCCAACTCATGGTAACCCCATGTACCACAGGATGGGATCACTGTGCTCCGTAGGGTTTTCACTGGCTGTATTGAAGGAAGTAGACTGCTAGGACTTGGAAAAGGTGCCCCTGGGTGGACTCGAACCTCCAACCTTTTGGTTAGCAGCCAAGGATGTTAACAATTTGCACCACCCAGGGGCTCCATTTCAAAAAAGTTTAAGTGTAAAAATTTTTTAAATACTGTTACTTAGAATCAAGGATGTATAATATTATCATTAGCATTATAGATAAGAAAACCAACTCAGATATAACTTGGTCAGAGAAACAACATAGCTATAGACAATTGAAATAGAGATACATGAACACCAACTGCCCCACCCCGACCCCTTACCTCCACCATGTACTTTTCTGAGTCTCTTTCTTGTTTGTGCTCTCTCTCTAACACACACACATACACACCCTAACGGGTACTTATTAAGTACCAGGCACTCTTCTAAGTGCTTTTTATGTATTAATTTATTGTATTCTGTAATTCTATATCCCCAATTTACAGGTAAGAAAACTGAGGTACAAACTTTGGGGCTTGCCCAAAGTTAACGGTGTAGTAATTAGAGAAGCATGTACTTTGACAGCAGAACACAGGTGCTCAATATTCACTAGCGATGAGAGTTGCTGATGTGGATAGTAACAGGGTGCAGGATCTTTCTCATAGGAAATAGAAATTGTAGAGGGCCACCGACCAGAAGTTTGCTCAAGAAGGTTTCTCAGAATCAGGGCCAAGGGCAGCTCTACATGGGGAACTAACACACACTAAGGGATGAGTAGCTGTAGAGTGGCATCAGAAGTTTCTTAACCTTGTCACTGAACTGAAAATGTAGAAATTGTTGAATTGGTGTATATGGTCTGCTGTGTATATTCTCAACAATAACAAATAAATTATATGAAAAATAGTAGAGGCACAGATGACAAAAAAATAAAAGCAGCCGACTAGCTCACCCAGAAGGAAACTCTGCTGCTCCTGGTGGTTGTGAGTTTTCTCTGAGAGCTCTAGGACTTAGGGCTTCTGTTTAGAGTTCTTGGTTCTCTACATATGGGTATCAACAAATCACTGTGCATGGAAACTCATTCATTTCATTTGTTGATACACAGGTGGGTCAGACATCCCCGGGTCCACTTCTGGTTCCATCACCAATTAGATGTGTGGCCTTGGCCAAATGACTCAAACTCTCTGGGCCTTCTTATTTTATATAAAAAATGAGGATAATGCCTTAGACAATTGTTTTGAGGTTTGAATGGGATCACGGTGAGTTGTGCCTGACATTCAGCGCATAATGTGAGTAGTTTTCTTCTCCTTCCTAAAAGAGTGCTTAAAAGGAAGCTGGGGTGCAGGAAACCAGCAAGGAAGCGATATTTACACAACGCTGTGGGTAGAACCTATTTGCCTTCTCAGGGCTGTAAACACTTCCAAGCCCCCTAATTTCAGGACTGCCTTCATGGAACAAACCTGACGGCAGGAGAAGCAGCCAGAGCTTTACAGAAGGCCTAGCCCTTCCTCTCCACCAACAGTGCAAGGGAAAATGGCTACAGCAAAAAGATATGCTGATGGAGGCTGAGAGCACTAGGTAGAGCCCAGCAAGTCATTCCTTCCACAAACATTTACTGAACAATTACTATGTGCCTGGCCCTCTGGTAGGTGGTAAGGAAGTCACAAATCAGATAGATTCTCTGTCCTGGTGCCCTTCTTGGTTGAGTCCCTCAAGGATGAGCATTAAGTCCTATGAAACCCTGCAAAGAGACCACAGACACTAATCATGAGAGGACAGAGGCAGGCTCCACAAAAGAAGCTGAGTTTTACACATCAGGGCACCTCACCCCCACAGCAACATGTGATTCAGAATGAAGCAGCTTATGCCCAGAAAATGTATGAGCCTTTGATGCTTCCCAGAGCCTTATATAAGTCTTCACAAAGCTCTGTCTCATACTTGATTGAAAGCCAAAAGGATAAAAATAAGCAAATGTTTTCCATCAATGCATTCTTCTTAGTGGAAGGATTAGTCATCAGTTCATAATGAAATAAGGATACTCAGAAAGTATTTATCTATTTCTGTACATACTTGGCTAGAAGTACAAATTTACATGATAAAAAACAACAGAGCATCAAGACATTAAACAAGGTGTCCAAGACATGAAGCAAGACCTGTTGAATGTGTCACAGGCTGTGATCCGTTGTGGCTTAATATATCAGAAATTAAAATCAATGAGGAAAAAAAAAGTTTCTCCATGGCACACTATAGTTTCCAACCAATCAGATATTTCCTAGATCATCTGGGACAAACCCTACCGAGAAAACTACCAGGATTCATACGATACATCAGTGAAAGTAAGAAGGAGGTTAACAAACTGAATATTTCCAGCAAACAAGTCCAGCCAGAATCTCATCAGCAAGAAGAATACAAAAGCAAAATAAATACTGCATCAGCTATTCCTAATCAAGTTAATTAAAAATGATGTGAGAAAACATAATGTAAGATGGAAGCATCATTCAAAACACACTGCAGCCACTAAAAAATTCGATTGGCATGGGAAGTTGTTCACAATAAATTAGGTGGAGAGAGAAATTACAAAGTAGTACATATAGATGATCCCATTTTTGTCAGTATTTGTTTTTGTTGGTACATATTTCTTTTTACCTACAGAGACTCACACGTACCCAAAAGCATAGAAGGACGTTCATTTCATGGTTAACACTGTTAATTTTCTGGGTAGTAGGATTATGGGTGATTTTTGTTTTCTTTGTTTATCTGTATTTTCTCTTTCTAAGGTCAATATACATTATTTGTGTAATTTAAAAAACAGAGTTTGCTGTTAGGGTGACAAACATGTTCTAAAACTAGATTATGGTGATGGTTGCACAACCTAGTCAATGGACTAAAAATCATTAATGGATGACTTTTATGGTGTATAGATTTTACCTCAGTAAAGTTATCAAAAAACAAAGAAGACAGTTTTGCAGCTTACTCTTAAATAGTTCAGACAAAAAAAATGTAATTATAGCACACACACGAAAAAAAAATCCAAACCAAACCCATTGCCGAGTCGATTCTGACTCATACGGACCCTATAGGACAGAGCAGAACTGCCCCACAGAGTTTCCAAGGAGCACCTGGTGGATTCACACTGCCGACCTTTTGCTTAGCAGACGTAGCTCTTAACCACTACACCACCGGTGTTTCATTATAGTGTGAGATCAAATAAATATAGTAAGATGTTAGTAATTAGTGAATCTAAGTGGAATTCGCTGTACAATTCCTTCAATTTTGGTGCAGGTTTAAAAATTTTTTTAAATGAGAAGGAAGAAAAGGGTAGGGGAACAGGGAGAAGTAACAGTGACATTAGAAACTAAAGCTAGCTGGGCACTTAAGCTGGACCTCAGGGTTTTGGTTCCCTAGAAGCCCTTGTTCCAAGCAATGTGAAAGCAACACACAGTTATTGCCACAGTGTACACAGCGCTCACCTCTTCCTTCCTCTCCATACCCCAAGTGAGGGGGGACCACAATCCTCCGCTTCTCTCCAATGCAAACACCAAGTAAACCTTCATCCATTCCAGGAATCACGTAGCCCTGCCCAATGTATGTGTCAAAGGTACGGTTCCGGGAGTAGCTAAAAAAGAAGAAAAAAAAATAAAGAGGTTACTAACAATGGACACCATAGCAGCGGGATAAATTAGAGACCTCCAGAACCCAAAAGAGAGGACACAGAGCCATGCTCCCCTGCAATGGTGAACAATCCCCAGTGTCTGAGTAGCCATCTAAAGAAACACTCCCAGAAACAAGACACCAACCCTCTCTGATTTGGTCAGGTTTATGGATGTGATAAGGGTCATAAGAAGCAACCACACAGAAATGTAGCTAATGTAAACTTGACTCTGCATTTGGAAACCATGTCAAGTTACTGAAAAAGCATCAGAGGTAGCCCTTACCACAGACTCGGAAAGTATCACAAGGAGACTGTCCCCACTATTCAAAGAAGACCAAGTCTGTATGTGGGACATGAATATTCTGATTGCCAGAAAAACAGCCTATACACTGAGGCCAACTTAATTCTTCAGTCTCTACCACAGCCTGGATGAAATATCCCTACTGTAATCACTGCTCACCAAGCCTCCCTCTAGTGAGCGCTTGGGTGTCCCATATGCCACTGGCAGGAGGTCTGAGTATTCTACTCAATGGAGAGATCCAGGCTCTGTATAGATTGCCAATTGACTCTGATGTCTATTAGTTTGATTAAAAGCCTGATGATTCCAACATAAAATGATAAAACCTCACAAGTCAAGTCTACTACCAAACTCTGCACCACAGTGATCTGCACCCATCACCCACCCCCACCATGCGCAGATGTGGCAAAAACCCTGTCCTGAAAGAGCTAGTCTGTTTCACTGTTACCTCATCAGACACAACCAGAGGATGTGCCTCAGAGAAGACTGCCAGCCATGGAGGGCCAAAGAGATGAAAAGGCAAAGCTGCGAGGGGCTCTCCCTTTTCAACATCCCTCACAGACCACAAAGCCAAGGGGCATGAATAAATGATACTTACGAACAGATGATTCTCCTCACACAGGAAGCGGGAGATTATCTGCATAAGCCTTTAGGGGAGGCTGTGGAGAAGGACTCCTTCCTGCCTCACTGAGGAGAGCAGCCCCACAGTGAGCAGCTTCAAACCTCATCCCCTCACTTGGCCGGGAAGGGAACACAGCAGGGAAGAGAAGGAAGGATCTGGCTGTCTAGCATTCTCTAGCCAAGGGCAGGGCTCGCACCTTTCCCACGTTACCACCTGTCCGGCAGGTACTTGGTGATCGTCAGCAATGGGCAGCCCACTGCTAGGCACTCAGGGGAGACGAGGATACCGATGAGATGCGGTCCCTTATAAAAGGACTCTAAGGGGTGAGAGAGACAGCAAGGTGCCTCAGAAGAGGGAAGTGACAGAAGAGGAGGTGGAAAGAACTGCCAATTGGACTAGTCAGCAAAGGTTCCATGGGAGAGGAGGGGAACAGTGGACACCGGAGGATGTGGGCAAATGAACAGGGAAGAGCACTGGGGTTAACAATGACTCAGAAGAATAGATTGGATGAGAAGAGTTGGCTCGAAGTGTAGAGAACTTTGAACAACCATAATGAAAGGACATGAAAGAAAATTTAAATAAATGGAAAAAACACCATGTTCCCCAGTGGGAAATTTTCCAGTGGGAAAGTTTGAGGATTGTAAAGTTGTCAATGCTACCCCAAACTAATTGTTTGAAAACAATTTCGATCAAAACTCCAAGTGAGGCGTGGGGGGGATAGGACTCAATAAAGTAATTTGAAAGTTCATTTGGAAAATGAAACAATTAAGAATACAGTTTTAAAAGTACAGTGTATAGCATGCTATGACTCCCATAAAAATAAAAATAGAGGAATAAATAGATGTGTACTTCAATGTGTAAGTACAGAAGACCGATGAAATTAATAACACTAGATCCTATGGGGAAGGGAACTAACTGACTGAGGGACAGAAATAGGAGGGAAAATTTTCATTGTATACCTTTAGGTTTTTGAACCATGTCAAATTAAAAGGCTATTAAAATTAAAAGTGTGATACTGGCCCAGAAATAGTTATATCAATGGAAAAGGATAAAAATTCTAGACAAAAACCCAAAAGTGTATATAAGAATTTGGTACATAATAAAAGTCATATTTTAAATCAGTGAAAAAAAAATGCAGAGTTACTCAATAAAGCATGTTGGAAAAACCAGCTAACCATCTGGAAAAAAATAAAGTTAAATCTTTCTGTTACACTGAATACCCCAATAAGTTCCAGATGGATTAAAGGTTTTAATATGAAATCATTTATGAACATGGAAAGAGACTGTGGAAGGTAGTTAGTATCAGTTACCTCACGGTGGTGAGAATGGAAGGGGTTGATGAGAAATTATCACATTTTTCATTATACATCTTTGGATTGTTTCACATATACAATAAGAACATACTACTTTTGAAGATAAAAATTCTAATAAATAATATTTTAAAGGATAAAAAAGTAAAACTATTAAAGGGCTTGAAGGAAATACGGGGAAATATTTATATATTCTAGGGAAGGGGAGAGACCGTAGCAAGTCACCAAAGACAGAACCCATAAAGAAGAAGTCTAATGTATTTAACAACATAAATAGTTTACATTTAAACAAGTCACAAATCACAAGAACCAAAATTAAAAGAGACTGGAGAAACCCTGAGAGTATGGCCCCCGGACACCCTTTTAGCTCAGTAATGAAATCACTCCTGAGGTTCACCCTTCATCCAAAGATTAGACAGGCCCATAAAACAAAACGAGACTAAATGGGCACACCAGCTCAGGGGAAAGGACAAGAAGGCAGGAGGGGACAGGAAAGCTGGTAATAGGGAACCCAAGGTCGAGAAGGGAGAGTGTTGACATGTCATGGTGTTGTTAACCAATGTCATAAAACAATATGTGTACTAACTGTTTAATGAGAAGCTAGTTTGTTCTCTAAAGCTTCATCTAAATACAATTAAAAAAAAAAAAAAGATTTAGCTACAAAAATAACTACGGCAGCCCTACTCAGAATGTCAAAATACAGGAAACAACATACATGACCAAGGGGCAATTGATAACCTAAATAAAAGCAAATCTACACAGTGGACTATTACGCAGCTGTTAGGATGGCCTACATTCCAATGTACTAACATGGAAAGCTGTCTGAAACCTAAGAAAACCATGGTTCTATCAATGAGGAAAGAAATCTGGTGTACACTAGAAATATGGTCTTTCAATTAGAAGTCTAATGCCAGGGAATAAAGGACAGAACCAAACTCTCTTGTAACAAGTAATAACACACACATTGAAGGATTTTTTTGTTTTGTTTTTTTGTAATAGAAAAAGAATAAAAACAACTCAAATGTTCTCCAATAGAGGAATAGCTAAAGAAATTTGGTATATTCCTCCAATGGAATACTCTACAGGTATATATATATAAAAGATTTCTCTCTGTACATTGATAGGAAAAAAATCCCAAGGCGAAAAAAAAGCAAAGTGCAGAAGAGTGTATATAATATGTTACACTCTGTAGAATAAAGAAAAGAAGATAATCTAACATTTGTATTTGATCCGATTTACATTTTAAAAAAACCCACATACTGGAAAAATAAACCAGAAACCAATCATAGTGGTTAACTCCAGGGGGCGAGGGGAGGTGCGGATGTGAGGCAGATATCTTAACGCATTCTTTGTTTTGATTTTGAGCCATGTGGAGATTACTTTTTCTCAAAAAATGCAATGAAAAATTTAAAAGAAGAAATCCTAGGAGCAGGAAGAATAAATTATTCAAATAAAATAACACCATATAAAAATTCTTCTCTAATGTTTTTGGATGACTAAATAAACTGGAAGTCTACATATTACCTCAGAGACAGGTAGGCTGCTGGCACGACTTGTTTGCTCTACAGGAAGCTAAAGGAGTGGTTTCCAACCAACACATGCCACTTGAATGATTAAGACAGACTGAACACCAGCTGCCCACTCATAGTTTGCACCCCAAGCCATCTATACAAACAGCAGGCTGTGCCTGATAAACAAACGAAACTATGAATAACAACAGTGGCACGGGAGTGGGCCTCTGCAGCACCAGGAAGGGAGATGAGTTCATCCAACCAGTCTTTAAAGTTTGCAAAGCACTGTCATATATCTGCATCTCATTAACTATCTCTTTGAGAAGGGTATTCTAACAGGAGAAAAAACTGAAGCTCAGGGGAGTCAAATACTATCCCTAGTCACATAGCTAGTACACCACAGACAGGGACCAGAATTCACGTCTCCTAGCACCAAGTCTCTGCTCTTTCCACGGGGCCTCCTTGACCTCACCTCTGGCCACTCCCTGTTCTGGATCCCAGAGCTGAGTTTGTACTTGGATAGCCGAGCACAGTATAGGAGACCCAGGGTGGTGCGGGGAGAGTGCTTTCCATTCCCTCGTGGAAAGCCACTGGGAAGTCAAGGGCAGGCCTTTCCTGTTTTCCTTCAGACCCATCTCCCATACCCCTCAAAAAGGAGAACATTCTAATAGTCCGTGAAGGAATTCAGTATCAAAAAACAGTAACCTGTAGTGGATATCAAAATACTAACAACAAACCAGCACTGAGAGTATTCCGATCACGGTCCAGTCAGAGGTAGAATATTTAATAAGACATTCAGGTGAGAAAGGTTCCAGCTGTCTCCTTACCTGGAATCAAAGAAGCTGCCATCCAGAAGGGTGCCATTGTAATGATACCTGAGGAAGTCTCCACTTTGACTTCTCCGCTCACAGTTTTCAGGCACTACCTTATTCTCAATGGAAATGCCATCCTTGGGGTTATGGAGATCCAATAATGCAACATCAAAGACCAGTGATGCCTGTCCAGGTATGTCTTTCCCTACAGTGGAATGGAGGAACGTGCTGAAATCAGGACAGAAGACTTAAGAAGTGGTTTTAACAACAACTCAACATTCTCTGTATTGATGTTACTCATTCCTTGATGTTTTCCAGCCAAGGAAACAAACGTTCCTCCAAATCTTGAGTGGTCTCACATGGTGTCTAACCATGCTGTCTAACCATGGTGTCCAACCATGGACTGGAGGGTATAATGTGAAGCCTGACTTCCTCAGGAAAAAGAGAAAACCAACATTAATAATATGAGCGACTACCGTGCCTCTATTTTCCACGCTCATGTTAGCTCCATGTGAGTGGTTATACACCCACATGCAAACCCAAACACACAACTCTGTGGGTTTCTGTTTGTGTACACAAGCAAATCACAAACATTTAAAGATACAAATTCCAAAGCTCTGATTTGGTTCTGGAGAACACCACACCAACTTGCACTTCAGAAGTAACAGCCAATTTTTATAAGAGGCAAAAGGCAAAATTCAATCCTTTCAGTGCATCCCAAACAAAATATACGTAAATAAAACTAAAATTAAACAGTGATAACAGAGGGAAAAAATGGCACCCACAACCCAGAATATAAATAAGCCTCAAATAATTTCTATCTCACTTCTGGATGGTTCTGCTTCTCTTAGATGTTCCTCACAGTGAAGATTTACTGAGTATCTGCAAAATGACTAATCCACATAGAGACATCAATGGGCATTAGCACTCCTTGCAAAGATTAGTATCAGTCGATGAATAACTCTAAATCTAGTAATTCCCCTGTGGGGAATGATGAAATCCGCTAAAAGTAGCCTCTAGAACATGGTCAGTCCCTAAGTGCATGTGGACTGAGTTTGTGTGTGTGTATATGTGTTTGTGTGTGATGGAATATTAATCCTGTGTACCTTTCTACATAGTTCAATTTGAGAGAAAAAAGAAAAACCTAAAAGTAACCCCAGAGTTTTAATTTTTCTAGCATTAACAAGAACTGAACATGTTTTTTATTAATAGCTTGACTGAGATGTTAATTCACATAGAATACCATTCACCCATTTAAAGTGTATTCTGTTTTTAATTTTCTTAAAACAATTTTTAAAGGCTTTATTATGTAAGTCATAAGCATGTGGGTGACGTCAAAGGACTTGAACCAAGGTGAATAAACTTCCACTGGCCAAGGATGGGAGCCCTGGTGGCACACTGGTTAAGAGCTTGGCTGCTAACTCAAAAGGTCGGCAGTTCAAATCCACAGTTGCTCCTTGGAAACTCTACGGAGCTATGAGTCAGAATCAACTCGATGGCAATGGATTTGGGTTTTTTCTGGCCAAGGATGGGGCAATCTGAGTATCAGTAAGTATACCGTTGTTGTTTGCCGCTGGGTTGATTCTGACTCATAGTGACCCTATATGACAGAGTAGAATTGCCCCATAGGGTTTCCTACACTGTAATCTTTATGGGAGCAAATCACCAGGCCTTTTCTCCTGAAGAGTCACTGGGTGGGTTCCAACCACCGACCTTTTGGTTAGCAGCCTAGCTCTTAACCATTAGGCCACCAGGGCACCTATCAATAAGTATGTTGTTGCCATTGTTGTGTGCCGTTGAGTTGATCCGCACTCATAGCGATCCTATAAGGTGGTGAAAACAGTTAACGTGCTCAGCTGCTAACCAAAAGGTTGGAAGTTGAAGTCTACCCAGAGGTGCCTCAGAAGAAAGGCCTGGTGATCTACTTGTGAAAAATCAGAAATTGAAAACTCTATGGAGCACAGTTCTATTCTGACACACATAGAGTCGCCATGAGTCGGAGCTGACTCAATGGCAAGTCGTTATTCCTCAGGGAAGGGAGAATTAAAACATATTTAGGGCAGTGTTTTTCACATTTTATTTTTCTTTTAGCAAGGAACCATCCTCTGTGGAAGTAGATGGGAAGAAGACTGAGCCCCCTTCACTCAGGTTGTCTTTCTTCCTGCTCTGTAGACCTACAGAGCCCTGAAACATAGCTTGAAAACATTATATTAGAGGGTTACTATAAGTCAGGTTCCATTATTAATAAACGTCTTGATTAGAACCATATTTTCATTTCTTTTCTTAACTATATAGATCTGCTTGTTTAAATGCCTGAAGGTCTCCTTTGTCTGCCTGTCAGTGTGATTAAATGTGCCTAAAATTCAAACACGAATAATAACTGAGAAATTCTACTTATAAGCCAATCTTCTGTTTTCCTTCACAGTAAAATCATAAACAGGACACTAATTCTAACTAGTGTATTTTCTAACATTATGTTTTTCATTTGTTCACATGGAGCTAATGTCACAGATAAAACCCATCATGGAGGAGCAAATCGGGAAAAAAATTGGCAATTCTGACATTATACGGCTAACTTTCTACCTTGATGTCTACAACCTTTAGACTGTCTAGTTCAAATCTCATTTCACGCATGGGAAAACGCAGCCCAAGGTGGTTGGTGCCCAGGGACACAGCTCATGCGGCAGGGGCAGGAGGGCTTGCTTATGAATGCCAATAACCTTTAGTAAATGAAGTTTCTGCAACTCGACAATCAGACAGATGACCTACGCCAGTGTTCTCCAACAGAACTTTCTGCAGTGATGGAAATACTCTGTATCTGTGCTGTCATTAGCCACATGTGTTTACTGAGTACTTGAAACTTGGCACTTTGACAAAGGAACTGATTTTTAAGTTTTATTTAATTATAATTTAAATGCAAATACTGTATTGGACAGGTCTAACAGTAATGGTGGGTTTCATGTGGTAACAGTTGAATTAATCACTGCAATAAAAATGAGGACAGATGAGAGTGGCTCCAAGAGAGAAGGCTTACCGTCTCCATCTTCCCCGTAGGCCAGAAAAGGAGGGATGGTGATGATGCGCTTCTCTCCCACACACATTCCCAGCAGCCCTTTATCCATCCCAGGAATCAGCCAGCCAATCCCCACATACGTGTCATAAGTTTTCATGCGATTGTGACTGGAAACCAATGAGAAAGGGAAAAAGTTCCATACCATGATGACGTTTCCAACTCATCCCTCTGTGAGGTATTTATTACCCAAATCTCAGCTAAACGATGAGCCCCTACCCATCCCTGGAGGCAGGCATTTACAGTTGCTCCCAAACAGACATGCTCAAGTTGAGGAAGAATGAAAAGCATGTAATTAAACCACAATGATTCACAAAAACAGGCCTGCTATTCCATCTAGCCAAACACTAGAATGAGAAGAAAGCTCAAAGGGTTCACTGTTCTCCAGCTCAGCACCTCACTCCACTCCACACTTCTCCACAGTTTCATATACATTCATCCTTCCCCTCCTCCTTCCCTGGGGAAACTATAATAATGAACAAAACATGTATGAACCTATGTACAATTAGGATCGTCTACTTAATGATGAGATCTCAAAATACTGTTAATTTAGATTGACGTTGCTCTTAGAGTACTCTAAGATACATTAAAATTTTGACCAAAGTAAGGGAATTTATTACTGATTAAAGTTGCAAGAACCCTCTTCTGGTTTCCCCACGGACATAAAAAATCAGGCAAGACAGAAGGAATTAGTGGGCACCTCACTGATACAACCATGGATGGCGGGACTTACCTCGAATCAAAGAGTGTCCCGTCCAAGAACGTTCCGTTGTAGTGGTACCTTACAAAATCAGACACTTGGGTGGTCCGCGAGCAACTGGGAGGCTTGAAATAAGTGTGAATCTGAACCTGGTCTTCAGAATTCCAAATATCCATCAAGAGTACATCAAAATGAAGCACTGAATCCGGGGGGATCACACCAGCTGGAAATTAAAGAGAGTTCATGCTGAGAAGCTGCTGCCTTTCAGGCCAGACGTATAAATGCCTAGGATGGTGCCACACGGAAAGGAAGCCAAAACGGTTCAAGTGGGTCACTGGTATGGAATTCCAGAAGGGAGCCATGCTCCCTCCCTCTTTCCTCCAAATGGAATTGAAAGAAAAGTGAAAACAAAAATTTCCCCTCAACAAGGGCAACATTCAATACACCTTCTTTCATATCCAGAAGAAATAATCCTAAAACGGAAATTATAGCTGTGTGTGTATTCACTGCTTCTCGTTTTCCCCAGTCTAAACCTTCTAAGATTATCTAGTCTGTCTGACTGAACAGCTTGCAAATGCTCTGGTTGTTTCTGCAGATGTGTTTACAAACACGGAACAAAAACTTACAAACGCCATCACTTCCATAGGCAAGCTTTGGGGGAATCTTCACAAAACGCCTCTCATTTACGCACATCCCGACCAGAGCTTGGTCCATCCCTGCAATCAGCTGTCCTTTTCCCACATATACGTTGAAGGTGGAGTCTCTGTCATAGCTAAAGACCCAAAGACAAGAAGAAAAAAAGAAAAGTGTAAGTAGTCTCTCTCTTGATGAACCAACAACCTGTTGCTGTCAAGTCAACTCTGACTCATGGACACCCCATGTGTGGAACTGGGCTCCACAGGCTTTTCAACAGCTGATTTTTTTGGAAGTAAACCACCAAGCTTTTCTTTCGAGGCACCTCTGGGTGGCCTCCCTTGGTGAAACCAACCTATAAAAACATACCTGTGGACAGAGGGAGATCACTGCACATTAAAAAGCCTGTCGATGAATTGGTGAATGTTTTGCTGTGTATGCTCTCAACAATGACAACAAAATAAATTTTAAAATTTTTTAAATCATTTAAAAAAAAAGCCTGCTGAGGAGTTACTGATACAGGAAATGTCTTGACTGGACAGTACTTGCAGTGTTGGAATTTTTTAATTAACTTAAATATTACCAGAAAATCAAGTTAGTTAAGCACTGGCATAGCTTATCTGTTAGGGACTGAACTGTATCCCCCAAAAATGTGTGTCAACTTGGCTAGGCCATGATTCCCAGTATTGTGCAGCTGTCTTCCATTTTGTGATCTGATAATCCTATGTGTTATAAATCCTAACCTCTATGATGTTAATGAGGCAGGATTAGAGGCAGTTATGTTAATGAGGCATGACACAATCTACAGGATTATGTTGTATCTTCAGTCAATCTCTTTGGATATACAAGAGAAGCAAGCAGAGAGGAGAGGGATCTCATTACCACCAAGCAAGAAGAGCCAGGAGCAGAGCACGTCCTTTGGACCCAGGGTCCCTGCGCTGAGAAGCATCTAGACCAGGGGAAGATTAATGACAAGGACCTTCCCCCAGAGCTGACAGAGAAAGCTCTCCCTTGGAGTTGGCACCCTGAATGTGGATTTCTAGCCTCCTAAACTGTGAGGAAATAAATTTGTTTGTTATAGCCATCTACTTGTGGTATTTCTGTCATAACAGCACTAGATAACTAATACAGAATTTGGTACTGAAAGTGGGGTGCTGCTCTAACAGATACCTAAATTGTGGAAGCAGTTTTGAAACTGTGAATAGGTAGAGGCTGGAAGAGTTTTAAGGTGCCCAACAGTAAAAGTCTAGATTGCCCTGAGGAGACTGTTGGTGGAATTACAGACATCAAAGGCAATTATGGTGAGAGCTCAGAAGGAAATGAGGAGAGCTGTAACACCAGAGAAAGTGCAGATGGTGAGAAGCAGTGGCAGAGAAACACCAGCAGCAGAACTAGGAGATCAGCATGAGATGGTGCAGGAGCCGACCCATGGAACTAGAGAGCTGAGTGCCTTCAGACAGGAAGCTTCCGGGCAGAGTGGGTGCCTCTGGGCACTTGTTGGTGGAGCTAGGCTTGCTGACCCATAGAGTAAGAAAGCTGAGTGCCTTCAGGCCAAGAGGCCAAGGAACCAGGAAGCAAAAGCTGAAGAGACACGTAGCACAGGAAGCAGAGCTGCCTTGGTCTCAAAGAGTGGGACCACAACCTCTGAGGTCTCAAAGGGCGGAACCACAGCCTGATGGGTCTCAAAGGGTGGGGTCACAGCCTCAAAGAGTTGGATCTTAACCAACTTGGTTCCAGAGTGTGGGGCTGTCTTTCACGAGTGCCAGTGGGATGTTGCTGGATATGCTGCCCAAAACTGAGGGGGTGGGGCTGCCATGCCCAAGGGGCAGAAGAATGGGGTCTGCTGTGGCCAAGGGGGTAGGGCTACCACTCAGAATAGGAGAATGGGGCCCGCCCAAATCTGAGGCAGCAGAGTTGCTGTCCCAGTGGACCTGGAAGGTGGCGCTGAAGCCCAGGGCCAAGGGGCCTCCACCCAGAATCTGGAGAGTGTGGCCAACACCCAGTGTGTGGAGGGCAGGGCTATTGCCTAAATGGTCTCAGAGAATAGAGGATTATTTTCAAGCCTTGAGAGCTAATATAATGTGTTCTGCTGACTTGCTTGGTGACTGTTATCCCTTCTTTCCCTCCAATTTCTTCCATTTGTAATGGAAATGTCTAGCTTCTGCCTGTTCCACCACTGTACCTTGGAAGCAGATAACTTGTATGCTAGATTTCACAGATGAAGAGGAATTTTGCTCCAGGATGTAATTTGCACTTGGAGTTGACTTAATACTTTTGGAATGATATAATGGGATGAACGTGTTTTACATGTGGCGAGAACATGAATTTTGTGGGGGGAGGGGAGGGTGGAATGTTATGGATTGAATTGTGTCCCCCCAAAATGTGTGTCAACTTAGCTAGGCCATGATTCTCAGTATTGTGTGACTGTCCTCCATTTTGTGATCTGATAATCATATGTGCTGTAAATCCTAACCTCTATGAATGTTAATGAGCCAGGATTAGAGGCAGTTATGTTAATCAGACAAGACACAACCTGCTTGTATCTTAAGTAAATCTTTTTTAAGTTATAAAAGAGAGAATTGAGCAGGGAGGAGAGGGACCTTGTTACCACCAAGAAAGAAGAGCCAGGAACAGATCGTGTCCTTTGGACCCGGGGTCCCTGCACTGAGAAGCATCTAGACCAGGGGAAGATTGATGACAAGGACCTTCCCCAGAGCTGACAGAGAGAGAAAGCCTTCTCCTGGAGCTGGTGCCCTAAATTCAGATTTCTAGCCTCCTAAACTGTGAGAGAATAAATTTTTGTTTGTTAAACCATCCATTTGTGGTATTTCTGTTATAGCGACACTAGATAACTAAGGCATCACCCTAGTAAAAAAGATGTTATGCTTGTTTTGCAAAACAGCTACCAATTCTTCCATTAAAAAAAACAAAAAGTCTCCACTGTCGGTGCCGCCGCGGCCCACGTTCCGGACTGCCGCGGCCTCGATG
>NW_004444073.1:5478558-5545279 GCF_000243295.1 Trichechus manatus latirostris
GGCGAGAGCCGCGACGGGGGCCGAGCCGTGGCCGAGCTTGCGCCGCCGCCCACCCTCCCCGGGCCCCGCGAGGAGGCGTCTCAGCCGCCCGCTCCCCGTGCGAGCAGGCGCTATGGCGCCTGGCCTCGGCCGACGGTACGCAAACACACCTCTAGTTATTCTTTTTGGGAGTCAAAAAAGGGAAAATGGCGAACGACTCCCCTACAAAAAGTGTGCTGGACATCGACCTCTCCTCCCTGCGGGATCCTGCTGGGATTTTTGAGCTGGTGGAAGTGGTTGGAAATGGCACCTATGGACAAGTCTGTAAGATTTTAGGTTTTGCAACCACTCTCCTTTGATAAGAAGACCGAAGAAGACTTGATGCCTTTGAATTATGGTGTTGGCGAAGAATATTGAATAGACCATGGCCTGCCAGAAGAACGAACAAATCCGTCTTGGAAGAAGTACAGCCAGAATGCTCTTAGAAGCAGGGATGGCGAGCTTTCGTCTCACATATTTTGGACACGTTATTAGGAGGGACCAGTCCCTGGAGAAGGACGTCATGCTTGGTAAAAAAGTAGAGGGTCTGCGAAATAGGAAGACCCTCAACGAGATGGATTGATACAGTGGCTTCAACAGTGGGCTCAGGCGTAACAAGGATTGTGAGGATGGCGCAGGACCAGCTGGCATTTCGTTCTGTTGTACATAGGGTCGCTGTGAGTGGTAACCGACTCCATGGCGCTTAACAACTCCTTTGATAACGCCTGGCCAATCCGAGAGCTCTACTTTAGATGCTCATCCTTTTGGGAGGAAGCATGTGGTCTGAAGAAAGGAAACGAACGCTTCAGAAATGTGGCGAAAGTCAGGAATATAAGCATTAAAAATAATCACACGTTCTCGCACCATGAGTAGCGTGTTCTCTTTGGTGTCTGACACTATAAAAAAAGGATTGCTGTTTCAACTTTAGATATTTTAGGGTTCTCCTTTTAGCTTTCAATTGTAAAGGCTCATAAAATTAGGTTAGGCTTCTCTCTTTGCTTCCGTTAGCTTCTGTGGGTGTCTCTTAGAAAGCGGTCTTATCTATTTTCGTTTTCCTTAATGGGTCTTGCATGACAACACCTCCTTGGCGTTTCCTTAGAGTCTGCCGTCTTGAATTCCCCAACCAAGCGGAAGGGGTTTGTTTGCTTGCGAAGGGCAGCTATAATATACGTGAAAATTAAAGCAGCCTTGTCTTTAAAAAAAAAAAAAAAAGTTTATTTTCTATGTCACTGGTACCTAAAAGCAACATTATAGATATTAATGTCCAAGTTAACTTACATTTTTTAAGTCATCCAGTTAAGTTTACGAAGAGGCAGTGTGGCATAGTATGAAGCACATTTATACTCTCTTAACCTCAGTTTCCTCAACTGCAAAACAGAAATAATAATAACAGCCATCCCAAGATTTGTATAACAACATATGTGAAAAGTTATCTAAACACCTAAGTGTTATGCCAGTATAGCTATAATTGTTACAGGTAATAAAAAGTCTGATATAGTCTTGAAATTACTAATATATGTGTTTTAAAGCCTGACTATTAACGGCCTTGGGTCGGAAGATAAATAATAAAATCATGGCTGTGACCCATGCCTTCACCCTCTTCACTGTCAAATTCAGCAACCAACGAGTGCCTATTAGGAGACCGTGCTAGGTGCTTTGGGGGACACAGAAATACAAGGCATGGCCTTTGCCTGCCAACTACCTTATAAACTGGCAGAGAGGCCCACAGTTTCAGATGCTTCAGAGAGCAGCACAGTCTACCTCACCACCCCAGCCCAATGCTGCTTCCTCAGTCCTGCCCCGCCCCCCTCCCCGCTTCCATTTCTCCTCCTAGTTTTACAGCCCATTTTAATAGACTTCCTTTCTCCAAGGTCAGTAAACAGAAAGCAGGATTCCAAGTTCAGGCCAACAAGACAGAGGATAAAAGCACATGGTCAGTTTTGTGCCCGAGAGGGCTTTACACGTCTCCCCTCTATGTCCATGGGCCCAACACCTGCCCCCTGGATGCCAGCTCTTGAATTTCCCTTGGCTGAGGCCTCACCATACACTGAGCCACCATCAACCAACCAACCAGCAGCCATCGAGTCGACTCTGACTCATGGTGTCGGAGCATAACTGTGCTCCGTAGGGTTTTTACTGATTGATTTTTAAAATGCAGACTGCCAGGCCTTTTTTCCAAGGTGCCTCTGGGTAGACTCGAACTTCCAACCTTCAGCAGCCATGTGCATTAACCATTTGCACCATTAATAATGGATTAGAACTCAGGGCTTCAAAGACTTGCCAGCACAGAACATGTGCAAACTGCAACAATGCCCAGGATAAATATAGTTTCCATCCAGATAATCTGAATATAATTTCCAAATTTCATGAGAGTGTTTAATGATAACTTGTATTTAGAGAGTGCTTATTATGTGTCAGGCACAGTGGCAAAGTAAGCAACAAAGCTTTACATGTATACTGCCTCACTCAGTCTTCATATAACACTTAACCATGGGCGCTATAATACTTAAACGCCTTGGAGGTTAAAAATTCCCCAAGGTCACAAGGTTCGCCAAGTGGGAAAAACCTAGGACCCTGGACTGTGCAACTCTCACCCACCAGCACAGGGCCTCCTAGATGGTGCATACAAGTTGCTGCTACCTCGCAGTATTAATTTCTTCACTTGACGACTACCTATATGTACTGTGAACAATTAAGCAGCAAAGTGTTAAAAACAAAAACCCCTTTCTGAAAGAAAATGTACACATTTAAACACACGAGGATCTAACAAGGTAAGACCAGTCTTATCTACTGCTTAAACCTCTGACCATCTGGAAAAATCATTTTTCTGCACAAATTTATGCTGCTCAGCACAACTGGCATAGACTCATGTGTGGCATCAAGCCCAGAGCTGGTAATAAAAATTACTCCTGCAACTATTTGTTCTGTAAGCCGTCACCTGAAGTACAATCAATCAATCAATCAATCAATCAATCAATAAATTACTTCTGCAAGCCTGGAATAAGCACTTTACACAGCCTTGCCGGTGTCTGACTTATTTACACCCGTTACAGTTGTCCCAGTCAGGTCCTGCAGCAAACAGACGGTACACCCAAACTGGGTAGTTCCAGAAAAGTTTTTAACAAAAGAGCTGTGTGCAAAGGTGTGTGTGCTGTGCAGGGAATCACAAGGGACAGTGTAGTACCTCTGGGGCTATGGCAGGGGGTGCTGTTACCACACCTAGGCCTGAAGGACCCAGGTATAGGGAGAGCAGCTCAAAGCCACCTGACTGGAGCTGGGACCTTTGCTGACAGTGTGCACAGCCTGTGGTGGTCTAACAGGCAGGGAGCCAAAGGAATAAACACCTCTACCTCACTCCCTCCCTCTGACCCTTGCTGATGTCCCATTGGCTGAACCCAACCAGATGACAAGAAGGTCACTGATATAAATAATAATATGCACACGGATGGGCATTGGTTATAAAATGACAGTAGTAGTGTCAGAAACTGTCTAACTTCTGGCGGGATAATGAGAATCAGGATCAGCCCAAAGCTGATCTCTATGAGATGGAGGTCAGACTTTTTACCCATTCTAACACCAGCCGTCCTCCCCATGGCACTCTCTACTTTTCTGCTGGGTTTGATAATTCAGTGCAATGGCTACACAGACTCATAGACCATACTTACAGTTAAGTGGTTTATTAAGGAAGCAACAGAGTACAACTCAGGATCAGGATCAACAAGATAGAACTCAGGATCAGGGTCAAGAAGCATGTAGGCAAAGTCTGGAAGGCTCCTCGGAAGAGGAGAGCACATCCTTCCCTTCTTCAGTGCAGGACAGCTCTCTCAGCTCCTCTCAGTTGTGCAAGCAAGCAGGACCATGTCTCTGCCATGCTCACCCCTCTCAGATGTAGAGGACTCCCCTCAGCCCCCTCAGAACAGGCTTCTCTCAGCTCCCTGAGGACAGGCCTCTCTGCATTTGGGCTCCTTGCCATCACCACCAACTCTGCTGCAGGGCCCCTTCCAGGCCTATCATCACCAGCTGTGTTGCACGGTCCCTTCAGGGCCTCTCCCTGTCTTCAGTGTTATAGAGTGTGATCACTAAGGTTGTGTGTCAACTTGGCTGGGCCATGATTCTCAGTGGTTTGGCAGTTATGATGTAGTTTGGCGGTGATATGATGATGTGATCACCTCCAGAATAAGATCTGATATAATGTGATCACCTCCAGAATAAGATCTGATATAATGTGATCACCTCTATGATGGGATCTGCTGTGAGCAGTCAATCAGTTGAAAGGGAGTTTCCTTGAGGGTATGGTCTGCATCCAATATAGGTGAACTTTCTGGCAAGGCTCGCTGGCTTTTGCTCACTCTGGATCCTGCAGCAGCTCCTGTTCATCTGATCTTCAGTTCTTGGAACTTGAGCTAGCAGTTTGCCTGCTGATCTTGGGATTTGTCCGCCTCCACGGTCTGGATCTTGGGTTCGCCAGCCCTTGAAGCTACATGAGTCGGGAGAAGCCTCCAGTCTGACCTACGGACTTGGAACTTTACAGCCTCTACAACTGCATGAGCCATTTTCTTGATGTAAATCTCTCTTTCTCTCTTTAGACACCTTACTGGTTTGCTTCTCTAAAGAACCCAGCCTAAGACACAGCCCTTGACTCATGTTACACTTCTTTTAGGAGGTTCCTCCCCTCTTCTCTCTCTCTCTCTGCTTCTCTCCTTGCCTTTTGTCATGGTTTGAATTATATCCCCCAAAAAATGTGTGTATCAATTTGATTTTCCTGTATGTTGTAAACCTGCCTCTATGATGTTAATGAGGGAGGATGGGTGGCAGTTGTGTTAGTAAGGCAGGACCTGATCTATAAGACTGGATTGTGTCCTGAGGCAATCTCTTGAGATATAAAACACAGAAGTGAGCAGTGAGACAGGGGGACCTCATACCATCAAGAAAGCAGTGCCGGGAGCAGAGCGCGTCCTTTGGACTGGGGTCCCTGTACACAGAAACTCCTAGTCCAGGGGAACACTGAAGAGAAGAAGGCCGACGGAGAGAAAAAGCCTTCCCCTGGAGCTGACACCCTGAATTTGGACTTTTAGTCTACTTTGACTGTGAGGAAATAAACTTCTCTTGGTTAAAACCATCCACTTGTGGTATTTCTGTTATAGCAGTACTAGACGACTAAGACACCTTTCTTGCCTTTTCTCCTGTTTCTGGCATGGCCTTCCCACCACAGCCACGAACTGACCAATCCTCTCTTAGCAGGCCACAGGCATTTCATTTGCATAGTAGGCTATAGTCACTTCATTTCCGTAAGTGTATTGACCAATCTCTGCAAGGTGTGTAACACAAAGCAATCACAGGGCAGGCTGCAGCCCATGGACAGATATCAAACCGTAAGTTGTTTACAGCTTACCCAGGAAATTCAATCAACCTTGACAAAAGTAACAAACCCTCTGGGGTAGAAAACCAGGGCAAAGGTAACTCCTCATGGCTTAGGGGAAAAAACCTCTCAAAAACTGCTTTGCTAAAGAATCAAGGCAAAAGGCCAGATAAAGGAACTCATTTTACCACAGCGGGAGAATTCTTGCCTTCCACGTGGGAGACCAGGGTTCCATTCCTGGCCAATGCATCTCATGCACAGCCACCACCTGTCTGTCAGTGGAGGCTTGTGTGTTGCTATAAGGCTGAACAGGTTTCAGTGGAGCTTCCAGACTAGGCTGAAAAGACCTGGCATTCTACTTCAGATAATCAGCCAATGAAAATCCTATGGATCACAAAGGTCTGATGCACAGCCGATCATGGGGAATAGTGCAGGACTGATCATGGAGGATGGTGCAGGACCAGGCAGCGTGTTGTTCCTTTTTGCATGGGGTCTCCATGAATCAGGGTCGACTCAATGCCAGCTAACAACAACAAGAAGACAGCGCACATATATTCATACATATATTCACATATATTCTCCCAAAGCAAAAAGTAGATGGAAAAGGGTAATTAGCAGACCCAGAGAGGCAAATGGAAATCACCCAGCACATGCAACATCCCCATTTCCTCTCCACCTACTTATTTTTCTCCACTGCTCATTCACTGCTGTAGACCCTTCATTCGCCCCCCCTGGCTCTCCTACCTTCCCCTGCCCTGGAAGGGGTGAGAGGAGGTGGCTACAGCCCCCTCCAGTGCTGCTCTTCAAAATACTGTTCCAAGGATCACTAAGACAGAAGACATGATGTAAAACCCATCATATTCAACTCACTAAGCTGCCTACACACAAACACACATTATCTCGTGGCACATTCCCCAGGATAAATAGCTACCCCTGTGGTTATATTCTTAAAGCATAAATACTATGGCTCTATTTCTAAACTTAGATTTAAATCTCCAGTGAGAATGAACTTTTAAAAGAATACGTGGCAAACTGAACACACTCGCTCCCTAAGGCCCCCAAAGTTCATTCCCTCTCCAAGCCCCTAAAGCTTCTCCTTCTAAAAACGAAAACTCAGAGAACTGGAGAGGAGTCAACTGCAGTAGGAGATAGTAACAAATGCTGGAAGATGAAAAGGGAATCGAGGAACAAGAACTGACCTAGAAAGGAAGAAACTGAATCCAGGTGTGTGCAAAAGGGGATCCAGCCAGGGTGGGGTCAGTGAACCTCCCAGAGCCTGGAACAGGCTCCAGAGTGGTGGGAGCTGATGCGGGGGGAGGGGGAGCCTGGCACTTAAAAAAGGGGCACTGGTTCAAAGGCAGCACTCAGGCGAGCTCGGCCCCACCCCAGAGCCCCTTCCCCATTCCTAGCAGCGTGGCAACTGTAATTTCAAACTGTAGAGAATTATTTAACGTTTTTCTAAAAAAAAAACTCTGTGTATATGTGTTAGTTTTTAAACATTAAATTAATCTAGAAACTCTTCGGAAAAATTAACATATATTTGTACTACTTGCTGCCAAGATTATTATTTCAAATCCAGAGACAAAGGGAAAATGGCCCTAACAGAGGAGGGGGAGAAAACTGCCCTGTGGTTAACAGAACTGAAGCCCACATCAGCTAGGCGATGAAGTCAGCCATGTTCTCAATGCCAGTTTTAGATTCAGCTTAAACAATTAAAAACTGAATACAAATGGAAATAATGAGACTATTCACGCACTGTGAAGAAGGTAACCAATGTCACTGAACAATTTGTGTAGAAATTGTTGAATGGGAACCTAAACTGCTGTGTAAACTGTCACCAAAAACACAATAAAATATTATTAAAAAACACAGAATACAGCGGTTTTCAACATTAAAGAGACGTTCTGTTTTGAGAACTCGTAACAGGAGGTAATAACAGAGCAAGGCTGCTGGACATGAGAGCGAGCCTATGGGTGCCTCAGAGTTGGTCCAGTCTCCGGTCGACTTGTGTTTGATTCACATGGGGTTGCCTGTCTTAGTTATCTAGTGCTGCTATAACAGAAATACCCAAGCAGATGGCTTTAAGATAGAGAAATTTATTCTCTCACAGTCTAGTAGGCTACAAGTCCAAATTCAGGCTGTCAGCTCCAGGGGAAGGCTTTCTCTCTGTCGGCTCTGGGGGAAGGTACTTGTCATCAGTCTTCCGCTAGTCTGAGAGCATCTCAGCACAGGAACTTCAGGTCCAAAGGACGCGCTCTGCTCCCAGCACTGCTTTCTTGGTGGTATGAGGTCCCCCTGTCTCTCTGCTCGCTTCTCTCTTTTATATCTCAAAAGAGACTGGCTTAAGACACCATCTAATCTTGTAGATCTCATCGATATAACTGCCACTCATCCGTCTTATTATATCATAGTGATAGAACTTACATCACATAGGGAAATCACATCAGATGATAAAACGGTAGACAATCATACAATACTAGGAACCATGACCTAGCCAAGTTGACATATTTGGGCGGGGGGGGGGGGAACACAATCCATGACACTGCCTGACATGAGGACTGTGGTCCTGCGAAGCCCTTGGTAAATGTACATGTACTAAATGTACTGAAATGTACATGAAATGTAATAAAGAAGAAGCGCCCTGTAGCTGGCTGCCCAACCCTGGGATAGTCCAGCTGAGACTCACAGCCACGTTGGCTAAGTTCACCACTCCTCCTAAACCCTGAACCCACTGCAGACCTGAAAGCGAGGAAGCCGACTCTAGCTCTTCTGCCTCCCACCTCTCTCCCCCCACCCCCACAAACTCCCAAAGGTGACTTTGGGCTTCCCAGACTCCCTGCCCCCAAGGGTATTTCCCTCAAAGAATCACCTTTAGCAGCAGCTAATGAGACCTGGCAGAGGGAAAGACAGGTAATTAACGGACTGGCAAATTACCTGTCCACTACCCAGATGGAAAAATGTGAGAATGCTGCAATGGAAGAAGTGCGGGGGGTGGGGGGACGGTGAGAGCAGGAGGGGAGAGGAGGGAAATGAGAGGGAACACACCCATTCATATCTCCACTGAGGATCGGACTGAAATGTGAGCACTTGGCTTGGCTAGCCTTTGGCACATTAAAATATCATTAAAAGGAAAACATTGCGAAGCAAAGTAAAACCATGACATTGCTGTTATGGACTTCTATTTTTAAGTAACTGCACAAATTAAAATGTCAGATCCCTATAAGTAATTCTAACTTTATACAAGTACTCAGCCCAGAAAAATACAGCCAAATTAAACCATCGATAAGAACGCGTAGTTGCTCGCAATGACCCACAAATGAAAATTAAAAGCACTGCCAGTAAGTCCTCACAGTGGGCATCGGGCAGGCCTGCCAATGGCCTCAGCAGATGGTAACGAGAAGAATCAGCCTCAGGCTAGGCTCTTTCCCTAAATTTGGCCGAGCCTCACTTCACTAACACCCAACCAGCAGCTTCTCTTTCATTATCATCTTTTTCCAAAGAAGAGCTGCTGTGCGGATTCACACACTAAACACTTTCTGCCTAGGACAGGAGTGTCCTGACTGGTCTCTCCACCACCACATTCCCCCTCTGGTCCATCAGGAGTGCTGCCAGCCCACTGGGAACCAGCCCTACTGCAGGAGTGAGCCTGGGCCCCACCTTAGAATCATGTGACTCACCCTCCACTAGGGTGGACACAGGAGCCCTGGTGGCGCAGTGGTTAAGAGTTCGACTGCTAACCAAAAAGGTTGGCAGTTGGAATCTACCAGCTGCTCTGCGGGACAACGATGTGGCAATCTGTTCCATAAAGATCACGGCCTTGGAAACTCTACAGGGCAGTTCTACTCTGTCCTATGGAGTCGCTATGAGTTGGAATCGACGCGACGGCAACAGGTTTGGTTGTTGTTGTTTTTTTTTAGGATGGACACCTGAGCCATACTGGACCAGTTAGCTTCCCTCCCGGAATCTGGAATTTGGATCAATTCCACATGGTCAGTGTTGGGTGCTGGCCCCAACAGGTCGTGTGCTGCGTGGAAAGCCTGCATGGGTTCTCCCTTCAGAGATGGAGGGGAAGAATGAGGACCCCAAGGGAGATGCAGAAAATTCATGATTCTGGACCTACAGGAGGAATCGGAAGGATCCAATAAATTCCTTCTCCTTTCTGTTTAAGCCAGCTGGAATGGGTTTCTGTGTCTTCCTCCACCCCCACTTGAGGGCAAGGATTTTGTCTGTTTTATTCTCTGTTACATCCTCGAGGAGCCCTGGTGGCGCAGTGGTTAAGAGTTCGGCTGCTAACCAAAAAGGTCGGCAGTTTGAGTCTACCAGCTGCTCCTTGGAAACCCTATGGGGCAGTTCTACTCTCTCCTGTAGGGTCACTAAGAGTCAGAATCGACTCTCAACGGCAGTAAGTTTGGTTTTTTGGTTTGGTTTATATTCTCGAAGCTAGAACACTGCAGTGAGGCCCCAAGGAAGATGATCTCTAAGGTTCCTACTCACGCTGGCAGTCTTCCCAGAGCCCCACGTGGATTAATCCACTCACTCCTCTACACAAAAACATCCAGCTCTAGGTCTCCCACCTCCTGACCCAAACACTGGGGCTTTCTGCTGTTCCCTTAGCACACTGCTCATGTCCAGGCTTCGCCAGCTGTCCACTTACTTACTCTCTCTTAAACACTCTCTCCACCTCAAGGAATGAAATCTCATCTATGCTCAAAGCCCAACTCAAGCGTCAGCTCCTCCTCAAACCCTTCCCTATGTCTTTAGCTGGAAGAATCCCTCTCTCTTCAGGAATGGTAGAGGCATCCATGTCTACTACTCACGTGGCATCTTCTGGGTGCTGGCTGATCTGTGTGAGACATAAGAAAGTACCAGTCCAGAGTTCGGAGGGCAGTTAGTAGCTGGGTGACCAATGTCACCTCACTTTCTGGGCCTGTCACCTCATCTCCCCTCAGTGCTTTGTTTTTCACTACAGCCCTCACCAACTTCTAATTCACCATGTAACTGACCACGTGTATCTCCTTACATCCCCGTTAGAATGTAAGCTCCACAAGGGCAGGGATTTCTGTCTGTTTTACTCACTGCTATATCCCTAGCAAGGAGTCCTGGTGGTACAATGGTTAAGCACTTGGCTGCTAACCCAAAGGTTGGCTGTTTGAACCCACCCAGCAGCTTTATGGGATAAAGACCTGGCAATCTGCTCTCCTAAAGATTAACCCAACCAAAACCAAACCCACTGCACATGTCGATTCCCACTCATAGCGACTCTATAGGACACAGTAGAACTGCCCCACAAGGTTTCTAAGGCTATAAATCTTTACGGAAGCAGACTGCCACATCTTTCTCCCAAAATGCGGCTGGGGAGCTTGAACCCTATGGGGCAGTTTTACTCTGTTACATGGAGTCACTATGACTATGCATGGGAATCCACTCAGCAGCACCTAACAACATCTCTAGCACCTAGAACAGTAGGTACTCAATAAGTACTTGTTGAATGAATGAATGAATATGTAAAAAGAAGTTAATCTCTGTTAATAAGCCTGATACTTTTTTTTTTTTTTTTTTGAGCCTAATTCTTTTTAGACCAAACCAAAGCAAAACCCACTGCAGTGGAGTCAATCTTGGCTCATGGCGATCTTTTGTGTTACAGAGTAGAACTACTCCACAGGACTCTCTTGGCTATAATCTTTACAGAAGCAGACCACCAGGCCTTTCTTCTGCTGTGCCAACTGGTGGGTTCAAACCACCAACATTTAGGCTAGTAAAAACCCATTGCCGTCAAGTCGATTCCAACTCATAGCGACCCTACAGTACAGAGTAGAGCTGCCCCATAAGATTTCCAAGGCTGTAATCTTTACAGGAGACTTTCACATCTTTCTTCCTCGGAGCAGCTGGTGGATTCAAACTGCACACCGACTGTTTTAACCACTGCGCCACCAGGGCTCCTTGTTTAGGCTAGTAGTCTAGCGCAAACCACTTGAGCCACTGTTATGGATTGAATTATTTCCCCCAAAAATATGTTTTGTAAATCCTAACCTGCATGCTTGTGGTTATAATCCTATTTGGGAAACGGCTGTCTTTGTTATGTTGATGAGGCGAGATTAGTGTAGAGTGTACCCTGAGTCAATCTCTTTTGAGATATAAAAGAGATTAAACAAGCAAGCCAGTAAGCAGAGCTGGGGGAAGAGAGCTGCCAAGCCACATGAAGATCACCCAGAAGCAGAAGCTCAGAAGAGACAAGGACTTTCCTCCAGAACCTGCAGAGAGAAAAAGGCTTCCCCTACAGCCAACGCCCTGAATTCGGACTTCTAGCCTCCTAAACTGTGAGAAAATAAATTTGTTTGTTAAAGCCACCATTTTTGGTATTTCTGTTATATCAGTACTAGGTAACTAAGACAGCCACCCAGGCTGCTTTTTAAAATTATAGTCTGTTCTCAAAATGTGGTATCCAGGCCAGCAGCATCAGCAATACCTGGGAACTTGTTAGAAAAGCAAATTCTCTGGCTCCACCCTAGATTTACTGAATCAGAAACTTTGTATTAACAAGCCCTCTAAGTGATTCTCATGCACATACAATTTGAACACCACTGTGTTAGAGCATCTACGGCTCTATGTTCCCAGCAGGGCATGCGGTAGGCACACAATAAATATTGACTGAATGTCTGGACCCTAACGGCCTGCAGACAGGCTGGGATGCTGTGAATGAACCAACCAGGCACTGGCTTTTCCTGCTTCCAGATCACAGAGACATATCAACTCTGAGTTCCCAGAAGGAAATCAGAGCAAGGAGGATCATCACCCTCATCCTTACTGCTAGCAATGCTGTGGAACTCCTAAAAAGCTGAATCAGAAGTGGCTGAGAAGGACCCCCCAGTGCTGGAGAGTGAGGGGAGTGAGCAGCTGCCTTCTTCTCCTTCTGGCTGCAGCAGCAGCCACAGGAGTACATTAACGAGCCCGGGAGGCTCTGAAACAGAAACAAACCACGTCTACACCAGCAGCCCAGAGCTGACGGGCTGGGCCTTCTGGCAACTGAGGATGCCCACAAGCCAAAAGGGCATCAACTGCCCCCCAGTGCCAAACAGAAAGAACGCTCTATGGAAAGAGAGCTTTCCTTTATGGTTTGTGACTCTGATTAAGGTGACAACCACCGTTCTCTTCTGGACAAAATCTCTAAATCAGAAGACAATGCCCCCAAACAGCTGGATTTCTCCTCTCCAAGCATTTTATGCAGGAATATCAAAGTCATGCCCTAACACTTCATAAATTCCCACAGGAATGAAGGCCTAAGAGAGAAAGTGCCGCTGTAACAAAATACCACGAAGAGAAATTTATTCTCTCACAGTCTAGGAGGCTAGAAGTCTGAATTCAGGTTGCCAGCTCCAGGGGAAGACTTTCTGTGTGGGCTCTGGAGGAAAGTCCTTGTCATCTATCTTCCCCTGGTCCAGAAGCGGCTTAGCACAGGGACCCCAGGACCAAAGGACGTGCTCTGCTCCCGGCTCTGCTTTCTTGGAGGCATGAGGTCCCCCGTCTCTCTGCTCAATTCCCTCTTTTATATCTCAGAAGAGATTGACTCAGGATACAATCTAATCTTATAGATCGAGTCCCACCTTATTAACATAACTGCCTCTAAGATTTACAACACATAAGAAAATCATATCAGGTGATATGACAATCACACTATGGTAGACAATCACACTATACTGGGAATCATCGCCTAGCCAAGTTGACTGACACACATTTTTGGGGGACACAATTCAATCCATAACAGGCACCTACTGTATGCCAGACGGTGAATAATGAACGTATGTTAGCTCCCTCACGCACACAGAGGCAGCATGGGGCCTAGATGCGAAAGCCAGACAGCCTGTGTTCAAATCCCTGCTCTAACACTTACAGGTTGTGCAATCTTGGGGGAGTTAAACTCTCTGTGCCTCCATTTTCTCATTTGCTAAAGGGGATAATGACCCAGTGGCACACAGTATGTGGTACCCAAAGTGTGGTTAAATAAATGCTACCCACTCCATCCCCTACCTCCTGGCAGGTATCAAAGTTAAACTTTACCCAAGCCCAGTGATCCTGGGAAGGAGACCTGGTAGGGCAACGATTAAGTGCTCAGCTGCTAACCAAGAGGTTGCTTTTGAACCCACCCAGTGGCTCCCCAGGAGAAAGACCTGGCAATCTGCTTCTGTAAAGATGCAGCCAAGAAAACCCTATGGGGCGGTTCTACTCTGTCACATGGGCCACTATGAGTCGGAATTGACTTTGAGGGCACCAAACAACATGACCCTGCAGAACAGAGGTGGTTAAAGAAATTCCCCCACCCTTTTGTTCCGCAGAATGGCTTGCTGCAAACAACTGAGCAAGGTAGACTTAATGATCTCCTCTGTTGAAATAAACTTTAAACCCGCTGCCATCGAGTTGATTCCAACTCATAGCAAACCTACAGAACAGAGAAGAACTGCCTCACAAGGTTTCCAAGGCTATAATCTTTACAGGAGCAGATCGGCAGGTCTTTTCTCCCTAGGAGTGGGTGGGGGGTTTGAATTGCCAATCTTTTGGTTCGCAGCTGAGCACTTTAACCACTGCACCACCAGGGCTCCTTCAAACGAACTTTAGACAGGCCTCTTCCTGCTTTATCTTCCTGACCATTCTTTCTCCCTCAATCTGTAATTTCCAGGCGCCTAATCCCTTATCTCCCTCTCCCTCCCCCAGGGTCTCTCAGGATCCAGGTGGCCTTTTCATAAGAAAAGAAAACATTATTGGCCTTAAGTGCAAATTCAGGAAATCACTCACCCATCCCAGTGACCAAACCCCCTTAACTTTCTTTTAAAAACCTTACAGTTGTTTGTCCCGGGGAGTAGGTGCGGGTCTCTCTCCCCACTGCTATTTTCTCTCTCTCTTAATCCTGGCCAAACCCCACCAGGGAAATATAAACATCAGTCTATTGGTAAAAAAAAAGAAAAAAATCAAACCAAACCCACTGCCTTCAAGTCAATTCCAACTCATAGCAACCCTATGGGACAGAGGAGAACTGCCCCATAGGGTTTCCAAGGAGAGGCTGGGTAGATTCGAACTGCTGACCTTTTGGTGAGCAGCCGAGCTCTTAACCACTGTGCCACCAGGGCTCCGAATGTCTGTCTTGAATATTACACTCTTTTAAGAACTATCTATATGGGATCAAACTGACAACAGTAACAGAAATTACATAGGAACCTTAGAGGCTAGTAAGTTTATGTTGAAGAGTGGTTAAATAACACGGCCAAGGTCACTCAGGGGAAACCAAACCATCTGATGGGACTCCCTCAACCTCCCATCGCTACCAAACTTGAAAATTTACTAGCATTGCGCCCATCACCCATCCTTTCCTCTTGATACAACACTGGCTAAGGCTAAGCCCCTATCTGTCCACTGGATCACACTCCTTCCTGGCTGCTCAGGAGCCCCCCTGCTCTTTTTTTATCTTTAACCTCTATCTTTATCACTAGATCCTTCTCTGACCATCAATCATGCTCAGATCCCCCCACCATTAAAACTAAACAAACACCTCTTCCTGGACCAAACATCCCTCTCCGGCTAGTGTTTTACCTCTGTCCTTCCCTCCACAGCCAAACTTCTTGAGTTGTCCACACTTCCTCACCTTCACCTCCTCAACGCAATGCCTCTGGCTTCAACTGGACTCCAGACTCCACTGAAATGGCTCACATCAATGTTACCAGAGACCTCCTTCTTTTTTATTTTTAATTGTACTTTAGATGAAGGTTTACAGAGCAAATTAGTTTCTCATTAAACAATTAATACACATATTGATTTGTGACATTGGTGGCCAACCCCCTAACAAGTCAACACTCTCCCTTCTTGACCCTGGGCTCCCCGTTACCAGCTCTACTTTTCCCTCCTGCCTTCTTGTCCTGCCCTGGGCTCGTGTGCCCATTTAGTCTCATTTTGTTTTATGGGCCTGTCTAATCTTTGGATGAAGGATAAACCTCAGGAGTGACTTCATTACTGAGTTAAAAGGGTGTCTGAGGGCCATATTCTCGGGGTTTCTCCAGTCTTTGTCCGACCAGTAAGTCTGATCTTTTTTTACGAGTTAGAATTTTGTTCTACATTTTTCTCCAGCTGTTTGGGACCCTTTATTGTGAAGCCTGTCAGAGCTGACCAGAGACCTCCTTCTTGTCAAATTCAACACAAACTCCATCATGCTACCTTGCACCACTTCTCAGAGGCATTTTCCCATTTACAATGTTACTACTCAGTCCATTTGGATACCCTCTCTTCCCTTGGCCTATGAGATACCACACCAAATGGCTGTCATGTCCAGTCCTCTGCCCATGCCTTCTCCTCTACTTAGCCCTAAATCTCTTGGGTCTAGGGGCTCCTTCCATAGCAGCCTTCTTCTCTTCTCACCTGCACATCATCCACCCTCCCAAATCCTCATCTCCAGCCAAATCTCATTCCCTAGTGCCAGATCGACAACCTACTAGGTATCTGGGGATACACAGCACTTGAAACTCCAGATGGCCAAAGCTGAACTCCTTCCACACCACTTCTCCTGCCCCCAACTTCTTCAATGGCCCCACGATCTACTCAGTGACCCAGACAGCCAGATGGGGCTTGGTGTGGCCCTTGACTTCTCCATCACTGCCTCCCAGCCAGCCAATACTCTGCCACTACTCAAGGGCAGGCCACCACCAGCTCTCAGGAGATCTGCACATTCTCCAGACCCACCTCCCTGCCTCCTCCACTCCATTCTCCACATCGCAGCCACAGGAACCTTTGTAAAATAAAAGTCTAATCGTTGTCTCCCCTGATTAAAACTCTTCAATGGCTTTCCATTGTCCTTAGACAAAATCCAAACTCCAGAGCCAGACAGATAAGATTTCTTAAAAGTTGGCCCCAGCCTTCTGGAATTTCTGGCTTCCTATCATTGCTCCTTTACCCGTCTTGTCACTTCCCTATTCTTACCCCAAGTTTGGCCATAATGAACAGCTTTCACTTCCCCCAACACACCTTCAGGCCTCTGCATATGCTCCCCCCTCTACCAGTCAAACCCCTTCTTCTCCCCACAGCCCACAGCCCTCCGCTCCTCCTGGGTAAATTTTAGTCATCCTTCAGGGCTTATCCCAGCATTTACTTGCTCTGAGAACCCATCCTGACAATCCTCACCATCCCACTCCCACACACACTACACCAAGTTAAGTCTTCTGTGCGTTTCCATAACTTCTTGCTTTTCTTCTATCACGTATGTGAATAGACTATACACCACCGACCATAGATTTTGCACTAAACTGCTGGGGTTCAAATCCCCACTGCATGACTTAAGTAGCTAAGTCCTTTGGGCAAGTTACTTGAACTTTCTAAGCCTCAGTTTCTTCATCTATAATGAGGCACCTGCCTCACAGTTTTGTGAGATGAAATGAATTAAAATATTTAAAGGCACATAATAAATGTTCTCTAAGTGTACGCTCTTATTCTTACTATACTTCTCACACTAGGTTGCAATTGCCTAGGCTGTAAGCTACAAGTACAACGAGTGTACAAGTCTTCAGGGGTAGGCACTGCATAAACATTTGCTTAATGGATGGATAGCAGCTCCTCTGTGCTCTTTCCACTGTCCTTCATAGGGTTGCCATCCCTAGAATAAAAAGTATGAGACAACTTGTTCTAGTGGGAATTGTTAATTACCATCAGCGCCAGCAGAAAGTTCGTCCTTATTTTCTAACTAAAGAAGCAACTGAAAGAAGATATACAAATCACCAATAAACACATGAAAAGATATCCAACATCATTAGTCCTTAGGGAAATAAAAATCAAAACCACAATGAAATACCACTTCACCCACTGGGATGGCTCTAATAAAAAAGACAGACAATAACAAGGAGATGAAGAAACTAGAACCCTCATACATTACTGGTGAGAATGGGAAGTGGTGTGGCCTCTTTGGAAGACGGTCTAGCAATTCCTTAAAAGGTTAAACAAAGAAGTGATGGAATAATTTGGAAAAGGATAGTGAGAATAGCAGCACAACTGGAAGAATGTAATCGATATCACTGAATTGTAAATGTAGAAACTTTTGAAACGGTATAACTACCTATGTATATTTTCACCAAAAAAAAAGGGGGTGTCCTCCAAGGTCGAGAAGGGAGAGTGTTGACATGTCGCGGGGTTGTTAACCAATGTCATATAACAATATGTGTACTGACTGTTTAATGAGAAACTATTTGTCCTGTAAACCTTTATCTAAAGTACAATAAAAATATACATATTAAAAAAAAAGTTAAAGTTACCACGTGACCCAGCAATTCCACTCCTAGATATATACACAAAAGAACTGAAAACAAATATCCACACAAAAATTTGTACATGAATGTTCATAGCATCATTAGTCATAAAAGCCCCAAACTGGAAACAACTCAAATGTCCACCAACTAATGAATGGATAAATAAAATATGGTATATCCAATCCACACAATGGAATATTATTTAAAAGAAATGAAGTGCTGATACATGCTACAACAGGGATGAACCCTGAAAACATTATGCTAAGTGAAAGAAGCCAGTTTCAAAAGAGCACGTATTTGTCTGATTCCATTTATATGAAATATCCAGAATAGGCAAATTCTAGAGACAGACAGTAAATTAGTGGTTGCCTAGGGCTGGGGGGAGGCGTTGGGGAAAAATGGGGAGTGACTGCTGGTGGGTTCGGGGTTTCTTTTAAGGAGTGATGAAAATGTTCTGGAATTAGATTGTGCAATGGTTGTACAACTCTGTAAATACACTAAAAATCACTGAACTGTACACTTTCAATAGGTGAATTGTATGGTATGTGAATTAGATCTCAATAAACTATTTAAAACAAAAGAAGCAACTGAAACAATAGTAAGAATGACCATCTCTAAGCACTTACTATGTGCTAGGCAGTATGCTAAACAGCTTATGTATACTCATTCATTGTCTGAAATTTCAAAAAAAGGCAGGTAAGGCTAAGAGGATTAAAGAAAAGATAACTTCATGAATGAGCCTAACAAAGTCTCACACACATAGCAGAAGTTCAACAAATAGTTCTCTTTCCCTAGGCAGTAGTTCACTAAGAAATCTGTGGGCACAAACCAGAGCTTGTAAAAAGTCCTGTGGAGGAGAGAGGCCTAGAGCTAGAGGAAAAGAGGGCTGAAATGGGCTGCTTCGAGGTGTTAACCCTAAAGCTAAACTGGAGAGAAGCTGGGGAGAGGTGTTGCGATCTTGGGGCATAGGTGAGGGAAGGATGCACAGGCCTGGTGCTGAGCCCCATGAGAAAGCTGGGCGACTGCTCTGGACTACCTCCTGCCCAAGAGAGCGTCTCCCCTCCCAGTAAGTTTCTGTAAAGCCTGAGTGGGAGGGCAGTATAATGTGGTGGTTATGTTCTCGGACCCTGGACGCCAGGTAGAATCTGACTCCACCGCTTAAACAAGCTTTTTTAGGCTCCATAACCTCAGTTACCTCACTGGTAAAATAGGGGTAATGACAGTACTACCTCATAGGATTGGTTTAAGGATTAAATGAATTAATGATACGTAAAGCACTTAGGAGGAACCCTGGTGGAGCAGTGGTTAAAGCTCTTAGCTGCTAAACTAAAGGTCGGGGGTCTGAACCCACCAGCGGCTCCTGAGGAGAAAGATGTGGCAGTCAGCTTTCGTAAATATTTACAGCCCTAGAAAGCCTAAAGGCAGTTCTAGTCTGTCCTATAAGATTGATATGAGTAGAAATTCGACTCTACGGCATTGGGTTTGTTTTTGTTTGGAAAGCACTTAGTTGTCCCAGGGTAGTGCAAACGGTTTGCCATGGACTACTTACTGAAAAGTTGGTGTGGTTGGAACACATCCAGCAGTAACATGCAAAAAAGGCCTGGCAATCTGCTTCTGTGACGATTATAGCAAAGAAAATCCTATGGAGCAGTTCTATTCTGTAACACGAGTCAGAATGGGCTCTACAGCAATGAGTAAAGCACTGCGAACTATGCTTGGCACATTGTAATAGCTCAATAAATGTCTGCTGCTATCATTACCTTCATCATCAACACTGTTATCAGTAAAAACCTAAAATCAAACCCTCGCGGTCGAGTGGATTCCAACTCAGAGCGACCCTGCAGGACAGAGTAGAACTGCCCCATAGAGTTTCCAAGGCTGTAATCTTAACGCTTGCAGACTGCCACATCTTTCTCCCACAGAGTAACTGATGGGTTCAACTCGCCAACCTTTCAGAGAGCACCCAAGCGCTTTAACCACTGCGCTCTGAGGGCTCCCTGTCATCAGTAAAGGGAGAAGGAAACCAGACTTCATCTGCTCCTGGGAGTTTTCGATGAGTGGCCATTTTATGCAGATTTCGCGTGTGTAAGTGCGCTGGAAGGAGAGGGCGGACGTGATTTATCTCAACAACGCAGCGCGACGTCCTATCCAAGATTCCAGCCCAGGCGGGCAGGCGTTCCAGTGAAGCGCATGGGCCGGGAGGATCACCCTTAGGCCTGAGGGATTTTGGGTCGGGGGAGCAATCCCGGAGGGAGGAGGGAAAGGGAGGAGGGCGGGGTTCTCGGGGCGGAGCTGAGGGAGGTCCGTCCGGAGTGAAAGGCCTGTGCGGAGGCTGGAAAACAGGAGACCGAGCGCTGCAGCCTTTGAGGCCGGGCTGGGTGCAAAGGGCGCGGTACCTGGAGTCGAACTTCTGGCCGTCTGGGAAGGTGCCCACGTAGTGGTAGCGCACGAAGTCGCCGCTGCGCACGGTACGCGGGCACTCGTCGGGCACGAAGCGCCGCTCGATCTGCAGCTCCGCATCCGGGCCCAGGCCCAGGCCAGCCACGGGCGCCGCCTGCCCGGTCACCCAGAGCAGCAGCAGGAGCAGCGGCGGCGGCGGGGGCCGCCAGCCCCGGGCCTTGAACGCCATTGGGGGCAGCGAGGAGAGGAGTGGGGAGCGGGTGCGGGGCGCGGCGAGGAGCTGGCGAGGGCGCGCGGGAGCTCGGGCGGTGCGTGTCCGGGCCTGGGCACCCCGCGGTGTTTGCAAGCGTGGAGAAGACACCCGCCCCTCCCCGGGCGGCAGCAACCACTCCGTTTCCTCCTGCCTCCCGCCCCCCGGCCACATTCGAGCTAGGGGAGGAGCCACAGTCGCGCGCCGGGGGCGGGCCTGCTGCGTCCAGTCCTTCCCGGACCCGGGCGCACCTAGTTTTCTGCCAGGGAGTGGTCTGGGAACTCAGAGTGGACCCGTATCTGGACCTGGGGAGGGCTCGTACCCTAGCGAGAAATCGTGAACTCCTCCAGACGGGACGACAGTCCCAAGTTGGGAGAGGAAAGCGTTCCGTGATTGTCTGCCTGTGCCTCGAGACTCTCCAGATTTTGGGCCAGGAGAGGCTCCTACGTGGCCGCGGATCTAGTTACCCTTGCTGCTTTGGGGAGGGAAGGGAGCTTAGATTAAAAAAAAAAAAAATTAGTTACAAGGACGGAATCTACATAGAATGAATCCGAAACCATCTAAGATTTTTTTCTTTTTTAATACTTAAATAAAGGAGGAGGCATGCTTTGTAAGAGACTCCCCTGACAGTTGTCCAGTCTAAAGTTGTAGGTTGCTAACTGTGAGTTTCCCCAAGCCGTCAATGGATGCAGTATGAGCTGCTATTTAACAGCAAACATTCCACTCGGTCCCACATAGGTGATAGGTGACTACGCCAGGCCAGACTTTAGTGGAGACCTAGATGCGGCAAGAAATTTATCATAGTTGTTAAACACGTCCTTATCTTAGAATTGGTTGTTTATATTTATTGAAACTCTGAAAGAATGAAAGCAAATCACCAAAGGTTTCTTAAAACCGCTACCAAAACCTGACAACGATAGTAACGAAAGGCGGGGGGAAGGGAGGGGAGAACTGAGCACCAATCTAATTTACAAATATAAATGCAAAAATACTAAAGAAAACATGAAGAGTTTTAATTCAACATTAAAGTAATACTACACCGTTACGTGGACTAATTAATTAACAAAGTCTCGGTATCCTCCGTAAGATGAAGTTAAAACATTGATAATTAGACTACCATTATACCAAAAACCCAGTCTCTCCATCCCAGTGAGGAGCAGGACCCATCCAATTGCAGGAGCCTTCATTCTAAAAGTCATCTGGACACCTTCTTCACTCCATATCAAATCCATCACCAAGTCGTCTCATTTTTACACCTCAAATTGCTATCTATCTATTCTGTTTAACTCTTTCCGACTCTCCTGCAAGCCTCTCTTCTCTCTTTCCTGAATTACTGGCAGAACCCAAATGCAGAATGCAGAACCCCAGCTACAAGGGAGTCTTAAAAATGTTTTTTTAGCTTTTTAATCTGGCTAGAAAAGGACTGGAGTGGGTGCTGAATGAGCCAATTTTCAGGCTTTAAAAAAATTTGATATCCACCCCTGTTGTCTCAGAATATGCTTTTGCCATGCCCTTTGAAAAAAATGAGTGACTAGTCTGTGTTGTTACCTTTGTATTATAGAAATAAAAGATATTCATTTTCATTCTTTGAAATATTTTTATTATAAACATGCTATATTTTAAAATAAATGTGTAAGATAAATAACCCTAATCCTACCACCCTAAAACAATGATTGATTTTTTTAGATATCTAATCCTAGTGTTTATGTATTTTGGTATTTTACTTTTTTACTTGTGAAATGGTAGTAGTAGTGTCAGAACCTGACCTCCACTTTTCTCTCTTTGCCTTTCTTGCATTTTCTCCTGTTTTTTCTTCTTTTTGTTTACCAACCTCTGTGTGTTGGCTGCATATATAAGCAAACTCCTGGTCAATTTCAAGGCATGGCCCTTCCATCAGGGCTACAAACTGACCAATCCCCTCTTGGTAGACCACAGACACTTCATTTGCATAGTAGGCTATAGTCACTTTATTTGCATAAGTGTATTGACCAGTCTCTAAAAGGTGTGTAAATAGACCAATCACAGGGCAGGCTGCAGCCCAGGGCCAGACAAAAAGTGTCAAACCATCAAGTTGTTTACAGCTTATCCAGGAAATGTCAATCAACTTGGACAAAAGTAACAAACCCTCTGTGGTAGAAAACCAGAGCAAAGGTAACTTCTTAGGGTTTAGGGGAAAAAAATCTCTCAAGCTATTTTTCTAAAGAACCAAGGCAAAAGGCCACATAAAGGAACTCATTTCACCACATTACTTGGTATTTTATGTCCGTGGTGTTATAAGTTTATGATATTTAATGGCTCCATAGCATTCTGTGAGGATATGTTCCATGTTTACTTAAACGTTCCCCAAATTTTAGATGTGTGTTGTTTTCAATTTACAAATCTTGCTGCAATAAATATATTTGTGCGTATTTCCTTTTACAATATCCTAAGGGATGAGGTGCGTGGGTAGAAAGATATGAATATCATCATTCTAAAAGTGATATGCCACCAGCACTACCTAAATATAACAATTGCACCACAGCATGGCCATTATTACTGGAGCCCTAGTGGTGCAGTGGTTAAGAGCTCAGACTGCTAACTGAAAGATCAACAGTTCGAATCCACTCAGCCGCTCCTTGGAAACCCTATGGGGCAGTTCTACCCTGTCCTATAGGGTCACTATGAGTCCGAATCGACTGGATGGTAACAGATTTGGTTTTTGATCTGGGGCCATTATTGGGTGTAATCATTGAACATTAAAATATTCTCATTCAACAGATAAGAAATAGTACATTAATATTGCTTTAGTTCACATTTCTTTGATTATTATTGAGAGTGCATATTTTTCTATGTGTGGGTTTACCAGTTACCTTGTGAAACAGCAAGGAAATAGAGACTTTAGTGAGGGAAGTCATGTGGCTACGCAGGAGCTGCAGGGGTGCCAATGTTCAGGGTCTGGTCCTTAGCATTGTAGGCCTAAACCCAGGCAGCACTCTCGAGAACTGTTCCAATTCCTATTGCTGCATCATTGCCTAAACCTAGTGGCATGAAACAATGTGTATTTTATTATCTCTTACGGTTTTTGTGGAACAGGATACAGGAAGGGCTTGGCTTGGCAGTTCTAACTGGAGCTCTCTCGTGATAGCAGTCAGACAAACTAAGCAGAGGTGGATGGTAGTTAAGTAGCTGGGGGCTGGCCTGGCATCTCTCTTTGTTTACTCTCCAGTGTCTCCATGTTGATATTTTCCCCGTGGGTTAGTTTGGGCTTCCTCGGCAGCATGGTGGCCACAGCTTACATAGCCACTGAAGGCTTCAGGAGAGAGTTATTCCAAGAGAAGCAGGTGGAAGATACATGACGTTTTCTGACCTAGCCTCAGAAATTAATCATCATCACTTTCGCTGCTTCCAGTAGTTTCAAGTAAGTCACTGAGATTGGCCCAGATTTAAGGGAAGGTGCATAGACTCCACCTCTCCATGGAAGGAATGTCAAGGTCACACTGTAGAAAAAAACAAGTGGCATAGGAGATATTATTGCCAGCATCTTGGAAAATGCAATCTGCTACAATAACTAAAGTCACAAGAGACTAATTTATAAAACACCATGTCAAATTATTAATTTATAGTAAGAGTCACACCTTTCCAATGACCTTATACTCAGATCTGACTAGAACACCTTCTTCCCCTTATCAGGACGCCAGAGAGGCCAGATAGACTCTCAGATGTTGCAGGGTAAGCATGAAATCAGAGCACAGGGGCTTGGCTAGTCTTGAAGGATATTTCCTTTCAGTCTGGTAAATTTTACTCCCTTCTCCACATAGTGCACATTTCTCTAGTGACCAGAACACTCCTGTGTTTGTGTGTCTACTGGACAACACTGGACAAACAGTGCCTGATTGTTTTTTCTTCGTTCTCCTTTCCTAGATTCTATAGACAATCTTCCTTTTGTAACACAATTAAGTTACCTGTTTTTTGCCTCTCAATCACATCTTCCTGAGACTATATCCTTCTTCATGACCGTTTTGCAAGGCATTTAAACTCATTGCTATGGAATCGATTCCAACTCATGGCAACCCCTAATGTTTCAGAGTAGAACTGAACAACATTAGGTTTTTAATGGCTATAATCTTACCGAAGTAGATCACCAGGCCTTTCTTCCACTGCGGTGCTGGGTGGATTCAAACCGTTTACACCACTCAAGGAACTTGCAAGACATTTGTTGTTGTTAGTTGCTGTTATGTTGATTCCAACTTATAGCGACCCCATGTGTGCAGAGTAGAATGGCTCCATAGGGTTTTCAAGGCTGTTAAGTATCAGAAGCAGATTGTCAGGCCTGTCTTTCAAGGCCCCTCTGGGTAAGTGTGAACTGCCAACCTTCCAGCTAGTAGTTGAGGGCTTAACTGTTTGTGCCACCCAAGGACTCCTGCAAGGCATTTACAGGCCACTTATTGACCAAGGACTGGAACCTGGTGGCAGAGTGGTTAAAGCAAACCGAAGTTTGCAGTTTGAAACCACCAGCAGCTGAGAAAGATGTGGTAGTCTGCTTCCGTATAGATTTACAGCCTTGGAAAATCTATGGGGTCACTATGAGTCGGAATTGACTTGACAGCAGTGGGTTTGGTTTTTTTGGAGTTTATTGATCAAGATAACATGCACAAATAGCTGGATCATCTGTTTGTGTGCCAATTGTTCCCACTCAGAGGGAAACTTGATTTCCAAGTTCTGGGACACTTCTGTATAACTTCCTATGTCTGTTCATAGCCTTTGTGTGTTTGCCTATTTGGATTTTCTGTAATAAATTTGAATGAGCTCATTTATTTTAGGTATTAACCATACTGGATGCCACATTTGAGGCAAAATTTTCCTTCTGCTGTTATTTTTGCTTCCTTTGTGTTTTTTCCCCATTATTTCAATGCTAAAACAATTATCATATCCACAGATCAGATACATTTTATAAATAGAACCTAAAAAAGCATCTAACACCTTTGAATTCTGGCTCCACCACTTATACTTCGGGTCTTTTTTTCCTTATTTATAAAATAATGGTAAGGAATACCGGTAATAACAGTACTTATAAAGTTTTTGGGAACCCTGGTTGAGCTTGTCTGCTAATCAAAACGCTGGCAGTTCAAATCCACCAGCAGCTCCTTGGAAACCTTAAGGGGCAGTTCTACTCTGTCTTATAGGGTCGCGATGAGTCGGAACCGACTCCATGGCAGGTAACAACAACAAAGTTTTTTAAGATTAAAATAAAGTTTTATTAAGGGCTTAGCTCATGACTGCCACATAATAAGAGCTCAGTGTATATTACTTCTATTTTGGTTTCCAGCACCCAAACCTTGTCTAAATTCAATACACACTGAATGTTTTTTAACCGTGGCTCGCGTTATCTGGGAAATCGAAAAATTCATACCGAGAATCTTGCTTTCTTCCAAAAGTGGATGACTCCTACTAACATGTATTGAGCTGCTCCTGTGTGGCTAGCTACGGAGGGAATACACAAATGACTTGGACAAGATCCCTTGCCTACAGGATTGGGAATCACAATAACGTAGGCAGTCCCTGCCCCGAGAACTATGTGTGGCGGGGCAGGTAGCCACAGGCGTGCGAGGAAGTGCTCAGGCCCCCAGCATCTGGCCGCACCTCAGCGCCGGCCCGCCGCCCGGGGGCGCGCTCCGGCACCTAGCACCAGCTGGCCGGGAGGCTGGCCCCAAACGTTGAAGGCACGGGCTTGGGGGCCGCACTACGTCGAGGCGGTCGGGACAGCATGTCCGACGGCGGGAGATCAGGTGGCTTCGGCGGAGTAGCCGACCCTTGCCCGGGCGGCGTCTGGACGGCGGCGAGAGGAGCGCTGTGGGGCTGAGTGGACGCCGCCCGGAGGAAGTGCTTTCTTCGCCTCAGCGGCGCAGGCCGGGATGTCCTCCTGGCTGGGGGGGCGACGACACGGCGGCCACGGGAGCCGTCCGAGCAGGAGCTGCAGCGGCGCCGGGAGCAAGAACGGCGGCGCCACGACGCGCAGCAGCTGCAGCAGCTCAAGCACCTGGAGTCCTTGTGAGTCCCCGCCCGACCTTCTGGAAGGAATCGGGGCCCGGAGTCGCCCGGGCGCCGAGTTGGTGCGTTAGGTCGGGGTCCTTGGGACCCCTGCGGGTGGGCAGGCGGGCCCGGCCGCCCGCCCCTTCCCCTTGCAGCCGCACCGCGCTCTCCCCGTCGGACCCCAGGAGTAACCCAGCCGCCGTTTTTTGGTGCCTGGGTGTCGCGGCCGCTTGACTTCAAGCCGTTCGTCATCATGTGGAGAGAAGGGTTCCCTCCGCGTCCTCGGAGCCCTGTCTCGGCCTGGGAGGAGGAAATGGAGGCTCTACCCCGGGTAGCTCCTTCGAGGTGCACGTGGGTCGGTGGGTTTGGCTTTTCCTGAGGAGAAAGGCGACCTCTTCAGGACTCCTCAGTCTCCACTGACCTGCTTCTTCATTTGACACACCTGCCAGCCCACTGAAGGCATCTGAGTCCCCCTACCCCCCACCCCCCAGCTCTCTCACTCAAGTGCTCCTGGGCTGCCACACTTAACAGAATAGCGATACTACGTATGTGTTAATTTCGTCTCTTCCGTTATCTTAGTCAGGGTTCTCTAGAGAAAGTAAGATACAAAGAGAGATTTATTTTGAGGAATTGGTTCAGGAGATTGTGGAGGCTGGCAAGTCCAAAATCTGTAGGTCAATCACAAAAAGACAAATATCGTATGACCTCACTTAGATAAAAAAAACCAAAAAACCAAACCCATTGCCACGTTCAGTGGATTCCGAGTCATGGTGACCCTACAGGACAGGGTAGAACGGCCCCATACGGTTTCTAAGGAGCGCCTGGTGGATTCGAACTGCCAACCTCTTGGTTAGCAACTGTAGCTGTTAACCACTACACCACCAGGGTTTCCTCACTTACATAAAGAGACAAGAAAAGACAAATGTATAGAGACTAAAGTTTGTTAGTAGTTACCAGGGTAAGGAGGAAGGGAGGGGAAAAGGGGTTAACAGTAATGGAAAAATTGCATTCATTAAGGGTAGGGTTGCACAACCAATTATTGTAATTGCTGTCAGTAAGTTGTACACCTGTAAAAAGTCGAATTGGCAAAGTGGGATAGATATATTTACAACGACAAAGAAAAAAAAAGAGTAGTGGCTGAAGCTGCTTATGTACAACCACATACCTCATGGGATTTGGTTCCTTGGTTTGGAGGTTTAGGGTCATGATTTCATGGGACATCCCAGTTAATTGGCCTAATAATGTGTTTAGTGCTTCTTTTCTACCTCCTAGTTTATTGCAAAGTGCCTGGGGTCTTAAAAGCTTGTGGGTGGCCATCCAAGGCACAATTGGTCTCCATTCACTTGGAGTAACAGAGGAAGAAGAGGAGTCAGGAATAGGAAGAGGATATGGAATATGTGGCTTATTGCCTCTGTAAACAGCTGCCTCCTTTGCAACGAGATCAGAAGAACTGGATGGTGCCTGGCTACCATTACTGAACATTTTGATCAAAGATTCCATAGAAGAATTCTGATCAAAAGGGGGAAAATGCATACCAGAATTTCAAATTCCCATTGACTTTAGACTTTCTGGAGCCGTGGAGGGTGAATGACTCCCTGAAACTATTGCTCTGAGATCATCTTTAAACCTTAAACCAAAAATATCCCCTAAAGTCATCTTAAAACCGAACAATAGTTTAGCTTAACTAGTAAAAAATATGTGACTTGAGCATTATGCTCTTTTAAGAACTCTCTATGTGAGATTAAGCTGACAATAGCAACTCGAAAAATTAGATAGGAACCTTAGGGAGCAGTGAGTTTTTGATAATGAGGGAGGAACAATTCAGAAAAGGAGGATGAGAATGGTTGCACAACTTGAATGTAATCAATGTCACTGAGTTGTACATGTAGAAACTGTTAAAAAAGAAAGAAAAAAAAAATTCCAGATGGGATTATAACCACAGTTGGAATTGGATAGCAACAGGTTCGGTTTTTGTTTTTTTTTAGATGACTTAAAAAAAATTTTTTTATTGTTGTAATTTAGTTGAAGTTTACGTTTCAAGTTAGTCTCCCATCCAAAAATTTATACATACATTGTTATGTGACCCTAATTACTCTCCCCATACTGTGACAGCACACTCTTCCTGTCCACCCGATTCCCCATGTCCATTCAACCAGCTCCTAACCCTCTCTGCCTTCCCATCTCACCTCCAGACAAAAGCTGCCCATTTAGTCTCTTGTATCTACTTGAGCTAAGAGACACACTCCTCATAAGTATCACTTTATGTCCCACAGTCCAGTCTAATCTTTGTCTGAAGAGTTGGCCTCGGAAATTGTTTTAGTTCTGGGCTGATAAGAGAATCCGGGGGCCATGCTTTCCAGGGTTCCTCCAGTCTCAGTCAGACCATTAAGTCTGGTCTTCTTACTAGAATTTGAGTTCTACACCCTACCTTTCCCCTGCTCCATCAGGGACTCTCCGTTGTGTTCCCTGTCAGGGTGGTCATTGGTGGTAGCCAGGCACCGTCTAGTTCTTCTGGTCTCAGGCTGATCAAGTCTCTGGTTTATGTGGCCATTTCTGTCTCTTGGGCTAATACTTTCCTTGTGTCTTTGGTGTTCTTCATTCTCCTTTACTCCAGGTGGTTGGGACCAATTGATGCATCTTAGATGGCCGCCTGCAAGCTTTTAAGACCCCAGATGCCACTCACCAAAGTAGGATGCAGAACATTTTTTCAATAAGCTTTGTTATGCCAGTTGACCTAGATGTCCCCAGAAAGCATGGTCCCCAGGTCCCTACCACTGCTACTCTGTCCCTCAAAGTGTTTGATTGTATTCAGGAAACTTCTTAGCTTTGGTTTAGTCCAGTTGTGCTGACTTCCCCTGTAGTGTGTGCTGACCTTCCCTTCACCTAAGGTAATACTTGTTTACTGTCTAGGTAGTGAATAACCCTTACCCTCCCTCCCCACCCTCGTAACCATCAAAGAATGTTTTCTTCTATGTTTAAATCTTTTCTTGAGTTCTTATAATAGTGGTCTTATACAATATTTGTCCTTCTGTGACTGACTAAATTCACGCATCACAATGCCCTCCAGATTCCTCCATATTATGTTTCATGGCTTCATCGGTGTTCTTTATCATTGCGTAGTATTCCATTGTGTGGATATACCATAATTTGTTTATCCATTTGTCCGTTGATGGGCACCTAGGTTGTTTCCATCTTTTTGCTATCATGAATAGTGCTGCAATGAACATGGGTATGCATATATCCATTTGTGTGACTGTTCTTGTTTCTCTAGAATATGTTCCAAGGAGCAGGATAGCTGGATCGTATGGTACTTCTATTTCTAGCTTTTTAAGGAAGCACCAAGTTGATTTCCAAAGTGGTTGTACCATTTTACATTCCCACCAACAGTGTGTAAGTGTTCCAGTCTCTCCACAACCTCTCCCGCAATGGTTTTTGTTTTTAACACTGTGCACATCCTCAACTTCAGCCCCCACCACAGAGTTGGCAGTGCGCCATCATCCTGGTTGCTGTCTTCCCCCACTTCATGATGTTTTGGTTTTGGAACATTGTGTCAAAACTTAGGAGCTCTTCTCCTCAGCTGCTGCTAAAGTGCCTACATCTTCTAAGGAAGCTAAGGCCACACATTTATTGTTTATTGCCAGCAGTATAGGCCTAGTTTCCTGGGTATTATGGTATGCCTAGCTTGCATAACTCATTTTTGCATGCTTCTATGATTTTGATTTATTTTCCTCCTATCCTCCCTCTTGCTTTCCCATGATATTTTCTTTTTTGTTATTCTTTCTCCCTCCTCCTATTCCAGTAAGTTTAACTGAAGTTTCTTCTTGGAGGGTGGCAGAACAAATTGATAACCCTCAACGACTAGGATTAACTCATCTGCAACGTGACAGTTGTAACTACCAGTGCCAGATGACCTTCAAGGATTGCCAGTAAGAAGTTAGATCATCTGGGGAGTGCAAAAATGTAACCACCAGCAGAGAAACTATAATCTTGTCCATATAAAAACTTTCAGCCAGTCTCCAGTGGGGGAGACAGATCTTTTGGAGGAGCTCATTCCCCTCTGTCTCCTGTTTATCAATATACAATAAAACACTCTTGCTGCTCACCTCACCCCTATCTCAGTATTGGCTTCTGCGGCAGGTGGCTCAGACCCAACATTGCGGTAACATTGCTGGCCTAGAATGGCGGATGCAACTCACTGAAAGAACTCTAGATGAGGTGTCAGGAGGTTTGGGCGATTGTCTCCATTTTTCCTCTTACAGCTGTAGCTTCCAATTGACTTAATAAAATGATGATCTGAGTTCTTGGCTTGCCTTCCTCTTGGTCTTAAGGTTCTAACAAATAATTTTATGTATGATACTGCATATTTTATGAGCCTCAGAGGAGATGGGAATAGACTTGGGAAAAAGGCAGTTACTCCTGGAGCCAGACACAGAAGGGGGGTCTCTGAATCACATGGCCCGGGAAGGCCTTATGCCCAGCCGGGGATGTCTGTGGGAAGTCTACTGCTCTTTCTGTGCCCAGCCTCCACACAAGATCAGCTGGCATACCCCAATAAAGCTGCAAATCTGTAAAAAGCTATGAAGGCTAGGCTGGCTTGGGTTTGGTAAGGCCTCTCTGTTGGGTCCAGATGTTGGCTTTTGTGATGGTAATGCTCTAGTCTTAAACTGCCTCTTGAGGCTGCTGAGAGCATGAATTTGTCTTCAGCAGAAGGGATAGACGCTGGCATTGTTGAGTACTTTCACATGTATGCTATGAAATATTTATCCACGAGGAAATTGAGGCTCAGAAGGTTAAGAAACGCCAAAAATACACAGTAGGGAAAAGGATCAGAATTCAAACCAAAACTTTTTATCTCCAAAGCCCATGATGTTTCCACTCTGCCTTCCCTCACTTCTACAGGATTTCACATTCACACTGACTTAGAACTGGAGAATGTTCCTGCTGGAATTTGAGGTCCTCTATTCCAAGAAACCACCACGTCTGTCAGTTTGTTGTACTGTGGTGGCTTTCGTGTTGCTGTGATGCTGGAAGCTATGCCACTGACATTTCAAATACCAGCAGGGTCACCTATGATGGACAGGTTTCAGCGGAGCTTCCAGACTAAGGAAAGTAGGAAGAAGGACCAGGCAGTCTACTTCTGAAAAAATTTGCCAGTGAAAACCTTATGAATAGCAGCAGAACACTGTCTGAACAAAAAACAAAGTTACAGGAATTGATGGAATACCAACTGAGATGTTTCAGCAAACGGATACAGTGCTGGAGGTGCTCACTTGTCTATGCCAGAAAATTTAGAAGACAGCTACCTGGCCAACTGACTGGAAGAGATTGATGTTTGTGGCCATTCCAAAGAAAGGTGACCCAACAGAATGAAGAAATTATTGAACAATATCATTAATACCACATGAAAGTAAAACTTTGCTGAAGATAATTCAAAAATGGTCGCAGCAGTACATCAATAGGGAACTGCCAGAAATTCAAGCCAGATTCAGAAGAAGACGTGCAACAAGGGTTATCATTGCTAATGTTAGATGGACCTTGGCTGAAAGCAGAGAATACCAGAAAGATGTTTACCTGTGTTTTATTGACTATGCAAAGGCATTTGACTGTGTGGATCATAATGAATTATGGATAACATTGCGAAGAATGGGAATTCCAGAACACTTAATTGTGCTCATGAGGAACCTGTGCATAGACCAAGAGGCAGTCCTTTGAACAGAACAAGGGGATACTGCGTAGTTTAAAATCAGGAAAGGTGTACATCAGGGTTGTATCCTTTCACCATACTTATTCAATCTGTATGCTGAGCAGATAATCTAAGCAACTGGACTATATGAGGAATAACGGCATCAGGATTGGAGGAAGACTCATTAACAACCTGCGATATGCAAATGACACAACCTTGCTTGCTGAAAGTGAAGAGTACTTGAAGCACTTAATGATGAAGATCAAAGACTACAGCCTTCAGTATGGATTACACCTCAACATAAAACAAGTAGCGTCACAACTAGACCAATAAGCAACATCATGATAAATGGAGAAAATATTGAAGTTGTCAACGATTTCACTTTACTTGGATCTACAATTAATGCCCATAGAAGCAGTAGTCAAAAAATCAAATGACATATTGCATTGGGCAGATCTGCTGCCAAAGACCTCTTTAAAGTGTTGAAAAGCAAAGATATCATTTTGAGGACTAAGGTGTGCCTGACCCAAGGCATGATATTTTCAATCACCTCATATGCATGGGAAAGCTGGACAATGAATAGGGAAGACCAAAGAATTGATGCATTTGAATCATGGTGTTGGCAAGTATTGAATATACCATGGTCTGCCAGACAAGCAAACAAATCTGTCTGGGAAGAAGTACAGCCAGAATGCTCCTTAGAAGCAAGGATGGCAAGACTTTGTCTCACATACTTTGGACATGTTATCAGGAGGGACCAGTCCCTGGAGAAGGATATCATGCATGGTAAGGTAGAGGGTCAGCGAAAAAGAAGACCCTGAGTAAGACGGATTGACACAGTGGCTGCAACAAGGGGCTCAGACATAAACCAGTGATTGTGAGGATGGTGCAGGACTGAGCAGTGTTTCATTCTGTTGTACACAGGGTCGCTATGAGTTGGAACCGACTCAGCGGTACCTAACAACAACAACAATTCCAAGAAAGAAGGAGCCCTGGTGGCACAGTGTTTAAAGCACTTGGCTGCTAACCAAAAGGTCAGTGGTTCAAACCCACCAGCCGCTCCACGGGAGAAAGATGTAGCAATCTGCTTCCGTAGATTTACAGCCTTGGAAACCCGATGGGTAGATCTACTCTGTCCTGTAGGGTCACTATGCATTGGAATCGACTCAACGGCAGTGAGTTTTTCCAAAAAAACAAAACATTTTATATTTCCTTTTATCAGTAGTATAATACAGAGTTGTGTGGGCATTTCTGAGAGGAGTTTTAATCTTATCCTTTTCTAGATTTAATTAGGAATGCCTTTATGCCCTTAGTTCTCCCTTCTGGAGCCTGGCACAGAGCCTGACACGATCGTTGTTGACTGGTTACCTCTGCAGGGAGTATGGTTTTTAAATTGAAACTTCAGCATTATCTAAAGGTTAAGTTTTGTTTTTCCTATTGTAGTTGTCCCTTTTTTGATTTTTATTTTTTGTGATAAAAATATATATAACAAAACATTTGCCATTTCAACCATTTTTACGTGTACAGCTCAGTGACATTAATTATATTCCCCATGTTGTGCAACCATCAGCACTGTTTCCAGTTTTTTTCATCACTCTTAACAGAAGCTCAGTGCCGCTTAAGCAGTAACTGTTCCTTTCCCCTTCTGTCTCACCCCTATTGTTATCGTTGTTAGTAGTTGCTGTTAAGTAGGCTCTGCTTATGGCAACCTTATGTATAACAGAATGAAACATTGTCCGGTCCTGCACCATCTTCATGATTATTGGTATATCTGAGTCCATTGTTGCAGCTATTGTGTCAGTCCATCTCATTGAGGATTTCCTTCATTTTTGTTGACCTTCTACTTAACCAAACATGATGTCCTTTTCTAGCAATTGGTCTTTTCTGATGACATGTCCAAAGTAAGCAGCCAAAGTCTTGCTATCCTCACTTCTGAGGAGCATTCTGATTGTATTTCTTCTAAGACTGATGTATTCATTCTTCTGGCCAACCAAAAAAGCCCACTGCCCTCGAGTTAATCCTGACTCATAGTGACCCTGTAGGACACAGTAGACTGTCCCATAGAGTTTCCAAGGCTGTAAATCTTTAAGGAAGCAGACTGGCACATCTTTCGCCTGTGGAGGGCTGGTGGGTTTGAACCACTGACCTTTCGGTTACCAGCCGAGGGCTTAACCACTGTGCCACCATTGCTCTTTACGTTCTTCTGGCAGCCCATGGTATATTCAATATTCTTCATCCTCCCACCCCTGGTGACCATTGATATACTTTGGTCTCTGTACATTTGCCTATTCTAGATATTTCATATAAGTGAAATCATACAATGTTCTTTTATGACTGATGTCATGGATTGAATTGTGTCCCTCAAAAATATCTGTCAACTTGGCTAGGTCATGATTCCCAGTATTGTATGATTGTGTACCATTTTGTCATTTGATGAGATTTCCCTATGTGTTGTAAATCCTATCACTATGATGTAATGAGATGGATTAGTGGCAGTTATATTGATGAGATCTACAAGATTAGATAGTGTCCTAAGCCAGTCTCTTTTGAGATACAAAAGAGAAACGAGCAGAGAGAGATGGGGACCTCAAACCACCAAGAAGGCAACGCCGGGAGCAGAACCTGAGGTTCCTGTGCTGAGAAGCTCCTTGACCAGAGAAAGATTGATGACAAGAACCTTCCCCCAGAGCCGACAGAGAGAAAGCCTCCCCTGGAGCAGACACCCTGAATTCAGACTTCTAGCCTACTAGACTGTGAGAGAATAAATTTTTATTTGTTAAAGACATCCACTTGTGGTATTTCTATTACAGCAGCACTAGATAACTAAGACAATGGATTTATTTCAGTCAGCATAATGATTTCAAGTTTCATCCATACTGTAGCATGTATTAGCACTTCATTTCTGTTTATACTGAGTAGTAGTCCATTATATGTATGTACCACATTTTGTTTATCCATTCACTATTGTGAATAGTGCTGCAGTGAACACTGATGTACAAGTCTCTGTATGCATTCCTCCTTTCATTTCTTTGGGGTATATACCTAGCAGTGGAATTTCTGAGTTATATAGTAATTCTGTGTTTAACTTTGAGGAACCTCCAAACTGGTTTCCACAGTGGCTGCACCATTTACAATCCAGGAGCAATTGGTGAGGGTTCCAACTTATGTACCTGTCCTTTTTTGGGGGGTGGGGGTGTGGATATCAAGGTGGTTAAGCATAGAGTAGGGATTTTACTCCTGAAACAATTACAGAAACATTGACTTTTAAAAACCAAAATATACAGCCAATGTAATTTTTATAGCTGATATGAGTTTCTAATAGCAAATTTTTGTCTCTGTTTTTCTTAACTCAAAGTTATCAGTTATTTTTTTCTTTTCAGATAGATGTTAGCCTGGGCTTTATGCTGACACAGGTGTAAGGAAGATGCCATTCATTTCATTTTTGATTTAAAAAGTTGTAAATTAATACATGTAGGTATAAATGTGATAGAGTGAAAAATAAAGCTACCTCCCATATACGATCCTCAGTTCCCATGCCAGAGGCAAGCGTGTAACCAGTTTTCTTAGGCATCCTTCCAGAAAATAGTCTGTGTATGTAGAGACGTGTGTGTGTATAAATGAGTATGCATAATCTCCTTTTTCTCATACATCCAAGTAGAAGCAAAATACACTATTTTGTGCCCTACTTTTTTTTTTTTAATTATAACTATTTTGGAACTTGTCCTATATCAATATCTAATTCACTTTTTTAACACGTATTACTGTTTTTCTGATACGAAAAGCAAAGCATTTTCACTGTAGAAAATTCAGAAAATTATTCACCCCTGTGCTTACCATCTAGGTATAGTAATTTTGGGGCTCCCACATTTCCAAGTTTCTGATGTCAAGGCACACTTGTAAACCAGCCTAAGTACCCAGATGCCCTCTCTCGGCAAAACGTTCCCTGTAGAGGCCTTTCACAGCCCTGGTGGTGTAGTGGTTAAGCATTCGGCTGCTAACCAAAAAGCTGAACAGTTCAAATCCGCCAGCTGCTCCGTGGGAGCCCAATGGGGCACTTCTGCTCTGTCCTATAGGGTCGCTGTAAGTCGGAATCGACTTGACGGCAATGGGTTTTAAGGCGTTGAACAGAAACGAGATGTTCAGTTGTCTGTCGCTTTCACTCGTTTTTTTTAGTCCATTAGGCAGTCACGATTAAAAGCCAAACACCTACGTGGTATGTTTGATAGCCAGTAGTCAATACTTTAAAGTGGACATGAGCGTTGGGTGCTGATTTTCAAATCTGGAATCCAGAAGCCTTTGTCAGCAGAGTTTCGGCTGTGTGGTGGACACTTGACAATGAAATAGAGCATGGGCATGATGGGAGTCTGAGCTCTGTGGGGTGGAAGGGGAGGTCAGTTCCCCTGTAGTCAGTCCTGCACTTAACCTAGCAGCATGACTTATATTGTGCCCCCATAGTCCGGGCACTGCTCAGGGGTCCTGCGCCCAGAGTCCAGTGGGGTCAGTGCAGGCATGGAGGGTCCTCCACGAGCTGAGGAGCAGAGAGTTTACGTCTGGAGCAGGCGGGCGGAAGGATCTTGAATTGGGCGGTGCAGGGAAATGGAAAGGGTGCTGCTTCTTCATCTCCTTCCCCTACAACACACCCTTCTCACCAGCTTTTCTTCTTCCCATGCCCTCATCCCCCTCCCCCCACGTTGGAAAGGATTGCTCAACCCTCCCACCCACCCATGAGCCTGTGCAATGGTGAGTAAGTGGAAGTCATGCTAGGTATACATCTGACATAACACTAATGACATTTTGGAACCATAATTAGCCAGGGGCTTCTTAACCTCATAGTTCTCCTGCATTCTATTGCTTTCTGTTTCTTCTAAGAAAAAAAAAAATCATTGTATTAAGAAACAAGTTAGGGGAGAGCAACTGGGATCACATAACAATGTATGTGTAAATTTTTGTATGAGAGACTAACTTGAATTATAAACTTTCACTTAAACTACAACAATTAAAAAAAAAAACAAGTTAGTTGTCAGGTGCCGTGGAGTATGTTCTGACTCATGGCAGCCCTATGTACAATAAAAGGAAACACTGCCTGGTTCTGCGCTACGCTCACAATCGCTGCTCTGTTTAAGCCCATTTTTGCAGCCACTGTGCCAGTCCATCTCCTGGAGGGTCTTCCTCTTTTTCGCTGACCCTCAGCTTTACCAAGCATGATGCGCTTCTCCGGGGACTGGTCCTTCATGATAACATGTCGAAAGTACTTGAAAGAAGTCTCACTATCCTCGCCTCTAAGGAGCATTCTAGCTGTACTTCTTCCAAGACAGATTTGTTCATTCTTCTGGCAGCCCATGGTATATTTAACATCCTTAGCCGACACCATAATTGAGAGGCATCAGTTCTTCTTCAGTCTTCTTTATTCATTGTCCAGCTTTCACATGTGTATGAGATGACTGAAAATATCATGGCTTGGATCAGGTGCACCTAAGTTCTCAAAGTGACATTTTTGCTTTTCAACACTTTAAAGAGGTCTTTTGCGGCATATTTGCCCAGTGCAATGTGTCCTTTGGTTTCTTGACTGCTGCTTCTGTGGGCATTGATTGTGGATCAAGTTCGTACTAACAAGTTAGTGAATTTAAGTTCTAGATCTCGCTGTTGTTGTCTTGTGCCATCTAGTTGATTCTGACTCATGGAGACACCATGTGTTACAGAGTAGGACTTCTCCATTTGGTTTTCTTGGCTGTAATCTTTACAGAAACAGATCTCCAGGCCTTTTCATCTTCGGTACTGCTGGGTGGGTTTGAATTGCCAACGTTTCAGTTATCAGCTTATGTGATCCCTGAGTGCTGGACATATTTTATTAACTGTTTTAGGTGTAATGTAGTTTTAAGTTTTTGCCAAGGATATCCTTCTTATTTTGTCCAGACAGTTGCCTTTTGCTCTTTGATGTTTACTATGTTCCTGTTAACATGGTTGATGCAGTTTTTTTTTGTTTGTAGTTATGAAAAACCTCCTACTGAACTTATCGAGGTTTTTATGAATTTTGTACTCTTGGTCATTCTCTTAGACATACTTGTACTCTCAGTAGCTGTTATGAATGGTTGCCTAAGGTTTTTGAACCTCCTTTATTATTATTATTATATATATATGTATAACACAACATTCGCCAATTCAACATTTTTTACATGTACAATTCAGGGACACCAATTACATTAACCATGTTGTGCAACCATCAGCTATATCCATTGCCAAGTTTTCCATCATCATATACACATACTAAGTGCTTCCTAAACAACGGCTTGCCTTTTCCCCTCCCTTCCACCCCTAGTAACCACTAGTAAACTTTGGTCTCTATACATGTACCTATTCTAGATATTTCATGTAAATGGGATCATACAATATTTGTCCTTTTGTGATTGACTTACATTACTCAGCATGATGTTTTCGAAGTTCATCCATGTTGTAACATTTACTAGGACTTCATTTCTCTTTATGGCTGAGTAATACTGCATTGTATGTATATACCATGTTTTGTTTATCCATTCATCCAGGGATGGACATTTAGATTGTTTCCACATTTTGGCTATTGTGAATAGTGCTGCAGTGAACATTGGTGTAAATGTGTCTATTTGTGTGGCTGCTTTCAAGTCTCTTGAGTTTATGCCTAGTAGTGGAATTGCTGGGTCATATGGTAGTTCTGTATTCAACTTTTTGAGGAATCGTCAAACTATTTTCCACAGCAACTGTACCATTTTGTATTCCCACTAGTAATGGATGGATGAGATGAAGGTTCCAATTTTTCTACATCTTCACCAGCATTTGTTGTTTTCCTTTTTTAAAAAAATATCTTAGCCACCCTGATGGGGTGAAGCGGTATCTCATTGTGGGTTTAATTTGCATCTCACTAATGGCTAATGGGAAACCCTGGTGGTGCAGTGGTTAAGAGCTATGGCTGCTAACCAAAAGGTTGGCAGTTCAGATTCACCAGGCACTCCTTGGAAACTCTATGGGGCAGTTCTACTCTGTCCTATAGGGTCGCTATGAGTCGGAATCGACTCGACGGCAACAGAATGGCTAATGATGTTGAAGCTTGTTGGCCATTTGTATATCTTTTTTGGTGAAATGTCTATTCAGATCTTTTGCCCATTTTTTGATTGAGTTGTTTGTCTTTTTGTTAAGTAGTAGGAGTTCTTTATATATTCTGGATATTAAATCCTTATCTGATATATGGCTCCAAAATTTTTCCTCCCAGTCTATGGGATGTCTCTTCACTTCGTGGTTAAAATCTTTTAAGAGAAGTTTTTAATTTTTTATGTGGTCCAATTTACCTTTTTTTCTTTGGTTGCTTATGCTTTTGATGTCATATTTAAGAATCCATTCTTAAAAACTAGGTCCCGAAGCATTACCCCTGTTTTTTCCTAAGAGTTTTATGATTTTAGTTCTTACATTTAGGTCCTTGATACATTATGAGTTAATTTTCAAATATGGTGTGAGGTATGATGAACTTCCTTTTTTAATTACCCTGTTTCTTCCCTGCAGATGCAATACAATTCATACATTTTTGGCTTTGTCACAGCCTGTGCCTTTGTGGAAACTGAATCAGCCACATTTTTGTTCCCCAAGGAATTGCTGCAGGCTCCCATGTATTCCTCAGCAATCACACCTCTTCTTTCTCTCTCATGTGTGAATGCATCTTCCCAAAGCTCTGCTGCCCCATTTTCATTGTCTGACTCACCGACTCAGCCCTCAGTACATCCTGGGCTGTCTTGGTCACTCCTGGTGTCTTGAGTTGTCCTCAGCTCAGAGAGCAGGAGGGTCTGAGGAGATAAGCACTCATCCAGCCCAGGGAGGCTGGTGGAGGAAACACTGCTCCAGCATCCTGGCAGAGTGTCTGTGTCTTTCTGTGTGTGTGAGACTTAGAGTAGCAGTTAAAGGCCAAAGCAACTGTTTGGTAACTTTAAGGAAAAATCAATTTTTAAAACACATTCTTCCATTATAAATTTAATATTCATGGAAACTTATATTTTAAGGAGCCCTGGTGGTACAGTTGTTAAGAGCTCGGCTGCTAACCAAAAGGTTGGCAGTTCAAATTCACCAGCCACTCTCTGGAAACCCTATGGGGCAGTTCTTCTCTGTATTATGGGGTCACTGTGAGTCAGAATCAACTCTACGGCAACAGATTTTGTATTTTTAAAAAACAGCACCTTAGTTGTCAATGCAATTATTCAGTGGTAAAAATGTATGTCAGAGATACAGTAGTGCCTGATTGTAGAACATGACAATGGTCTTCAAGGTGTAATAAATATTTTAATATAACATGCTATTTTTTATTACTCTAGAAAAGCTTAACTTGTTTACTTTAATTCCTTAAATCTTGTCTCATTTTACAAAGATTTTGAGATAATAAAAACTGTCTTATGCTCTTAGAATCTAATTTATATTAGAACTTGGAGCTCACAGATCATTCCTACATGAGGAACAGATTTCTGCATTACTAGTAAATTCTGTCTAAGAATAGCTATATTTTTTCACTTTATTTAGTTCTTCATGGTACATTTTTTTCCTATTTTTTTCTGTCAAGTATAACTTGTCTTTTTTTCTAGTTCTCTGACAGAGTGATTGATGATGACATTGGGATCTGCAGCCTGTGAGAAAGCCAAGCGATGAAGCCGATGGAGAATTCCAGTGCTTTATTGCCTTATTGTTTACACATTGTTTCACTTGTTTAGGAAGATGAGACTAAAACCAGAAGACTGTACTAGGCAGATGTACGTGGCAATGAACGTGCCAGGGAATTTCTGGCTCACATGCCAACTAAAGGATTGTGGATGCCACTGGGAAAGAAGTCAAAGTTATGCAGAGTGAGTGTGGAAGAATTTCAAGTAACACTACCCAGTACATGTACAGTTATATAACATAATTTATAATACATACAGGCATACTTCGTTTTATTGCGTGTTGCTTAATCTACTTTGCAGATATTGCATTTTTTACAAATTGAAGGATGTGGCAATCCTTTGTCAAGCAAGTCTGTCAGCACCATTTTTCCAACAACATGTGCTCACTTCATGTCTCTGTGTCACACTTTGGTAATTCTCACAATATTTCAAACTCTTATTATTATATTTATTATAGTGATCTGTGATCAGTGATCTTTGATGTTACTATTGTAATTTTGGGGTACCATGAACTACCCCCATATAAGACAGCAGACTAATTGATAAATGTGTGTGTTCTGACTGCTCTGCCAACCGGCTGTTCCATTTCTCTCCCTCACATTGGGCCTTCCTATTCCCTGAGACATGACAATATTGAAATTAGACCAATTAATAACCCCATAATGGCTTCTAAGTCTTCAAGTGAAAGGAAGAGTCACATGTCTCTCACTTTAAATCAAAATCTAGAAATGATTAAGTTTAGTGAGGAAGGCATATTGAAAGCTGAGATAGGCCAAAAGTTGGGTCTCTTGTGCTAAACAGTTAGCCAAGTTGTGAATGTAAAGGAAAAGTTCTTGAAGGAAATTAAAAGTGCTACTCCAGCGAACACACAGATGATAACAAAGTGAGACTGCCTTCTTGCTGATACGGAGAAAGTTTTAGTCGTCTGAATAGAAGATTAAAACAGCTACAACATTCCCTTAAGCCAAAGCCTAATCCAGAGCAAGGCCCTAACTCTCTTCAATTCTGTGAAGGCTGAGAGAAGTGAGGAAGCTGCAGAAGAAAAGTTTGAAGCTAGCAAAGGTTGGTTCATAACGTTTAAGGAAAGAAGCTGTCTCCATAACATAAAGTGCAAGGTGAAGCAGCAAGCGCTGATGTAGAAGCTACAGCAAGTTATCCGGAAGATATAGCGAAGATAACTGATGAAGGTGGTTATACTAAACAACAGATTTTCAATGTAGACGAAACAGCCTTATATTAGACGAAGATGCCATCTAAAGGACTTTCATAACTAGGGAGAAGTCAATGCCTGGTTTCAAAGCTTCAAAGGACAGGCTGACCCTCTTGTTAGGGGCAAATGCAGCTAATGACTTTAAATTGAAGCCAGTGTTCATTTACCATTCCATCGATCCTAAGGCTCTTAAGAATTATGCAAAATATACTCTGCCTGTGCTCTATAAATAGAACAGCAAAACCTGGATGACAGTATATCTGTTTACAACATGGTTTACTAAATATTTTAAGCCCACTGTTGAGACCTACTGCTCAGAAAAAAAGATTCCTTTCAAAATATTACTCCTCATTAACAATGCACCTGGTCACCCAAGAGCTCTGATGGAGATGTACAAGGAGATTAATGTTGTTTTCATGCCTACTAGCACAACATCCATTCTGAAGCCCATGGATCAAGGAATAATTTTGACTTTCAAGTCTTATTATTTAAGAAATACATTTTGTAAGGCTGTAGCTGCCATAGATAGTGATTCCTCTGATGGATCTGGGCAAAGTAAATTGAAAACCTTCTGGAAAGGATTCACCATCCTAGATGCCATTAAGAACATTCACAATTCATGGGAGGAAGTCAAAATATCAACATTAACAGGAGTTTGGAAGGAACTGATACCAACCCTCATGGATGACTTTGAGGGGTTCAAAACTTCAGTGGAGGAAATAACTGCAGATGTGGTAGAAACAGCAAGAGAACTAGAATTATAAGTGGAGCCTGAAGATGAGACCGAATTGCTGCAATCTCATGATAAAACTTTAATGGATGAGGAGCTGCTTCTTATGGATGAGCAAAGAAAGTGGTCTGCAATGGCATCCACTCCTGGTGAACATGCTGTGAACATTGTTGAAATGACAACAAAGGATTGAGAATATTACATAAACTTAGTTGATAAAGCAGTGGCAGGGTTTGAGAGGACTGACTCCAATTTTGAATGAAGTTCTACTGTGGGTAAAACGCTATCAAACAGCATTGTATGCTACAGAGAAATCTTTCGTGAAAGGAAGAGTCAATTGATGTGGCAAACTTTATTGTTGTCTTATTTTAAGAAATTCCCACAGCCACCCCAGCCTTCGGCAACCTCCACCCTGATCAGCCAGCAGCCATCAACACTGAGGCAAGAACCTCCACCAGCAAAAAGATTACAACTCACTGAAGGCTCAGATGATGGTTAGCATTTTTTAGTAGTATTTTTTAATTAAGGTATATACACTGTTTTTTTAGACATAATGCTATTGCACACTTAATAGACTACTGTAAAGTATAAACATAACTGTTATATGCACTGGGAAAACAAAACATTCATGTGACTCGCTTTATTGCGGTGGTCTGGAATCGAACCCGCAATATCTCCGAGATGTGCCTGTACTTACTTATTTAATCCATTCTCATAACAGTCCTGTTAAATATTCCCATTTTATAGATAAGGAAGCTGTCATGGTTTGAATTATGTCCTCCAAAAAATGTGTGTATCAATTTGGCTGGGCCATGATTCCCAGAATTGTGTGGTTGGCCTCCATTTTGTGATTGTAATTTTATGTTAAAGAAGATTAGGGTGGATTGTAATACCACCCTCACCCAGGTCACCTCCCTGATCTAATGTAAAGGGAGTTTCTTTAGGGTGTGGCCTGCACCACCTTTTACCTTACAGGAGATAAAAGGAAAGGGAAGCAAGCAGAGAATTGGGAACCTCATACCACCAAGAAAACAGTGCCAGAAGCAGAGCGCATCCTTTGGACCTGAGGTTCCTGCGCAGAGAAGCTGCCAGACCAAGGGAAGATTGATGACACAGACCTTCCTCCAGAGTTGACAGAGAAAGCCTTCCCCTGGAGCTGATGCCCTGAATTTGGACTTGACAACTTCCCTTGGAGCTGATGCCCTGAATTTGGACTTGTAGCCTACTGGACTGTGAGAGAATAAACTTCTCTTTGTTAAAGCCATCCACTTGTAGTATTTCTGTTAGAGCAGCACAAGATGACTAAGACAGAAACCAACTGGCAGATGTTACTGTTGTCTAAGGTAAGAGGTAGAGCAAAGCTTTGAATCCAGGGCTTATGACTCCAAGTCCAGTGGTCTTTCCATAGCTGCCTTTGGAGTACATTTTTCGGTAACACTCCTGTAACACAAAGGATATTCCATGGTAGAAATGCCATAGGATACAAGGGATGCGTTGGAGGATGGGTCCCTCTGGGTTATTCCCTAGTTAGGTGATCACCCTTTACTGGTGGTTTAATCTTTCATCCATGTAACCTGAGAGGAGTCTCAGGCCACAGCCTTGAAGTGGGTCAGGAGCAGGTAGAACTCTGTGTGCACACTTCTACCTTGTGATGATTAAGATGGCATTTGAAGAAAGGGTGCTCTACTTTTTAAAGACATTTATTTGTACAAAGAGAATTTATGCACATAATTATAATGATTCCCAGCCCTTTTTTTATCCACCCCCCACTTGAAGCTATTTTAATTGGTTATTTGATGTTTACCTCCATATGTCTAAATATCATGCTTGTATTGCTGCTCTTTGATTTTTCAGGTTTTGGCATTATCGGTTGACTTTGTACAATGGAAGATGACAATTTAGCTCTCTTTCCTGCACTTACCACACATGTATATCCTTACAATATCCCATCTTCCCAATAATAGTTGTCTTAGTTACTTAGTGCTGCCATAACAGAAAATACCACAAGTGGATGGCTGCAGTTTTGGAGGCTAGAAGTCTGAATTCAGACCATCAGCAGGACTAGGCTCTCCTCCTCTCTGTGTTGGCTCTAGGGGAAGTTCCTTCATCTTCTTCAGTTTGTAGTAGCTGCTAACAATCCTTGGCATTCCTGGGCTTGTAGATGCATCTTCACTTGGAGTTTGAGTTCCTTCCATGTGTGTCTTTGTATCTATTCTGCTCTTTTTATAAGACACTTCTGCGTGATTAGATTTAGGACCCATCCTACTCTGGTATGACCTCTTTAACATAACAAAAGAAAACTATTTCCAAACAGGCTCATATTTATAGGTACGGGGTTAGGACTTTCAATCACATTCAATCCATAACAGTAGTTATATTTTTTGTTAGAAAAATCTTTGGTATTTATTTTATTATGATTATATTTAGAGCTGAGTCATAGAGTAAATTGATTACTTTTCCTAGTAAACTGATTACTTTTCCTCTCATGCATCTTGCATAATGTTTTGGTTTCCCTAGGATTAAATCTTTCTTTTTTTTTTTTTTTTGTTTTCATTATTTCATTTTGTTTTGTTGGTATTGTTTTTGCCTTCCATGTACTGATTTCTAATTCATCCCCAAACTATTCCCAAAACAGTTGCCTGAATCTTAAGATCTTGAGATGCCTAAGATACTCTCTCAATTTTGTATTTCTGAAGATGTCTGCTCCCATGTTTATCATCTAGGGATCTCCCTTCACCATCATTCTGTGATTTTCCTTAGCCTCTCTCCCGTGTTGGATCCCCCATTTCCTGTATTTTGAGAGTCCTTCTTTTTTGTTATAGTTGCTTATTATGGGAGAATGCATCCTCTGGTAGCTTCCTGTGAAATGGGCTTAGGGGAGATACAAGTTTTGAAAACTTACTTTTCTAGAAACATCTCTATTTTTCAGATTTTGCCAGGGTATAGAATTCTAAGTTAAGTATCAGTTTCCTTCAGAATTTTGAAAACACTGCTTCATTGCCTTCTCATTTCTAGAATTGCTGTTGAGAAGTCCAAAGCAATTCAAATTCCTGATCTTTTCACAGGACCTGGTTTTTTTGTTGTTGTGCTTGCTTTTAGTAGTTTTTCTGGAAGTTTATAGGATCTTCTCTTTGTTCCCAATGTTTTGAAATTTCACAATGATGTGCCTTGATATGCATCTATGTTCAACCAACCTATAAGGTACAGTAATTGGTGGGCTCTTTCAATTTGGAAATGTCTTTCAGTTCTGAGAATTTTTTAAAATTTTGTTTATTTTGTTGTTGAGAATATATACAAGACATATACCAGTTCAACAGTTTCTACATATACAATTCAGTGACACTGATTATATTCAAGTTGTGCAACCATTCTCACCCTCCTTTCCTGAGTTGTTCCTCTCCCATTAACGTAAACTCACTGCCCCCTAAGCTTCCTATGTAATCTTTTGAGTTGCTGTTGTCAATTTGATCCCATATACATAGTTCTTAAAAGAGTATAATGCTCAAGACAGATATGTTTTAACTAGTTAAGCTAAATAATTTGTTTTTAAAAAGACTTTCGGGGATATTTTTGGTATAAGGTTTAAAGATTATCTCAGGGCAATAGTTTCAGGGATTCATCAAGCCTCTGTAGCTCCAGAAAGTCTGGCGTTCATGAGAATTTGAGGTTCTATTCTCCACTATCCCCTTTTTCATCAGGATTCTTTTATAGAATCTTGATCAAACTGTTTAATAATGGTAGCTGGGCATCATCCAGTTCTTCTGGCATCATGGCAAAGGAGGCAGTTGTTTATGAAGGTAATTAGTCACACATTCCATTTACGCCTTCTGTTCCTGACTCTCCTTCTTCCTATGTTGCTCTAGGCCAATAAAGACCAGTTGTTGTTCCCTGAATGTCTGCTTGCAAGCTTTTAAGACCCCAGGCACTACACAACAAACTAGGAGGTAGAACAGAAGCACTAAACATGTTGTTAGGTCAATTAACTGGGATGTCCCATGAATCCATGACCCTAAACAAAGGATCCAAATCCTATGATGTATTTGGTTATACATAAGCAGCCTCAGCAGTTATGTCAGTCTTTTTTTTTTTTTTTTGTCATTGTTGTAAATATATCTATCACATAACTTTTGCCAATTCAACTTTTTACAGGTTATAACTTAAGCAAGCAGTTACATTAATTGGCTAGGCAACCCTACCCTTAATCAATGAGATTTTTCTATCACTGTAAACCGATACTCAGTATTCCATAAACAGTACCCCTCGCCTTTTCCCTTCCCTCCCACCCCTGGTAACAGCTAAGAAATTTTGTCCCTATACATTTGCCTGTTCTTGTCTTTTTATATAAGTGAGGTCGTATAATAGTTGTCCTTTTATGATTGACTTATTTCACTCAACAAATGTCTTCAAGCTCCATCCATATTGTAGCATGTACCAAGACTTCATTTCCCTTAACTGGCTGAGTAGTATTTCATTGTATGTATGTAGCACATTTTGTTTATCCACATTCATCCATTATGGGTATTTAGGTTATTTCCACCTTTTGTCTATTGTGAATAGCGCTGCAGTAAACAGTATACAAGTTTCTGCTTTCGAGTCTTTTGGGTATATACCTAGGAGTGGAGAATTACTAGGTCATATGGTAGTTCTACTTTTAGTTTTTTGAGGAACTACCACCCTGTTTTCCACAATGGCTGTACCATTTTGCATTCCCACCAGCAATGGGTAAGGGTTCCAATTTCCTCATATCCTTGCCAACATTTGTTATTACTACTATTATTTTTATCTTAGCCATCCTAAACCAAACCTGTTGCTGTCAATTCTGAGCCATCCTAATTGGAGTGAAATGGTATCTTACTGTGGTTTTGATTAGCATCTCTCTGATGACATTGAGCATCTTTTCATGTGTTTGATGGTCATTTGAATGTCTGCTTTGGTGAAATGTCTAGTTAAGTCCTTTGCCCATTTTATGATTGGGTTATTTGTCTTTTTGCTGTTAAGTTGTTGATGTTTTATATATAATTTGGTTATTAGATTCTTATTGAGTATGTGGTTTCCGAAGATATTCTCCCAGTCAGTAGCTTGTCTTTTCACATTTTTGGTAAAGTCTTCGATGAACAAAAGTTTTTAATTTTTATGAGGTCCCATATACGTATTTTGTCTTTTGCTGTTTGTGCTTTTGTTATTATATTAGATAATCCATTGTTAAAAGCTAGGCCCAACAGTGTTACACCTGCATATTCTTCTAAGAATTTTATGGTTTTAGCTGTAAATTTAGGTCCTTAATCCATTTTGAATTTGTTTTTGTGTATGGTGTGAGGCATGGATCCTGTTTCATTTTTCTGCATATGGAGATCCAGTTTCCCAATACCGTTTATTGAAGAGACTCTTCTTTTCCCATTAAATTAATTTAGCACTCTTGTCAAAAATCAGTTGACCATAGATGTGTGGGTATATTTTTGGACTCTTAATTCTATTCCATTGGTCCATGTGTCTATTGTTATACCAGTACCAGGCTGCTTTGATTACTGTAGCTATGAGAAATGTTTTTTTTTAATTATTATTTCTGCCCCTCTGTCTTTGCTGTTCTTTTATTCAGATAGTGGACTTCCTGACTTTTTAAACTTTCTTATCTCTTCTCACCCATTTTTATCTCTTTTGGCATATTGTTTTGCTTTCTTGAAAATACCGTCAACATTATTTTTCATTCTATTAAATTTTTCATTTCTGTTATTATATTTTCCAAATCCAAAAGCCATTTTTTTTTCTGTGAATGTTCTCTTTTTTATATAGTATTCTATTCTTATCTTATGGTTGCAATGTCTTATCTAAGGATATTAATGATATGTATGTATAATGTGTGCATATATATATACTTTAAGCTTTTTTCTCCTTGAGATGTTTCAGTTTTAAGTTGCTTTTTTTTAAAAAAAAATCTTTGTTTGCTTAATTTGACCTGTCTTTCATTTAAGAGAATTTCAGATGTCTGGTAATCTTTGGTTGCCTATTGTAATAGTTTCTATTGCTATAAAACAAATTATGACAAAACTTAGTGGCTTAAAACAAAAATGAATACTATCTCACAGTATCTGTGGATCAGGAATTCGAGAGCAGGTGGGTGGTTCTGGCTTTGAATTTCTAATGACGTTGCAGTCAGATGTCAGCCAGAAATACAATCATATGAAGGCTTGATTGGGATGGGACTATAGGATCCATTTCCAAAATGGCTCACTCACATCCCTGGTAAATTGATGCTGGCTTTTGGCAGGAGGCCTTAACTTGGTACATGGAGGTATCCACAGAGCTGTTAGAATATTCTCACAACATGACAGCTTTCTCCAGAGCCAGTGATCCATGACATAGCAAGGCTGAAGATCTTTTATGACCTAGCCTCAGAAGTCACATGTCATCGTTTTTGCAATATCCTAGTCTATACCAGTTAGCCGTATTCAGCGTGGCAGGGTCTACACGAGAGGCATGCTTTCTAGGAGTCAGGGATTATTGGAGCCATCTTGGAGACTGGCTACCACACCAATTCTTGTTTATGAGTGGGAGATAAAATTTGATTGGAAGCTCTGAGAGTATGAATAGGACTTGTTGGGTCTCACTGCTGATCTTTTGGGGCCAATCAGTTAGGGAACCTCTGAAGTCAGTATCTATAGGTTTTTCTTCCTTCGGCAGGTTATTTTTTCCCAGAGAAGCAGCTTCCTCCTTAGAGGATAAAGTTACACTACTAGTATTATGGGAGCTGATTGGAGAAAGGGGGCTGGGAAGTCTTGCATCCACTTTTCCTTCAGTCACATAATCTTCTGTATTCACTATGGCACCTTACCCACAGATATACCTCCTGTCTCCTGGACAGAGACCCTCTGTTTTACTTTTTCCATAAAATAAACCTCCTTCTACCAGGTCCAGGGAGAGTTGCATGTGCACTTTTAACCAATCATCATTTAACTACTCATTCACCTCTATTTCCAGAGATGTCTGGTGCCTGGTGCTGCCAATCCCTGAGCTTTTGGGGGTTCTGCAAATAGAAATCGAGTTGGCTGTCAGTTCTCCCGTCTGCTGCCTTAGAATTCAGTTTTTTGATGTCTTCTATTCATTATTTTTCTATCTGCATTATAACTTCCAACCTTTTTTTGCTGTTGACTTTATTCCTGTTTTTCCAGTCCTTGTGAGTTTATGACTTAAAAAAAAAGCTCTATTGAGGCATATTTTACAAATCATGAAATTCACCCATTTCAAGTATATGATGTTTTGACTAACTACCAAATGTCTGCAACCATCTCCATATAAGTTTTAGAACATTTTCACGCATACACCCCGTATTAAATCCCTCATGCCATTTAAAGCCAATCCCCATTCCAGCCCCAGACAACCAGTAATCTACTTTCTGTTTCTATAAATTTGGCCTTTCTGAACATTTTATATAAATGGATTCATATAATCTGTGGTCTCTTTGGCTTCTTTCATTTATCATAAAGTTTTTGAAGTTCATGCATGAGGTAGAAGGGTCAGTAGTTCTTTATTATTTCTTCCATCTGCTTGCCTTTGATTTGGATTACTCTTCTTTTTGTAGATTTTTAAGGTAAAGCTTTGATTATTGATTTGTTATTTTCTAATATAGGCATTAAAAGCTATAAATTTCCCTCTAAGCACTGCTTTACTTGCATCTCACAAATTTTGATGTTACATTTTCATTTTCATTCAAAGTACTTTCTAGTTTCCCTTGTAATTTCTTTTTTGACGCATGGATTATTTAGAAATGTGTTGTTTAATTTTCACATATTTGTGGAACTCCCGATTTTTCTTTCTTGATTTCTAATTTAACTCCATTGTGGTTGAAGAACATACTTGGTATGGTTTCAGTCATTTTTCATTTATTAATACTTGTTTTATGGAGCATTCAGAAGAATGCTTTATGTGTGCTTGAAAAGAATTGTGTATTGGCAGCCTGTTGGGTGGAATGTTCTATAGATGTCTGTTAGGTCTAGTTGGTTTATAGTGTTATGCAAGTCTGTTTCCTTGTTATCCTCTCTCTAGTTATTCTATCCATCATTGAAAGTGGAATATTGAAGTCTCTACTATTGTTAGTTGGACAATTTTTATTTCTCCTTTTAATTGTCAGTTTTTCCTTCATGTATTTTGGGGCTCTGTTGTTAGTCATACATATATGTTTATAACTGTTATATCTGCTTAATGGTTTGAACTTTTATCATTATAAAATGTTCTTCTTTGTCCGTAGTAACAATTTTTGTCTTTAATTTTAATATTGTCTGATATTACTGTATCATTCCAGCTCTCTTTTGCATATTGTTTTGCATGGTGTATCTCTTTTCATTCTTTTACTTTCAACCTATTTGTATCTTTGAATCTAATGTGTTTCTCTTGTAGGTAGCATATAGTTGAATAACTTTTTTTATCTATTCTGCCAATCACTACCTTTTAATTAGAGTGTTTAATCCATTACATTTAATGTAATTACTGATAAGGTAAGATTTACATCTGATATTTTGCTATTTGTTTTTTACATATCTTATATCCTTTTTGGAAACACTGGTGGTGTAGTGGTTAAGAACTACGTCTGCTAACCAAAAGGTCAGCAGGTCGAATCCAGCAGGTACCCCTTGGAAACTCTATGGGGCAGTTCTACTTTGCCCTGTAGGGTCGCTATGAGTCAGAATCGACTTGACAACAATGGCTTTTGGTTTGGATATCCTTTCTCCCCCCTCAACTCCTCTATCACTGCCTTCTTTTGTGTCAAATACACGTTTTACAGTATATCAATTTAACTCATGTTTCTTTTACTATTTTTTTTAAGTTATTTTTAGTGGTTGTGCTGGGTATTACAGTTGACAACTTAAAACAATCTAGTTCAGGTTAATATTATATAAAATTGAAAACAACTATTTCAATATTGGGAATGGTTTAGTAAATATGGTAATCAAGTCATATTACTGGACTAGGTCAACTACTCACATCCCAAAATACATCCCTTATTTCCTTCCTCTTCCTGTTGGCAGAGCACATCACCTGTGCTCTTCAAGCTTTGACTTTGCCACAGCAGAAGCAGCTCAGCAGGTGAGGGTTGCTGCCTGGAGCCAGGGGACAGTAAGTCAGTTCTTTGCTGATCCAAAGTGGAGCCAGTTCTTGCTCATAAGCAATTGTCCCTCATTATCCAGCAGGGGCTATTGATGCTTTCAGTACTCAGTCAGGGACCTAGAGACTCACCGCTCCCATTTACTGTCTTTTTCCCTGGAGTTTGGATTGCTGTTCTTTAAAGAATAACCAATCCAGGCCCAGGCCAGCTCCTTCTCCAACTCTCAACAGTAAATGCTTCCGGTCTTGGCCTTGAAATAGTATCTCAGGAACACAACTGGTCCAGACTGGAATTGCCAGGATTTATTTCTGCAAACTCTTAAGGCCAGTTCATTTAGTCATGCCTTACACTTACCCTTGTCATACTTGGCATGATGCAGAACATAGCTTCTTAGGCCACCTGTCCTCTCACGTGTCTCTGTGTTTCCTACACAGTCCCAGCCTCCCTCTGTTATTCCAAAATGTTTTAACTTTTCTACCGTCCCTTCTGGATCCCTATTGTTTGATAAACATGGCCTCTGACAATGAAGACGAATCTACATCAATGGTTCTCAAACTTCTGGGACATCAGAATCACCTGGAGGACTTGTTAAAATACACGTTGTTGGTCCCACTCCCAGAGTTTCTGATTCAGTATGTCTGGGGTGAGCCTCAGAACTTGCATTTCCAACAAGTTCCCATAGGATGCTGTTGGTCTGGAACCAGGCTTGGAGAACCACAGCTCTGTTTCTTTAACCTCTGACTGAAGCCTTTCTCCACTTCCTGCCTTAACTGGAATCTGGCCGTCCTCTGCAGCCCTTTCAAGTAATTGTTGTCCCTTCCCCTCTCTCTCTGGTTTTGTCTGCCTTCTGTTTCTGGCCTAGATTCCATGGTCCATCACTTCCACCTGTCATCACCCTTGAACTGTGGGTCCTTTTGCCCAGCTTACACATAAGAACTTCAAGCCAAACTCTTCCTCCCCTGCTCCTAAATCCAGACTGTTGGAGAAAATCACACAGCCATGTAGATTGTACCACAATCATCTCTAAACTAATCTGAGCCCATAAAGCTGACAAAGTGAAAGTTTTCTAGTCTTTTATTCAAACCCTCTTCATCCTCAAACCTTTCCCCTCAGTCTCAGTACTCTCCACTCCTATCCTGGAGGGCAATACAAGCCCTCAGACCTCCCTTCACCAAGACTTCTAACTTGTCATCATGGTTGTGGTAGGCTGAATTCTAAAATGGCCTTTCCAAGAATTGTGGAAAATTAACTTTCTGTTCTTTAAAGCCAAAAAAATAAAATGGTCTCCTAATCTCCAGATCTGTTAATATGGATTTTACTCCTGTGATTAGATATAAGACACGGTTGACCTTATCAGAAGGAGACTATCTGTGCTGTCCTAACTAAATCACATGAGTCCTTTAAAACCAGAGTTTTCTCGGCTGGTAGCAAAAAACGAAGTCACAGAGACTCCAAGCCTGAGAAAGATCTGTTGTGCCCTTATAGGCTTTAAAGATGAGGGGGCCATGTGGCAAGGAATGTGGTGGCCTCTAGAGCTGACAGTAGTCCCCAGCTAACAGCCAGGCAATGAAATGGGGACCTCAGTCCTACGACCACAAGGAACTGAACTTCGCCCCCACAATTTCAGTGACCTTGAATGCAGTCTTCTCTACAATCTTCAGGTAAGAACTCAATCCTACCAACCAACGCCTTAATTTTGGCTTTATGAGGTACTAAGGTACTAAGCAGAGAATCCAGCCATGTCGACCCAGACTTCTGACTTACAGAACTATGAGATAATAAATGGGCTCACTAGTCTGGAAAATTCTTGAGGGCAAAGACCGTATTTGTTTTCTGTGTATTTTCAGTTTCTAACACAATGCATGGCACATAGTGGTGTTCAGTACAAATTTATTGAATGTATGGATACATTCTCGATTTGGAAGTTGTAGTGGATGCTGTGTTGTGCCCAGGGGTAGATTATCCAATAGGCAAGGTAAGCACATTACTTAACTTGCTTACCAGATCATCTGTAGTGAACAATTTCACATTTTTCACCATATCAAAGATTCTGCTTCCGGGTATGGCCGGCAGCTGCCTCTCTCCCAACCCCACAGCACCTTCCTACAGAATCGACACCTCTTTTCAAATTTACAGTCCCTGATGGGGTGGATGACCCAGTAAGCAACGTAAGAATGAGCTTACTTATGCTTACTCATTTGTAGTGAACAATTTCACATCGAAACCCATGTGAAATCGTTCACTACAGATGAGTAAGCATGAGTTATCCTATGCTTACCTTGCTTACTGGGTTATCTGTCCCTGGTCATGCCACCCATATCTGCCTCCCCTCCTCCCGATTTCAGAACTTAAGTATTCACTGTCCCAGGCTAGGACAAATTTCCCAATAAGGTAAGCATATGCTTAGGGCATCCACAAGAACAGGGGCACCAGTTGTTCAAAGCAGTGTTTTTAATTATAATATATTAGAGATGAAAGATCTAAAAATAAATTTTGTTGTAGTATTTGTTTTATGAGCATTAAATTTTCTTTTGTGACATCTTTTCATTTCATTTATACTTATAGCATTTATTATGAAACAAGCATCAAAACTGAAGTATAAGCAGTTTAAAGCAAAACTGGTAAAAGTCCTTTTTTTGTTGTGGGAGGTCAACAGGATTTTACATTGATTGTTGAAACAGCTAAGTTCACTGACTCATTTTCTTTGTTGTAGAATATGTGGGATATTCTTTTTGTAGAAAATGTGATATATATGGTAAAAATCTTAGCATCCACTAAAAATTTTATAATCCGGTTCATCTCATTCTGCTAAAATGGCATACGCCACTTTTGCATTCAATCACTAATACTATAGTCACTTTTAAAAAGGTTACATCATAGATAGCTAAGACACACACACACACACACACACACACATGTGTATATATATATAGTCCACATATCCCATTTTAATGTGAATAAGCAGAGGAGGGGGCACCATGGACTATCAATGCTTAGGGCCCTAACATGCCTTAATCTGGGCCTGGTCCCAGCTGTTAACTGTGTTGTCAACTAACAGCTTGCAACTGACTTCCCATTTTGAGGATTGCCCTTCCCCAAGGAGAGCCACCCCAGCCAATCTCATTCCCCATTTCCAGGATCATTCTGCATCACAATGACTGGTTAATACTGGAGTATAATGTGTGGCTCCCTTCCCCCAATTTGGGACAACTCTTCTGGGTCAGTGCAGCTCCAGAGTTCTTAATGGGATTGGCTGAGGCTTTTGTTGTGACTGCATCACAGCCCAAAACAACCTCTCCCTCTACTCAATGAAGTTTCTTTGTTGCCTCAAAGATGGTATTCCCAATAGCACTCCCCATTAAATTTCCTGCACACAAATCTCCTAAATGTCCTTAGGAACTCAACCTGCCACAGGGGTGCAATAACCTCTTGGGAGAATGCTAGGTGTAGTCAGGAATTACCCTTCCTTTTGGATGCCATTTTCCAAATTTATGCTTAACTGTTCACCTAGCCTTTGGGATAAAGGTCTTCCCTGGACAGAATTACAAAGTAGGAGAAGCATCTACTGGCGTCACGTTTTGCTCACCTTCTGACTATCCAGACAGCAAGTCTCATATGTCATGGCATGAAATGGGTTATGAAAGTGCTGCTATGGGACTGTCCTGGTCATCTAGTGCTGCTATAACAGAAAATACCACAAGTGGATGGCTTTAACAAAGAGAAATTTATTCTCTCACAGTCTAGGAGGCTACAAGTCCAAATTCAGGGCATCAGCTCCAGGAGAAGGCTTCCTCTCTCTGTTGGCTCTGGAGGAAGGTCCTTGTGGTGCATCAGTCTTCCCTTGATCTGGGAGCATCTCTGCACAGGAACCTCAGGTCCAAAGGATGCGTTCTGCTCCCATCACTGCTTTCTTGGTGATATGAGGTTCCCTCCTCTCTGCTTGCTTCGCTTTCATCTCTTGAGAAATAAAAGACGGTGCAGGCCACGCTCCAGGGAAACTCCCTTCACATTGGATCAGGGATGTGACCTGGGTAAGGGTGGTGTTACAATCCCACCCTAATCCTCTTTAACGTAAAATTATAAAATGGAGGACAACCACACAACACTGGGAATCATGCCCTAGCCAAATTGATACACACGTTTTTTAGGGGACATAATTCAATCCATGACAGGGACATATAGCAGAGATACTAATCCAGCTTTGGGTAGAGATAAGGGTCAGGGAAGGCTCCCTGGAGTATCTAAATCAAGCCCTCAAGTAGGAGTTAGTTAGGCAAAAAGTCACACACTTTCCCCTAAGACTAGCCGTGGAAAATCTATTACCTTTTGTTTATCCTTCTGGATCTCATTTGGAAGCACACCTATCACTTTTTATCATTCCTTGAATGACCTTCAGAAGTACTAGGTTGCTGTAGTGAGTTAAAAATACGCAAGGAGTATATTCTCAGCAACAAATTAAAAATATATATATATATGGCAAGGACATTTTGATCACAGCTTAACTTAAGGTGACGTTGGCTGGACCCATTCATATATACATGGCCATACCCAGAGAGACCTTTTTGGAAGCACCCCCAACTTTTCCCACATCTGCAACCCCCAAATTAAGGACAGATTCCTACCATGCCCTGTTCCTTCAAATAACCCTGGTAGAGCCTTTAACTACATCTAAACCTTTTTTGTCACCTAGTGAGGTGTGGGAAACCCTGGTGGCATAGTGGTTTAGTGCTACAGCTACTAACCAAAAGAATCTACCAGGTGCTCCTTGGAAACTCTATGGGACAGTTCTACTCTGCCCTATAGGATCACTATGAGTCAGAACTGACTCGATGGCAACAAGTTTTTTTTTTTTTTTTTTGTTAATGAGGCATGAAGCATTTAGCCAGTTATTGAGAGATTGGTTCCCTAAATTGGCTGTTTAGGTCCCCAAATGTAAAATAGTTTGGCTAAAACTTCCCATCTGAAATAATGACAGAAAATTTCCCCAATCTACTGAAGGACATGAATCTACAAATCAAATAAGCTCAAAAGACTCCAAGCAGGATAAACCCAAAGAGATCTACACCAAGACACATCATAGTTAGGCTTTCAAAAATTAAAGAGAGAGTCCTGAAAACAGTGAGAGAGGTGCAAACAGTCACATACAAAGGATCCCCAATAAGATTAAGTGCCGATTTCTCCTATTAGAGGCCAGAAGGCAATGAAGTGATATATTCAAAGTCTGAAAGAAAAAAAAACTTTCAACCAAGAATACTATATCCAGCGAAAATATCCTTCAAGAATGAAGGTGAAATTGAAACTTGCCCAGACAAACAGAAGCTGAGAGAGTTCATATCCACCAGACTGGCCCTATAAAAACTACTACTGGGAGTTCTGTAGATGGAAGGGAAAAGACACTAGAAAGTAATTCAATGCTATACATAAGAAGAAAGATCCCTAATAAAGGGAAATGCATGGGTAAGTATGTTGTTACAAGGTGCCAGTGAGTCAGTTCCAACTCATAGTAATCCTACGTACAAAAGAACGAAACACAGCCCAGTCCCGCGCCATCCTCACAATCGCTATGTTTGAGCCCACTGTTGCAGCCACTGTGTCAATGCATCTTGTTTAGAGTCTTCCTCTTTTTTGCTAACGCTCTGCCTTACCAAGCATGATGTCCTTCTCCAGGGACTGGTCCCTCCTGTAACATGTCCTAAGTACGTGAGGTGAAGTCTCGCCATCTTGACTGCTGCTTCCATTGTGTTGGTTGTGGATCCAAGTAAAATGAAATCCTTGACAACTTCAATCTTTTCTGTTTATCATGATGTTTCTTCTTGGTCCAGTTGTGAGGATTTTTGTTTTCTTTATGTTGAGGCGTAATCCATACTGAAGGCTGTAGTCTTTGATCTTCATCCATCAGTAAGTGCTTCAAGTCCTCCTCACTTTCAGCAAGCAAGGTTGTGTCATCTGTGTATTGCAGGTTGTTAATGAGTCTTCCACCAATCCTGATGACACGTTCTTCTTCATATAGTCCAGCTTCTTGGATTATTTGCTCAGCATACAAGGGCTAGTAAAAGGTATTCATGCCTGGTAATTCTAAATGCTTTGTCCTTCATGTTTTTTTAATAACAAATATATAAAAGGCAATGATAAAATTATGTTATAGGGCATATAAAATATAAAGACATAATTAGTGATAACAGCAACAAAAGATGAGGGGGAGAGGAGTGGTACATAGAATTTCATGTAGTTTACTGAAGTTAAATTGGTACCAACTTACCCTAGAATGTTATAAATACAAGCTGTTAAATGTAATATTCATGGTAACCACTAATACATACATATATATATATATATATATATATATATATATATAAAAACATACACAAAAGGAGAAGGGAACCAAAAAGGATCACTAAAACAAACACAAAAGCAAGCAGTAGTAAAGGACAAAGGTGGCTTAAGACAAACCAATAACAAAGTGGCAAAAGTACGTCAGTTCTTACCAGTAATTATAGTGAAGGTAAATGGACTAAACGACCCAACCAAAAGGCAGAGAGTGGCAGAATGGATTAAAAAGAACATGATCCAACTATATGCTGTTTATAAGAGACACACCTTAAAACCAAGGATACAAATAGGTTGAAAGTGAAAGGATGGAAAAAAAATTCCATGTAAATAACAACTAAAAGAGAGCTGGGGTGGCAATCTTAATATCAGACCAAGTAGACTTTAAGGCAAACACTGATAGAATTAAAAGGAAAAATAAATAGTACCACAGTAATAGTTGGAGTCTTCAATATTTCACTTTTAATATTGAACAGAACATCTAGAAAGATGGTTAAGAAGGAAACAGAGAATGAAGAAAACTAAAGACACAAGGGAAAGATTAGTCCAAAGGACTAACAGGCCGCAACTACCACAGCCTCCACCAGACTGAGTCCAGTTCAACTAGATGGTGCCTGGCTACCACCACCAACCGCTCTGACAGGGATCACAATAGAGGGTCCTGGACAGAGCTGAAGAAAAACGTAGAACAAAATTCTAACTCACAAAAAAAGACCAGACTTACTGGCCTGACAGAGACTGGAGAAACCCCGAGAGCATGGCCCCCAGACACCCTTTTAGCTCAGTAATGAAGTCACTCCTGAGGTTCACCCTTCACCCAAAGATTAGACAGGCCCATAAAACAAAATGAGACTAAAGAGGCACACCAGCCCGGGGGCTAGGACCAGAAGGCAGGAGGGAGCAGGAAAGCTGGTAATAGGGAACCCAAGGTCGAGAAGGGAAAGAGTGTTAGTATGTCGTGGGGTTGTTAACCAGTGTCATAAAACAGTATGTGTACTGTTTCATGAGAGCTAGTTTGTTTTGTAAACTGTCATCTGAAGTACAAAAAAGAAAAAAAAAGAAAAGCTTTGATGCAGATACACTCAGATGTCAGTACACCTAGGGTGTTATTCATATAGCATATGGAGGAGCCTCAAAAAAACTAGAAAAAGAAGGAAACAGAGGACCTGAATCTGAATGACACCATAAACCAACTAGACTTAGCAGACATATACAGAACACTCTACCCCAAAACTGCACAATATACATTCTTCTCCAGGGCACATTGATCGTTCTCCAGGACAGACCACATTTTAGATAACAAAGCAAGTCTTGATAAATTTAAAAAGACTGAAATCATACAAAGTATTTTCACTGACCACAACAGAATGAAGCTAGAAATCAGTAACAAGAAAAAAACCTGGAAAATACACAAACATGGAAATTAAACAACACACTATTCAACTACCAATGGGTCAAGGAAGAATCACAAGAGCAATCACAAATTTTTTTTTCTTTTTTTTAATTGTTTAAGTGAAAGTTTACAATTCAAGTCAGTCTCTCATACAAAAATTTATACATACACTGTTATGTAACCCCAGTTGCTCTCCCTATACTGTGACAGCACACTCTTCCTTTCCACCTGATTTCCCCCATCTATTCAACCAGCTCCTAACCCTCTCCACCTTCTCATCTGCCCTCCGGACAGAAGCTGCCCATTTAGTCTCATGTATCTCCTTGAGCTAAGAAGCATGCTCTTCACAAGTATCATTTTATGTCCCACAGTCCAGTCCAGTCTTTGTCTGAAGAGTTGGCCTCGGGAATGAAATCACAGATTTCTTCAGAGTCAAATGAATGTGAAAGCACAACATACCAAAACTCATGTGATGCAGCAAAGGCAGTAGTTATAGCAATAAATGCCTACATGAAAAAAGATCTCAAATTAACAGGCTAACTCAATACCTCCAGGAACTAGAAAGAGAAGAGCAAATTAAGACTAAACCTACCAGAAGAAAAGAAATAACAAAGATCAGAGCAAAAATAAATAAAATCGAAAACAGACAGAAGTTGGTTCTTTGAAAAGATCAGTAAATTTCCCTTCTGTTTCTCGGAGGGTACAATGGTTGAAAGTGAAGAATGAAATGCCATATGATCTCTGACCCACCCCTGAACACGTCCATCAAGGACCTACTATATGTCTGGTCATTCATTATTTATAAAGAGTAAAACACAGGCCTTATCTACCCCTTATCTAACGTTCCATGAAAGATAAAAGTACACATGGCAAACTGAAATGAGAGCACCTAATCTTACCCAACACAGAAGCCCTGGTTGCACAATGGTTAAAGTGCTCAGCTGCTAATCAAAAGGTTGGTGGTTCAAACCCACCAGCTGCTCTGCAGGAGAAAAGACCTAGCAACCTGCTCTTGTAAAGGTTTCAGCCTAGGAAACCACGAGGCAGTTCTACTCTTTCCTATAGCGTCGCTGTAAGCTGGAATTGACTTGATGGCACACAACAATTTTATCCAACACTATTGATGGTGGTATTTGATATCAGTGATATGGCCATTCTGGGTGGGGAAGAAAATGCGTTAAGAACCACACACATACGATTCCAAAGGCTTTGCATGTCACATTTTGTTAACTTGTTAATAGAAATGAGTTTTATTAGGTCCAACAGAGAAAGAGATCACATGTTCTTTCCCATCAAGTCATATGTAATGATAAGCTTTTCTTTACAGCTGAAGCTCAATTTGTTTCCTGTGAAATGGAACATACAAAATATGTCCTGAAGTCTGTTTTGTAATATACTTAAGAAATGAGTAAGTTATAGAAACTCATTATCTACTCATCTTTAGCTTCTATTTTTCAGTATAAGTCCTAAAGGCCTATGTTGTCACTTTGCCTGAGTTAAGTTACTAGTCTTTCTTTTATGAATATTGTATTTTTCACATTTCTATGGCACCTGCTTCAAATCTGCGTTTGCTTGTCAGCTTGCACATGCTTTACTCTTGTGGTCTGTCAGCGTTACCTACAGAAATGAAAAGATTCAAAGATTCAATAAACTAAGTTGTTTAAAACCAAAAGGGATAAACAAAATAAATCACAAACAGCCCTCTCAGAAAAATGACCTCCTTTCAAGATACTTTTCTATATTTCTATTCCATCCTATAGCCCTTAGCAGCAAAAATTTCATTTCGTATAGCATCTTTAGTACAGTGCAAAAGGTCTTGTCATTTCACCTGAGCTTAGTCTTACCTTTCTGACTACTGCAGGGCAGGAGTGGCCTTTACAGTCAAGGACTGCTCCCAGAGCGTTAGCCCTGATGCCCCAGGGTTAGGAATGAGGGCGTGTAGCAGGGATCCTCACTGTCAATTATCAGTGCTAAGGGAGTCCTTTCCTGCTACTGTCTCAAGGGCAATGCTAAGCTTCCAGTACCCACCTCTAAACTGGGACATTTTCATAGCAAAAACACTGGGATGGCTTGCAAAACCTCATTTACCCCACAATTTACTATCATTAACAGCATCCAGAATTAAATGTCAGACCAGTTTAAAAACTTACTGGGTATTCCATAGTATTGAAAAGCTTTGGCGTTTATTCCAACCTTCTGGTAAGCTAGGTAGCGTCTGTTTATGGATATGTCTATTATAGTTAGCATGCTGCCACTTTTAATTAGTCACAGCAGTGCTAGCTTTTGGAAGGCAGAACATACACTGGGTAGGAAAGAAGCAAATGATGTTCTAAACATAAATATTTATCAAAATTCAGTATAGGTTAGATACCAACCTCTGCATCAGCTATGCATGTCCCAAACTTTGATGGCATCATCCTCAAATTTCTGATTTGTTGGCCTAGAACACACTTTCCTATTTGATCTCCCAGAGTTACCTGAGGGAAGAAAACATTCAGACATTCAATAATCTAGGTTATTTAAAACCAAAAGGGAAAAACAAATAAAAAGCAGACCTCAAGAAAATGACATTTTCAAGATATTTTTCTATCTTCATATTCCATCCTACAGCCCTAGCATCAAGAGCTTTCACTTGGCAGAAATAGAGTAACTATTTATTAGACATTATCTAAGGAAGAGAAACATCACACCTGGAAATTAAATTACGACTGCAACTCTGAGTAAATTATTTAACCTTGATCTCAGTTCCTCATATGTTCTTCCCAGGGCTACTGTGAGGGTTAAATGCAAATATAACTGAAACTACCAGAACACTGTTGTCATCCTAACGCACAAAGAACAAAATGCTGCCTGGTCCTGTGCCATCCCCACAATTAGTTGGGGAATGGACCATTTGTGATCCATAGGGTTTTCATTGGTTAATTTTTGAAAGTGGATTGCCAGACTTTTCGTCCTAGTCCCTCTATGTCTGGAAGCTCTGCTGAAACCTGTTCAGCAGAACACGCAAGCCTTTACCAACAGATGGGTGGTGGTCTATGGTAAATACAACCGAGCACTCTGCTTAGTTATTGCTATTTGATAGCCTAAGTTTTTTCAGACACAGCCAAGGGAGAAAATGCTGAAGCTACTAAACTACAGTGTTAAGGGAGTACAGAGAATAAAGCTAAAAACTAATGGCATTCCCCAATTATGGAAAAAATCATTCATATACACTGAGAAGGTCAGCAGAGGCAAATAAGACTTTGAGAAAACCAAGGGTAAAGAAGGTGGGCAGTGTTTCTATTTTAAGCAGTGATTAAAGAATGAAGTTTCCATTTATTTTTATGATGTAAACCATGGTACACTAGGGTTTACAAATATTTCCCAATGAAAAACGCTTCCATTTATTGTGCAGGAGGGGTATCCCCAAATAGTGGCCAGAACATTCATTCCTTTTGCCTTCCTTCTCCCTTATAAAGCCAAAAAACAAAAACACTCTGGTTTATATCTTAAAGTCTGTATTTTAAAAAAGTCCTTTCTAAATCACTGAGTATGAAATCACTTATGACAACTAACAGCCAAGAGTTTAGATTTAACAATAGTCGGACTTCTCTTAGGACTGTGGCCTCTGAATTCTTTGAGTTCATTCTCAGCTGTAACCCATACCATGAAGCAGATGCAATAAGTTTATAAACTTGCCCAGACTCCCATAGAGCAGTTTTTGCATCTTTGGACACAGAAATCACCAAACAAGGAACATAAACAGCATTCCCCTTAAGAGGGAAAACCAGCTTAAGAACGAGAAGGGGTAGGCAAAAGTTTTTGTTGCTAATTCCAGAACCTAATTTAAACCCCTCTAGGGTCCTTATGGTGGTCCCTAGGGGGTATAAGCAGCTGCTAACCAAAAGGCTGGGGGTTTGAAGCCACCTAGTGGCAGCCCAAAAGAAATGTCTAGTGATCTGCTTCTATAATATACAGCCTATGGAGCTCAGTTCTGCTCTAACAGAAGGCATTGCCATGAGTTGGAATCAACTCAATGACAAGGGGTTTGGCTTTTTTGTTTTAGGGCCCTTATACACCCCGTGCGTCAATCTTCATCCTCTGCACCTCAGACATGATCACCCCACCACACCCCCCGCAAAGCGCTACCTCGGCCATCCCTGCTCAGTATCAAAGTTCCAAAAAGCTGTGTTCTGGCCTCCTGGCGTATAGGTTTGGATGCTCTGCTCTTCCAGTGCCTCACCTCACCACCTTTCATGCTCCTCCCACCCCCAACTACACAGTGAAGCAAAACTCCTCTTCCCATGTTAACTTGTTTTCCGTGGATATTACCATTTTATCTAATTACTCCGGTTCAAAGCCCGGTGTTTTTGTGTTGTTTTTATTAAGAATCCATTCCTGTAAATGAATCCTGTATTTTCTATCTACTGTGAGTTAGATGTCTGTATCTTCTATTTCCTCTGAGTTAGGACCCTCATCAACTTATATCCAATTAGTCCAACTGACTTATGGGTACAAGGTCCAGGCATACAAGCACTCTCCATTCTAATCCCTCCTAAATAATACTGCCTTTTTAACACTCCTAAAGCATATTTCCTTGTGTCACTTCCCTACTCAATTTGTACTGGCCCCTTACTGCCTACAGGATAAAACTCTATAGAAGTGAAGAATTCTGCTTGGCCTCACTTCCGTCCCAACCCATCACCACAAGTCTCCCCTCTGGCAGGACGGTCTCAGGCTGAACCCCTGGAACACACCTGCCCTGCCCAGGCTGCCCATTTGACTTCTGCTACTGTCTCCATGCCCACTGCCCACTTCTCATCCTTTCTACTCCAAACCACATCTCCAAGGTCCACACCAAAGTCACTGCCTTCATGTGGACTGCCTCTCCTCAGCAATCCCAGTGACATCTGTCTCTCTCTCCTTTTCTGAACACCTGAACTCACTCATTTACCACCATCACACAGCTCTGTATCATCACCTATGTGGGGTCTTTGTCTCAAACTACATCACAACCTCCTAGAAGGCAGGAGCCCTAACTTGAGATTTTATTTGTATGCCCCACAGTTATGGGCACTTGTGGCTCAAGTGAAAACTTACTTTCAAAACTGAGGAACATGGAATTAACCCAAGGCTGCCTTCTCTTCCAGGCCCCAATGTGGAACTCCTACAGACAACCAAATAGGATATCTGAGCCCATTAATCACTTACTTTCTAGAGACGTATAAGAAGCTCTCTTTGACTCCTGCTTGGCCATGCTATGTTTCTTCTGGTGCCTGTCATAAGGAGTTTCACAGCCTTCCTGCTCCTTCGCCTTGTATACCAGAGGGATGCTCTCATAAGCACCAAGCTTCAACTTCAGCTTATTTTTGGTGGGCCAGAGGATGAGCTGGGGAGACAGGGGGCTCTTGGAAGGCTTCCAGATTACCCTCCTGCCAACCTCTTGATAAAGCTTGCATTTGGAAGAATCTGGATGACCCTGTGGACGTACTTCCTGAAAGAGACAATCTACCTCATACATCTCCTTATCATCTTCACTCTCCTCTTCTGTCTCCCAGTTTTCTGAACCCTCAGAGAGGGAGCTGTCCAAGGCAGCATTTTTCTTTAATGCATAAGTTGTCCTTCCATTTGGGGAGCTAGTAGGGGCTTCAGACTTCCTGCCTTTCTCCTTTTCATACTGTGGTTTATTGCCTTTCTCCTTTACAAAGTCTGGCCTCTTGCCTTTCTTCAGTTTATACTCTCTTTGACATTCTGTAAATTTGTCAAAGTCCTTGTAATACGCTCCCTCAAGTTCCTCATCCAAGACAGTTTTTTGAGTGGACATTTTCTCAGATGAAGTCGGGCAATTATTCCATGAGAACTGGGACATATCAGGAGAGATCGCTTCATCAACATACTTGAACCGTGCCAGCCAGGAAGGTGAAGACAAAACTGTCTCAGGGGAGACAAAACCGATGTCCGGGACTCTTTCCTCATCACTGAGGGGGTTCTGGGCATTGGACTGCAGGCTCAGGTCATTAACAGGTTTTTTGCTGGAACACAGTGGACTCCCCTGCTGGAGCTCATTCACATCTTCAATAGACTTGCATACTTCTGACTTCAGGGTATTCTGGCTTTCAATCAGCTGGCCAGCTTCTGCAGCTTCTACTTTAACTGGCGGTGACCAGATTCTAGAAACAGCCCTGTACCCCTTCTTTTCTTTATCCAAGCTCATCTCCAGGCCAGATCCTGACTCCTTGTCTCGTACTCCTTCAGGACACTGCTCCGACAGCACAGCAGCTCTTTGCTCATCTGTATAGATAATGTCATCCTCACCCTCTGGAGGGTTACAGTGCACACCAGCCATGCTTTCACCTGAAATCAGATTGTGCTGTACCCTGTCCTCTGGCATGGCTTTGCCATAGGCCGAGTCATACAGAGGGACGGTTTCTTTCGAGGTCTCTAAGAATTGTACTGCAGGAGATCCACTGCCATATTCTGTTCTCATGTCCTCCCCTTCTCAGAGGCATAACTTCCTGGAGGTGTACTTCTATAAGGAGTGGTATTAGAAGGGCTCTTACCATGTAGCTTCCTCTCCTGAGGAACAGAAGATAAAGCCCCATTTGTTTTCTCGGGGGTGTTGTCAGTTTCTGTGTCAATAGTAGTAGTGGGAACACTAGTCATTCTATCAATTTTACAGCTGTCAGCTTCCAAGTGGATATCTTGTTTTTTGCATTTGGTTTCAGGCTGTTGAGGGTCAGTTTGAGTTTCTTTGGTTTCCATTTTTCTCCCAAGGCCACTATGGTGTCGGAATCATGCTGTGTGATGATACTCAGGGAATGGAGGTCTTTGGTTAACTCTGGTAGGCACCGGAGACTGCAGAACAATAAAACCAGGATACCCATGCAGTGCTACTGGATAATATGGAAAGCATGGATTTCCATTTCTGAAACCTAGAGGAAGAATACATCTAGTTAGCCATTTACAACTCCTGCAGTCGGTGCCAACGTTCAGCCAGAAATGACTCGTTGAGCACTAGAGTTGACATCTGTTCTGACTGGTTGGTGACCAAGCCATACCAGTTAGTGAACATGCGGTGGCTACTACCTCTACTTATAACAACTTTTTATCAAATTATGCTAAGGATGATTCATGGTGATCATAACTCTAAAAAATACAAGCCAGCTGTCATGGTTTGAATTATGTCCCCCCAAAAATGTGTGTATCAGTTTGGCTAGGCCATGATTCCTGGTACAGTGTGATTTTCCTGTATGTTGTAAACCTTCCTCTATGATGCTAATGAGGGAGGATGGGTAGCAGTTGTGTTAGTAAGGCAGGACCGGATCTAC
>NW_004444073.1:5545384-5588446 GCF_000243295.1 Trichechus manatus latirostris
AAAGCCTTCCCCTGGAGCTGATGCCCTGAATTTGGACTTTTAGCCTACTCTGACTATGAGGAAATAAACTTCTCTTCATTAAAACCATCCACTTGTGGTGGTTCTGTTATAGCAGCACTAGATGACTAAGACACCAGCTCAGGCCTTACAGAGCAAATGAACAAAGTTTCTTTGGATTCTAAACCTTTTTAGATCCATTCATTTCACACATATTTAATGCAACATTTCTTTAAGAGATTGAAGGCCAACAGAATGAAGTTCATCTGACTACACAGGTGTATAACTTCCCTGTAATAAAAAGCACCAACATACTTCTGGTGCACATGATACAGTAAAACAAAATGCCTCAATGATCCTTCTCTCCTGAAACCTATAACAGGACCACTACCCAAACCGATACTCACAGCAAAAACATGATCACCTAATCACCATAAGCTGCCAATTCTACTTTAAATCTCTTTTGAACTTCTCCCCTTTTTTACTTCCACTACAATTGACTTAATTATAGCCCCACTGAAGTTGCTATTTTTTTTTTTTACCTGAAATACTACCTGTAACAGTCTCTTTTTACTTGAACAGGTTTGAGATATACTTTACATAAAATTCACCCATTTTACATATGCAATTAAATGGATTTTAGTACTATATTTACAGATCTGTATAACTATCACCCCAACCTAACTTCAGAACCTTTCGATCACCCTAAAAAAGAAATCTGTGCCCATTTACACTCACTCTCCATCCCATCCCCATCCTGAAGCAATCAATGATCTACTTTTCTCTCTATACATTTACCTTTTCTGCACATCTTATAAATGAAATCATACAATATATGATCTTTTGCATCTGGCTTCTTTCACTGAGCATAATGTTTTTAAGGTTCATCCATGATCCTTTTTATTGTCAAATACCTTTCCACTGTAGGGATATAGCAATTTGTTTATCCAGTTGATGGACACTGGGTTGTTTGCACTTTCTGGCTTTTATGAATAATGCTGCTATGAACATTTGCATACATATCTTTGTGTAAACATATTTTCATTTTTCTTTGGAAGATACCTAAGCATAAATTTTTGGGTCATATGGTAATGCTGTTTAACTTTGTAAGAAATTGTCAAAATGTTTGTTACAGTGGCTGTACCATTTTACATTCCCATCAGCAATATGAAGGTTCCAATTTCTCTACATCCTCACCAACACTTGTAACTATTTTTTACTGATCTCCCTGTTATCTCACCTAATTTGGCAATCCATTGCTTCCAGAATAATCTTTCTGACCCAACTTTGATTCCTCATCCTAGTTAAAGTATTTCAATGTTTTATCACTGTCTCGAAGTAGGGAACAAGTTATCACACTCCTTAGGATGGCATGTAAGACCCCTCATTATCTGGTTTCTCACTATACTCTTATCACTCTCCCACCAAAACCCATGCTACCCTCCAGCCCTACTACCTGAGGTTCCCACTATGCCAAACTCTCTTGTGCTCTTACCTCGTCTGGGACACCCTCCATTCCCACTCCCCAGCTATCAAAACCTAATTCACAACTTCAGAACATTACAATAATGCCACAGGACCAATGAAATCCAGAAATAGACCCACACATCTATGGTTAATTGAGAATGAAGCTGGACCCAGACTTCACACCACATATGAAAATAAACTCAAAATGGATAAAGCGTCTAAATATAAAAAATAAAACCATAAAACTCTTAGAAAACATAAGAGTAATACTTTGGAACCTAGTTTTTGACAATGAATTCTCAGATATGACAGTAAAAGCATGAGCAACGAAAGGCAACATACATAAATGGGGGTTCATCAATATTTGGCTCACCAAAAGACTTTATTAACAAAGTGAAGAGACAACCTACAGACTGGGAGAAAATTTTTGGGAGCCAATGCTCTGACAAGGGTTTAATGTCCAGAATAAATACGGAGCTTATATAACTCAACGGAAAGACCAAAAAAAAAAAAAAAATTAAAAGATCAGTTAAGGGCTTAAATGGACATTTCTCCAAAGATACACAAACGGCCAACAAGCACATCAAAAGATACTCAAGGTCATTAGTCATTAGGAAAATTCAAATCAAAACCACAATGAGCTATCACTTCACACCAACTAAGATGGCTATTATCAACCTGAAAAATATCAAGTGTTGGAGAGATGTTGAGAAAACGGAACCCTCATCCAATGTCGGGATGAACACACATCCCATGTGTAAGGTGGGAAGGTAGAATGTTACAGCAGCTAGCTGTGTTAAGAAGTTTAGCAGTTCCTCAAAAAATTAAACACAGAATTACCTATGACCCAGCAATTTCACTCCTATTTATATACTCAAGACTTGAAAGCAGGGACTTCTAGGTGGACTCCAACCTTTCAGTTAGCAGCCAAGCTGTTAACCTGCTGGACTCCTTAAAAGGACATAAAAAAAAACAAACCCATGGCCGAGGAATCCATTCTGTCTCATAGCGACCATATAGGACAGAGAAGAACTGCATCATAGGGTTTCCAAGCAGTGGCTGGTGGATTTAAACTGCTGACCTTTTGGTTAGCAGCCAAGCTCTTAACCACTGCGTCACCAGGGCTCCTTACAAGGACTAGAAGCTAAATTTCAATTAAAGTGCCTCTGCTAATCAGACCAGCCTCAGATCAAAATTCTTGGTTTCAGTACTGTGCTAACCCTGGGCAAGCCTCAGGTCCTCGTTTGTAAAATGAGGATAGAAAATAATACCTATCTCATGGGGTTCTGGTGAGGATTAAATGAGAGAATCTATGTCAAGTACTCAGAGTAACTGCCATATAGCTAGCATTCAAATTTTAGCTATTAATGTCAACCTCAAACATCGCCCCATCTACTACCACACTCCAGCTTGCCTGGATGGTGGGGGGAGGAGAGAGGGATAATGGAGGCAAATATTAGAATAATACTTTCAGAAATAAAGTTATCGCATGGTACTTTATTTAAAAAAAAAAAAAAAGCTTTCAGATAATCAGATAACCAAGAAAGTACTAAGCGTTTGCCTACAGGAGCGTCTCTAATTCCACTGATATCTTTAGAGGTTCCTTACCTGCCCCAGGAACACCGAAAGGATTTATATGCAGGATTCAGGTGCCACAGACCCGGGTAAGGCTGCTCAGCCATGGCTGCGTATAAAACAAGGGTCTGGAGTTGCTGTCCTCAAAATGTGCGTTGTTTTCTGAAGAGTTTATTTGCTAGGCTGAAAGGCAAATTCCCACATTTGGTAAAGAACAGCCGCATTGTGCCGTGTAAAAACTCTGCGAAGGTAGGTAAGTCATCCCAGTCTCCCTTCAGAACTCCAGGCCCGGGTGAGGGTTCCCAACTTCACGGCCGGTGGCCAGGGATCAGACAGACAGAGCGCCGCCCTCAGGCTGCCCAAAGCCACCACGTTAAGTAAGGCCCGGGGGAGCGACCCGGGCAGGTCTCCTCTCCCTCCCCGGGCAGCGGTACCATGGCACACTGACGACCTCAGGCCACCAACCCGAGGGGGCCGAGCACAGCCGCGACCACCTGGCCTGGCATCTCTCACCCCTAGGAGACCCGCTCCCAGCCTCCCCATGCTGAACCTCTCTCCAGCACCTATGAGACTTCACCAACTTCCCTCTAGGCTGAAGCCCTCTCCAGTCCCGGGACGACCCCCACTTCAGCCCGGCCTCGCCGCCTCTGCCCCGAAGCCCGCAGACTTACCCGTGGGTCTCGAATCCAGCGACTGGCGCACGCCGGCAGCGCCAAGCGCATTTGTGGGCGCGGCCGGCCCGCACGTGCGCCCTGTTCCCCGGGCTCCGCCCCGCGCAGTGCGCCAGAGCGTGGGTGGGACGAGGTCGCGGCCTTCCTCCTGCAAAATGCTCCGGGAGCGCTAGGGTGCGTGGAAGGCCTGAGCAGTGTGCTCCAAGGCAATCCGGAGTTTTCCTTCCTGAGACCTTAGCTGGTATGTGTAGAGACGTCTGCTGCCCGCGTTGGCTTGTAGGCTCCTCCAGAGGACTAGGCAGTTCCCTGGCAATTTGGAAGCTGTAGGTTGCGAAAAGTAATGGGGGCAGACAACCACTGGAAGTCGTCTGAGGAACGATAAATGGCAAATACAGACTAGTCTTTTTTGCCATGTGACAGTAGCTAGAGGGAGTCTGCGATTGTGGGAGTTGTGTGGTTTTTCGTTTTTAATAGACAGAGATTTGGGTATTTTTGTCTCCCGAAGGTAGAGAGGGAGAAGTTACAGATAGTGGAGAGAAAAGGCATGCCAGGATGATGTTCTGAGGAAGCAGAAGGAAGGGGAGAGTATCCAAGCCCAACCAAAAAAAAAAAAAAAAAATTCCCCATACCCATTGCCATCAAGTGGATTCCGACTTACAAGGATTTGCCTTGAACAGAGTAAAATCAAGTCTTTGAGACAGGAGGGAAATGCAATTCCTAATGCAAGAATTTAAGTGCATTAGCATCTGATGACCTTGATTTTTTTTTTTTCCTAAATCAAGTGAGGCAGGAATAAGGCTTAAACAGAGCAATGAAAGCTTGCAATGATTGCATTACCAGGTAGGAATTGTGTTTGACCAGAAATAGCAATGGCTGAAACGGAATAAAAGTTCTTATTTCAAATAAAGAAGTCAGAAGGTAGATAGCCCTGGGCTGGTCTGGTGTCACAGAGGACCCAATTTCCTGTATTTGGTCAAAGAAAAAATTTCACTAATGTCATGGATTGAATTTTGTCCCCCCAAAATATCTGTCGTCTTGGCTGGGTCATGATTCCCAGTGTTGCATAATTGTGTACCACTTTGTAATCTGATGTGATTTCCTTATGTGCTGTAAATTCAATCACTATGATCTAATAAGATGGATCAGCGGCAGTTATACTGATGAGGTATACAAGATTGGATAGCGTCTTAAGCCAATCTCTTTTGAGATATAAAAGAGAGAAGAGAGCAGAAACACGGGAACCTCATACCACCAAGAAAGCAGTGCCGGGTGCAGAGTGCGTCCTTTGTGCGTTCCTGCACAGAGATGCTCCCAGACCAAGGGAAGATTGATAGCATGGACCTTCCTCCAGAGCCAACAGAGAAAGCGTTCCCTTGGAGCTGATACCGTGAATTTGGACTTGTAGCCTACTGGACTCTGAGCGAATAAACTTCTCTTTGTTGAAGCCATCCACTTGTGGTATTTCTATTACAGTGGCACTAGATGATGAAGACAACTAGGCAATATTAAAATGTGCAAGGATGACTTTATCCAGAAAGGATTATAGAAAGGGAGGGAAATAACCCTTTTGTGACTCGATTTTTTTATTTTTTATTTTTTTGTTGATACTATGCGTTTTCAGTAATGGAGGACGTGCTGAATCATTGAATTGTCTGAATTTTTGGTTATAATATGGTTTTTGTTTTATGCCTCATTCCACAAATTGTACCCTCTGAATATACCCCTTGTGAACACAAATTCTACCCCCAGAGTTCAGAGGTACATATGTGTATCAAATAAAAATTTTCAAAATTCATATTTTTCCTATCAAAAATTCAATAATTCAGCACCACCACATATAATACCCTATAAAAACAGTAATTTGTGGCACACCTGTTTTTTCAGTTTCAAACTGTTATATAGGGCCCTGCCTGCTAGCAGCATGTCCTGTTGATAGGACAATAGCTTCCCAATGAAGCCCAGAGGTACAAAAAGTAAGTGGTAGCTATATATACCACCAGTCCTGAAGGAACACTATATTGGGGGAGGGGGACGCTAGAACTAGGTCTGAGCTCAAACTCTGCTCAAAACAGTGAACTGAAAGCCTTTTAAAAGAAGGTTAGGCTATATACCCAAAAGAATTGAAAGCAAGAACGCAAACAAATTTGTACACTGGTGTTCATTGTAGCAGCATTCACAATAGCCAAAAGGTAGAAACAGCCTGAACGTCCATCAACAGAGGAATGGATAAACAAAATGTAGTACACAGATGCAATGGACTGTTACTCGGCCATAAAGAGAAATGAAGTCCTGGTACATGCTACTTAGTTTAAGAGCACCCCAAATTATAACTACGGACATGAAATGGTGGCCGTGCTAAGGTCTGAGGTTAAAACTCCATTTTGAATCAGAAGTAACTTCTACATTAAAAATGCAGCTTGTCATTCCTATAACACTCCACTATACCCTGAAAGAATTATTTAGTAAACAATTTTAGAGAACACCCTGATTTTGCTTGCTTGCTTGCTTGCTTAAGAATACACCTGCTCAGGAAACTGGTTCCAAAACAATTCTCAGAACAGATGCTTACTCAGGATAAACTTTAGAATTACACATGCCCTCCCTGCAGTCACTGGAGGGTCTCATGATTGTTTTGAGACCAGGAATCCTCAATTTGGTACCCAATTTAATGATTACTTTGTAACTTTTAAAAGCAATTTAAGGAACATACCTGAAGAAACATACCTAATCTATGGATCAGAAGTACCCTCACCCAGTTTTAGAACCATTACTTAAATGTCAACCAATCACTGAATTTTTACTGAAGTTCCTTGGATTTTCTTACAAAAACTCCCTGAACTGAGGCCTCCTCAGACCACTTAGTTCAGAATCCTCTGGACCCTTTGATTCCCAACTTGCAAATTTCCTTGCCTCTCAATAAAAGCTCTTTACTTTCAACTAGACTCTGACATTTTGCTCTATGACACTACAATATGGATGAAGCTTGAAAACATCCTGAGTGAAACAGTCACAAAAGGAGAAATATTGTATGATCTCACTTATATGCAATATTTAGAATATGCAAGTATATAGAAACCAAAGTTTATTAGTGATTACAAGGAGTGGGACAGGAGTCATTGTTTAAGGGCTGTGTTAACCGTGGACTCATTTGGAAAAGGATAACTGTGATTGCACAACATGATGAACATACTGTCACTGAATTGCATGTGTAAAAATTGTTGAACTGGTAACTGTTTTGTTATGTATATATTTTATCACAATTAAAAAAAAGTTTAGGCAAATTGACCACTGGGATGGGCAATTGATTTACTAAAATTGCTATTAGGGCCCCATTTTGTTAGGAATGTTTCCTTTTCTTATGATAAATCTACCCAGAAGACAGATGGGGGGGAATTAGGGTTAGGCTGAGGGAGAGAGGAAGGTTGAGGATATAAGGAAGGGAAATGCCTATTCTAAAGTTATTTAAACAGAGTAGGTCTTTAATTTCATCTTGGTCTGTAGTTTACAGTAAATCTTCGGAGGAACACACACACACAAAGAGTGGGGGATTTTCTTTAACATGGGGCTCAGGTAAAAATTCAACTTTGTCACTTTCTACTCCAACATCCTTGGCATTGGCTTCGATTTTCAAGTTGCCTCATGTTCCAGGATTACTTTTCCAAGCAGAAAGCAGGAACAAAGAGTGGGGAAAAGTAACAAAAAGCCAAAAGAGCACACAGCAGCCTTCTGCACTGCCATTGGTCTTGCTTTTAAGGAGCTTTACTAGAAGACCCATCCAACTTAAGATTACATCACATTGTCTACCCAGAGCTGAAAGAAGTGTGGGAGTTGTTGTCTTTTAGCTGGGCATATTGTTGCTTGGAATAGACTGGGATGCTGTGACTAAGAAAGGGGGGGAATGGATATTCATTGGTTAGGCAACTAACTAGTTGCCATTGAATCAATTCCAACTCATGGTGACCCCACGTGTCAGAGTAGAATTGTGCTCCATAGGGTTTTCAATGGCTGATTTTTCAGAAGTAGTTCACCAGGCCTTTCTTAAAAGGCACCTCAAAAAAATCCAAACCCATTGCTGTCGGGTTATTTCTGACCCATCGTGACTCTATAAGACAGAGTAGAACTGCCCCATAAGGTTTCCAAGGAACAGCTGGTGGATTCGAACCACCAACCTTTTGGTTAGCAGCCAATCTCTTAACCACTGTGACACCAGGGCTCCAAAAGACACCTCTAGGTGGACTCAAACCTCTAACCTTTTGGTTACCAGCTGAGCATGTTAACTGTTTGCACCACCTATGGACCCCTCTTAGTTATTCCAAAAAAACCCAAATCGATTGCCATAGAGTTGCTTCTGACTCATAGCCACCCTGTAGGACAGAGTAGAACTGCCCATAGGGTTTCCAAGGCTGTAAATCTTTACTGACGCAGAGCCATATCTTTCTCCCAGGGAGTGGCTGGTGGGTTTGAACCTCCAACCTTTCGGTTAGCAGCTGAGCACTTAACCACAGCAGTGGGTTCCTGGTCATTACCAAAAAAAAAAAACAAAAAAAAAAAAACCCATTGCCATCAAATCGATTAAACCAAACCAAAAACTTGCTGACATCGAGTCAGTTCCAACTTAGTGACCCTATAAACAAACAAAAAAACAAAAACCAAACCCATTGCTGTCAAGTCAATTCCAACTCATAGCAACTCTGTAGGACAGAGTAGAACTGCCCCATAGGGTTTCAAGGTGCGCCTGGTGGATTCGAACTGCTGACCTTTTGGTTAGCAGCCATAGCTCTTAACCACTATGCCACCAGGGTTTCCCAGCGATCCTATAGATGTCCTTTATTTATAAATGTCCTTTAGATCAAATTTTGCTCTGTTGGTCAAATTCTTTCCTGTTGTTGTTGTTGCTAGGTGCCGTCCAGTCAGTTCTGACTCATAGCAACCCTATGTACAACAGAACGAAACATGGCCAGGTCCTGCGCCATCCTCACAATCGTTGTTACGCTTGAGCCCATTGTTGCAGCAGCCACTGTGTCAATCCATCTGGTTAAGGGTCTTCCTCTTTTTCGCTGACCCTCTGCTTTACCAAGCATAATGCCCTTTTCCAAGGACTGGTCCCTTCTGATAACATGTCCAAAGTACATGAGACAAAGTCTTGCTTCTAAGGATGTACTAGCTATACTTCTTCTAAGAGTGATTTGTTCATTCTTCTGGCAGTTCATGGTATATTTAACTTTCTTTGCCAACACCATAATTCAAAGGCATCAATTCTTCTGCGGTCTTCTTTATTCATCGTCCAGCTTTTGCATGAAAATGAGGCAACTGAAAATACCATGGCCTGGATCAGGTGCACCTTAGTCCTCAAAGTGACATCTTTGCTTTTTAACACTTGAAAGAGGTCTTTTGCAGCACATTTGTCCAACACAATACGTCTTTGATTTCTCGACTGCTGCTTTCATGGGTGTTGATTGTGGATCTAAGTAAAATGAAATTCTTACAACTTTGATCTTTTCTCCGTTTATCATGATGTTGCTTAATGGTCCAATTGTGGGATTTTTGTTTTCTTTATGTTGAGTTGCAATCTGCACTGAAGGCTGTAGTCTTTGATCTTCATCAGTAAATGCTTTAAGTCCTTTCAGCAAGCAAAGTTGTGTCATCTGCACATCAATGGTTGTTAATGAGTCTTCCTCCAATCCTGATGCCTCATTCTTCTTCATATAGTCCAGCTCCTCGGATTATTTGCTCAACATACAGATTGAATAAGTATGGTGAAATGATACAACCCTGATGCACACCTTTCCTGACTTTAAACCAGGAAGTATCCCCTTGTTCTGTTTGAACAACTGTCTCTTGGTCTATGTACAGTTTCCTCATGAACACAATTAAGTGTTCTGGAATTCCTATTCTTTGCAATGTTATGCATAGTTAGTTATGATTCACACAGTCTATCCACATTGTTTATACCTTTGGATAGACAATAAAACACAGGTAAACAATTTTTTGGTATTCTCTGCTTTCGGCCAAGATCCATCTGACATCAGCTATGATATCCCTTGTTCCACATCCTCTTCTGAATCCAGCTTGAATTTCTGCAGTTCCCTTTAGATGTACTGCTGCAACCGCTTTTGAATGATCTTCAGCAAAATTTTACTTGTATGTGCTATTAATGATATTGTTCGATAATTTCCACATTCTGTTGGATCACCTTTCTTTGGAATGGGCACAAATATGGATCTCTTGTAGTCAGTTGGCCAGGTAGCTTTCTTCCAAATTTCTTGACATAGATGAGTGAGCTTCTCCAGTGCTACATCCGTTTGTTGAAACATCTCAATTGGTATTTCCTCAATTCCTGAATCCTTGTTTTTCACCATTCCCTTCAGTGCAGCTTGGACTTCTTCCTTAAGTACCTTCAGTTCTTGATCGTATGTTACCTCCTGAAATGGTTGAACGTCGACCAATTCTTTTTGGTACAGTGACTGTGTATTCCTTCCATCTTCTTTTGATGCTTCCCGTGTCATTTTATGTCTTCCCCGTAGAATCCTTCAGTATTGCAACTTGAGGCTTGGATTTTTTCTTAAATTCTTTCAGTTGAGAAATGCCGAGTGTGTTCTTCCCTTTGGTTTTCTACCTACAGGTCTTTGCACATTTCATTGTAATACTTTATTTTGTCTTCTTGAGCAGCCTTTTGAAATCTTCTGTTCAGTTCAATTACTTCATCATTTCTCCTGTTCGCCTTCGCTACTCTGCTTTCAAGAGCAAGTTTCAGAGTCTATTTTGACATCCGTTTTGGTCTTTTCTTTCTTTCTTGTCTTTTTAATGACCTTTTGCTTTCTTCATGCATGATGTCTTTGATGTCATTCCAGAACTTGTCTGGTCTTTGTTCATTAGTGTTCAATTTGTCAAATCTATTCTTGAGTTGATCTTGAAATTCAGGTGGGATATACTCAAGGTCGAATTTTTGCTCTCATGAACTTGCTCTGATTTTCTTCAGCTTCAGCTTGAATTTGCATATGAGCAATTGATGGTCTGTTCTGCAGTTGTCCCCTTGGCCTTATTCTGACTGATAATATTGAGTTTCTCCATCATCTCTTTCCACAGATGTAGTCAGTTTGATTCCTGTTTATTCCATCTGACGAGGTTGCTGGTTTATGTTGTTGATAAAAGACATTTGCAATGAAGAAGTCATTGGTCTTGCAAAATTCTATCATGTGATCTTCGACATCGTTTCTATCACCAAGGCCATAATTTCCAACTTCTGATCCTTCTTTTTTGTTTCCGATTTTCACATTCCAATCACCAGTAATTATCAGTGCATCTTGATTGCATGTTTGATCAATTTCAGAATGCAGAAGTTGGTAAAAAATCTTCAGTTTCCTCATCTTTGTCATTAGTGTTTGGTGTGTAAGTTTAAATAACAGTCATATTAACTGGTCTTCCTTGTAGGCATATGGATATTATCCTATCACTGACACCATTGTACTTCAGGATAGATTTGAAATGTTCTTTTTGACGATGAATGTGGCACCATTCCTCTTCAGTTTGTCATTGCCGGCATAGTAGACCATATGATTGTCTGATTCAAAATGGCCAATACAGTCCATTTCAGCTCACTAATGCCTAGGATATCAATCCTTATGTGGTCTATTTCACATTTGATGACTTCCAGTTTTCCTAGATTCATACTTCATACATTTCATGTTCCAATTATTAATATATACAGGCTCGCATCAATTTCCTGGTCCTGTCTGCTGAAACAACCTTTGTTATTGTTGTTGTTAGGTGCTGTTGAGTCAATTCCTACTCACAGTGATACCATATTACAGAACAGAACTGCCCCATAGGGTTTTCTAGGCTGTAATCTTCACAGGAACAGGTTGCCACATCTTTCACTTGCAGAGTGACTGGGTGGGTTTGAACTGCCAACGTTTTGGTCACCAGCCAACTGCTTAACCGTTGTGCCACCAGGGCACTTAGAGGACCTAGAAGTAATGACACCCTAGGAAAAAGGAGCACTCCTAGCTCAGATCTAAATACCATTCTCTACTAAAAGAAATCCGAGTTTCTTGGAGAAATGTCTGATTCTAGAGCTGGGCAGGAAAGTAGGAGATGAGAATTGAACATCTTATGCCAGAAAGCAGGGAAATGCACAAAAAATAATGAGGACACATCAAAAGGACACAGGAGCCAAATCAAAGGGATGGCCATTGGTCAAATCTGGAACACCTGAGCAACAAAAAAACAATAATGATGTAATAGGTCATAAACCTCTGAAGAAAATAAGAATCCATGATTCCACACTGAAATAAATGGGAGAAGGGAAGGTTCTTTCCTACAATAGGAAGCCAATTAATAAATGTATAAAGAATGATGCAATTTTTAAAAATCACCATTTGTCAATTATGATAGTAATACTTTAGGTCCCTGGGTATAAAAAAGGTTTGTGCTTGACTGCTGTCTCAAATGTTGGCATTCAAACTGTCCTAGGATAAAATCACCACAAGTTTATAGTAAAGCAAGAAGAAAGATTTTATTTGGCATATATTTCAAGAGGGAAAAGTGGGAAACGGACAAGCAGGCTGCCAGAGCTATGTCTGCCTGAATCCAAGGAATGTTACAGGATCATCAGTATATATTGACATTACAAATGGGTAAAATCATTAAAAGCTTCACCTTTTCACAGTCTAAAAACTGCTAATTCACTGTGATTCTACATTTTGAAGTGTCTTTCTTAATAATTGTTGGTTCAGGTTTCACTAAGGACAGTCAGGAGAGTCTTTATCAGTCCAACAAATCTTACTATTTACAAAATGCTAATAGAAAAACATAAGAGTGGAAAATATGTGGGTCTTTTGAGTTCTATCTAAGTATTCGTTTATGTGAAAGTTTTCCTAAAAGATGTTTTCCAAGATTGTTATAGCTTTGTTTTTATACCTCAGGGCCCAGTTGATGTGTCATTGTGAGTCCTTGTTGCTCCAGCTGGGTCACATTCTTCATGTTCAAAGACAGGGAATAGTAGTTGTTATTTTAATTCCTAAGTCACTCCATCCCTTTGATCGGAGATTGGAGATAACACATCGATGATCAAAACCTGGACTTAGTTGGCTTCCTAGATAGCGGCCTTGGCAGGCTCTTTAAACTCATGTTGCTGGTTTTCCACCAGATACCATCTGGTTCTTCACCAGGATCTTAAGGAAGAGTGACGTTCTCATCAATCACATTGCAGAAATGAGCAGAGTCAATGTACATCACATTTTAGCCCAAGCCTTTCTTTTTCCTTTTAAGTGTGTAAGACAATGGGAGATAAGTTTTATTAATGCCTAATACTACCAGGATACAGACTAAGAATACTACTATTTCTTGCAATAATGATCTAGCCCATGTACCTATTCCTGATGGTAACCAACTAAATAAGTCTGGCATTTCTAAGAGTGTTATAGTGTGTAACCAAGTAGCTTGCTGTCTAGTTCTATGTATTTCTTGTTCTACTCCTCCTGTGTTATTTACCAAAATGCAGCAAGGGGTATTTGCTAAAGCATAGACTCCACTTTCTTGGGCTAATAAAAATCTAAAGCTATTCTGCTATCTAATGCCAAGTTGGCTAATGAGATCAGAGATCACTGTTGCATTTCCATCCCATTAGCAACTTCATCTGCTATTTGTCCCACAGTGATTGATAAATTTCTTGATTTTTCTAATTCAGCTATACCATCAGTAGAATTTAAAGCTCTTAGAAATGACCAACCCCACCCTGAGTGAGTGTTGGACCAATGGGTTTTCTTCTGATTCTCGTTTTACAATGTGTAACAATTTGACATTACCTTTCCAATATTTACTAGCATCATTACTATGAATATCTAAACGTAATCTTTAAGTTCCCAGACTGCATTGTCCATGCATCTGCCAGGAATCTAAATAAGAGTTTGCCCATGTAAATTCACTGTCAGTTGGAAAGGGATTATCTCAACTAGTGTAGTTGCGTCCACCACACAAAAACATATTTCCATAAGGAGCACACAAAGTTCGTCTAGAGGAAACAGAAGGTATAGAAAAATTTACATGTGACAACCAAGTTTCTATTAGAGAATTATCACAGATAGTCTTCCTAGTCGTAATTCTATATCGGTAAGATTTTTCCGACATTCATTATCATAATCATGAGGACGAGGTAACTGATTATGGGTTGCAATTTCAACTAGCTTGTTATAGCACTCTTCATACCAATCACCTAAATGTCTACGAGTGTGTGGATATAATTAAATAAAATATCCATTCTTATTACAAAGCCAATGAGGATATCGTCAAAGTTAACTGGGTGTCACACAAGTAATCATTTAACTGTATCTCAGTGATATTAAAGAATGGTATTAAAGGTGTTTGGGTTACAGATGGAAGAGTCCATAACTTCAATTGCACGAGATAAAACTTTACTAGAGTTTAAAGTAGGAGGTGGAATCAAATGATTATTTAACATAGGGGATGCTAAAGGGTCAGAGTTTTCTTTAACAGAATGAGGATTCTGGTGACAAATCCAACATTGTGTCAAATTGCCAGCACTCTCTACAGATTGTGATAATTGGACAAAAGCATTTTCATTCCAAGTAACTATTTCTCTAACAAATAAAGAGTAACTGAATAAACAATCAACATCATTCTGAATCAAAAGAAAATTAATTAATATAGACTAACAAAGAGACAAAGAATATAACAAATAACAAAATGTCTAAATTGTACTTTTGAATCACTCATCCAAGGGAGGAGGTTGGTTGGTTGTTTCGGGAGGGTGTGGGTTTCGACTTCAGATTTCCTGCTGGTTTGATCACCCCATCAGGAGCCTTGGTCTTCTTTAATTGGGAAAGATGTACCCAGGATTTTACATCCTATAAATTTGCAGCAAATTAATTTGTCACCAGGTTCTCAGGCACAAAAACCTATAAAATTAGGAAAAGATATTTCAGCATAAGCATGTTTAATCACTATCATTTGCTTTAGCATATTCTATTAAGCTTTGATAATACTTTAACAAACTATTTAGATCAAATTTGAATCAGGAACTATAACATTATAAGGAAGAGGCATAATACATCCAGTGACTATTTCAAATGGGGTTAACTTGTGAGGACCAAAAGGAGTAGACCGCAGATTCATCAATACAATTGGAAGCACTTGAGGCCACGTTAGTTTTAAAGAAGCAGTAAGCTTAGCTAACTGAACTTTTATTATTCCATTCTTTCAACTAATCCCAAAGATTGTGGATGATATGGACATGTAATCGATGCAGGTTAGGAAAAATATTACAAACTGCTGCCAAAATTTGGCCAGTAAAGTGAGAACCTCTATCACTACACAGGATATGAGGAGCACCCATGTAGGAAGAATATTTTTTAACAACTTTTTTAGCAACAAAGGTTGCAGTAGCATTCCGACAGGGAAATTCTTCTACTCAATGAGAATATCTGCATACCATGAGTAAAACATACTTATAATTTTGAACTGGGGGAAGTTGTACAAAATCTATTTACCATTCAGTCATGGGTCCTATAGGAAGGGGATATTGACCTTGAGGAGTCGAATAAGTTTTCCCTGGGTTAAATTCTTGGCAGATAGTGCAATCTTTCACTACATCATTCACAGCCTTCCAGAAATGACCCCAATGATATTTTTTTTCTTTGTAAAGTCTTATTTCTTCCTGAATTATCTTTTTTGTGGAAACTATAAACTACAGGAAGATGTAATTCTTTTGGCAAGACCAAAGTTTGATCAGATCTGATCCAAAGATCTGTGTCAGAATTTGTAGTACATCCCTCCTTTTCCCATATTTGTTGTTCTGAAGGAGGTGTAGCTTTTTGGTGTAAAGGTAAACTGTGCCACCTAGGGTCTATTGTTTTCTCTAAATCTTCTATTAATGGTGGAGGCAAACCTGATTTCCATCCCCAACACACTTTACATTTTTCTATATTTCCAAAATGGGTGTATTCAAGACAGTAATTGTCTAATTCTGTTCCTTCATACATTAATAGAAGTCTGTCTATTGTATCACGTCTGTCATTCAAACAATAAACTGCATCTGCAAAGCTTTCCCAAAAATGTTTATCTAAGAATGCAATCAAATCTTCATCCAATTGTTCTTTAAATTCTAATAAGCAGGCTGACAACAAAGTTATATGTATTCCCTTAGGAATAAAAATCCTGTTTCCAGGACTTATCCACAATTCAGTTTCCTTATTAAGATGGCATTCACCTGCTCTCCATTTGGTTATTTCAGTTTCAGGGGCTAATTTTTGGTATTTTTTAAATATCTTGGAGCCTTGGTGGTGCAGTGGTTAAGAGCTCAGCTGCTAACCAAAAGGTTTGCAGTTTGAATCCACCAGATGCTCCCTGCAAACCCTATGGGGCAGTTCTACTCTGCCCTATAGGATTGCTGTGAATCAGAACATACTCAACAACAATGAGTTTGTTTTTTGTTTTGAGTTTTTAATATCTGTAAATTTGGATTCTGAATTAAAAATAGGGATTTTATAGGCTTTTGTACTCTTAATTTTTGACTCTGCATTAGCTTAGGAAGGTTTGTAGTCTCAACAGATTCTGTTTTAACTATCCTTAAAGGATCTTCAGATAAAGCTGGGCTGGGTTTTTGGGTCTCTCTACCAGCCACTCTTTTAGCTGCAGCATCAGCTAACTCATTCCCAATTACCTCTTCAGTCCGAGGTTGTTGATTTGACTGGTGTGCTCATATCTTAACTATGGCTATTTCTGAAGATAACAGTAAAGTATCTAAAAGTTGGGCTACATATTTTCCGTTCTTAATAGGAGATCCTTCTGATGTTAAAAATTCTCACTCTTTCCATAACATCACGAAGTCATGAACCAACCCGAAGCAATACCTCGAATCCATGAATATGGTCATAGATTGATTTTTTTGCTAATCTACAAGTGTGGGGAAGAGCAACTAACTTGGCTTGTTGTGCCAAAGTTACCTGAGGCAAAGGTCCACTCTTCAATACCTCTGGGGGAACTAGTCACCACATATCCTCCCTGACATTTGCTTGACGTTGGATTTGGTTTTAAATAAGAACTGTCTACAAATAAAACTAAAGAAGGGTTAACCAAAGGAGATTCCTGGAGATCTCCTCTTGGGGTCTGAAGCTGATGTGTCAAATCAAGGCAGTCATGCAATACTCCTTCCTTAGGGAAAAGAGTGGCTAATTTAAAGCTTTAATGACATGTATTTGAATATTTGGGGCTGTCAATAATAAGGCTTCGTAAGAGGTTAATCTGCTGGCAGATAGATGGTGGGTGAAAGTAGATCAGAAAATAGCAGCTACTGCATGTGAAACAAATAAATCTAAGTCATTACCCAAAACTGTATCTGCAGTGTTTTCTACTAATTGAGCAGTTTCTGCTACTGCTCTTAAGCATGGAGGATAAGCACGAGCAGCTGGACCCAACTGAAGACTACAGAATCCTACAGGCCTCTGATGATCTCCATGTTTCTAAGTCAAAACACCACAAGCATTCCCATTTTATTCATTTACATACAGAGAAAATTTCAAAGCATAATTTGGAAAACACAAAACAAGAGTTGTTAAAAGAGCTTGTTGAAGCATGTATACTGCTTCTGCGCCCTTTTCAGATAGTGATATAAGGGCTGGGCTAACAATGAAAAATTTGGAATCCAGTTTTGACAATATCCACAGAGACCTAAATAATCCCTTAATTGTTTCTTTGTGGTAGACAAAGGAAAAGTTAATATAGCTTCCTTTCCCTTCGGGTCTATAGAAATACCTTCCACTGAAATAAGATGTCCTAAGTGGTGGCGTAGCGGTCAAGAATTCGACTGCTAACCAAAAGCTCAGCAGTTCAAATCCACTAGGCGCTCCTTGGAAACCCTATGGGGCAGTGCTATTCTGTCCTATAGGGCCTCTATGAGTCAGAATTGACTTGATGGCAATGGGTTTGGTTTTTTTTTTTTTAAGTATTTAACAAGAAGGCTTGGTTGCACTTAAGCACTTGGCTGCTAACCAAAAGGATGGAGGTTTGAATGGAACTTCATGGGAGAAAGATGTGGCAATCTGCTTGCATAAAGATTACAGCCTTGGAAACCCTATGGGACAGTTCTACCCTGTCCTACAGGGTTGCTATGAGTCAGAATCAGTTCGATGGCAAAGAGTATTTGCTTTAAGTATTTAACAGTGGGTTGGGCAAATTGTGGAGCCCTGGTGGTGCAGTGGTTAATTGTTCACCTGCTAACTAAAATGTCAGCAGTTCAAATATACCAACCACTCCTTGGAAACACTATAGGGCAGTTCTACACCATCCTATGGGTCGCTATTAGTCAGAATCAACTTGATGGCAACGGGTTTGGTTTTGGGCAAATTGTAGTTTTTCTTTGGATGCCTTATACCCTCTAGTGGCTAAATATTGTAATAATAGAATACGATCTTTAACATTATTTTGTTTAGAATTGGAACAAATCATGACATCATCTATATACTGCAATAACACTGTTATGTGTTTAAATTGAAATGGAACCAAATCTGAATGCAACACTTGAGAAAAATAAGTTGGACTTTTGGTGAACCCTGTGGGAGAAACTCCACGTGTATTGTCAATTTTTCCAGGTGAAAGCAAATAAGTACTGACTATGCCGGTGAACAGGGATACTAAAGAAAGCTACAAAGATCTATAACTGTAAAGCATACAGCATTGCTTGGTACCTGGCCTAAGAGTAAATGAGGTTTAGGAACTACCGGGAATCAAGATATTGTTATCTTATTTATGGCTCTTAAATCTTGTACAAATCTCCACCCTCTATGTTTGCATTTTTTTACTGGAAAAATGGGAGTATTACAAGGACTAGCGTATGGTATAATTAGAACTTGCTGAAGGGAATCTTGGATAATGGGTTCTAATCCTACTATACCTTCAAGCTTTAATGGATATTGAGCTATTTTAGGCAAAGATTTAGAAGTATCTATCTGCACCTGTTTTAGCTGACAAGACTTTTCCTAAATCTGTGATTGTCTTTGCCCAAATTTCAGTGGGTACCTGCTCTAATTCCTTCTTTCCTCGTTGAACCTGTTCTATAGTTTCTTCTGCTTCCATTAACCCTTGAATAAAGCATAAGGTGTCTTCTACTTTTCTGTTGGTAATTGTGTCATCTAATGGAGGAAATTTTCATAGAATTTCTCCACTATCAGTAAACTGTATATGGCATGTCCATTTGGATAATAAATCTCACCCTAATAGATTAACAGGGGTATCACTGCTGAGAAGAAATGGATATAAATCATCAAAGGGTCATAAATATATTGGTACTGGCTCTGAATGAGGCAAATTTTTTCTTCATTTGAAAAGCCCACAATTTTACAAGTTTTGTTACTCCCAGGGACGGGGTTTCGTAAACACATGGGATTTATTGCTGATATGGTAACCCCTGTGTCAATCAGGAAGGAACAAGGCTCCCCACTTATTTGGGGCATTCTCTCTCCCCAACTTTTAAGAGGAACCATGGTGAAAACCCTTAAATCTTCCTTGGAGCACCGTCACTATGACAGTAATGGAGACGCTGAAGGAGCAACCCTTTGTTTATTCTTAAGTTTTAAGCGATCCCTCTTAAAACGACTGGACTGCTTACAAACTAACTCGTTCTGGGACTTACTTGTTTGAGGCTGTTCCTTGGTCGGGATTCTATCATTACTGCCTTTACTTTTTTTTTTTTAATTTTTTCCCATACAAAAATTTATACATACATTGTTATGTGACTCTAATTAATCTCCCCATACTGTGACAGCACACTTCTCCTTTCCACCCCTGATTCCCCATGTCAATTCAACTAGCTCCTAATCCCCTCTGCCTTCCCACCTCACCTCCAGACAGAAGCTACCCATTTAGTCTGTTGTATCTACTTGAGCTAAGAGGCACACTCCTCACGAGTATCACTTTATGTCCCACAGTCCAGTCCAATCCCTGTCTGAAGAGTTGGCCTTGAAAGTTTTAGTTCTGGGCTGATAGCGAATTCAGGGACCATGCTTTCTGGGGTTCCTCCATTCTCAGTCAGACCATTCATTACTGCCCTTACTTTGCAGCTGTTATAACTGCAAAGCCATCAATCTATTTTTCTGCTCTTTAGTTTTTAACTTGCTTTCTCTATTTTCTTCTTCTTTAGTTTGAGCTAATTTGTAAGCCACTATAGCCAATTCTGAAGGATTTATGTTTTCCCAATTTAAATGGTGTCTTTTTACCAAAGCTGCTAGTTCAAGCAATAAAACTAAAAAACCAAATCCACTGCCGTCAAGTCGATTCCAACTCATAGCTACCATTTGGCACAGGGTAGAACTGCCCGATAGGGTTTCCAAGGAGAGGCTGGTGGATTCAAACTGCCAATCTTTTGATTAGCAGTTGAGTTATTAACTACTGTGCTACCAAGGCTCCAGGCCCCCTAAGAACAGAGCTGAATATAGGCAGATGTTCTTTTGTAATTGTCTTTAAAGCTGGACGTCCTTCCAATAATCTGGAGAAATGATTTATAAAACTATATATATTTTTTTCCTTTTCTTGTTTACAAGCCTGGAGTTTTACCCAATCAATCCGTTTTGGAAAAACTTTTGGAAGTGCATTTATTATTTCCTTTACCATAACTTGAATTTCATCTCTCAACTCTTTCCCTGTAACTGCAGATTTTGGGATTAAATTTCCCTCCGGGTCCTTCTACTTAGCTTCAGCCATCCAACTAGCTGTGTCTTCTGAATCTAGTAGCATATGCAACAAATTATATACATCCAAAGGACCTGACTCATAGGTACTAGTCAAAATAGTAAATTCATGTAAAAATCTCTGTTGATTTTCATGAGGGTCAGGATAATCTTTCACAATTGCCCTTAATTTGGATTTAGAGCAGGGATTTACTGTTACTTTCTCCCGTCAACCTACTAATTTAGGCTATCTAACTACCAAAGACATTAATGGAAGCAGAGACTCAGTTTCCAGTGACTCACTGGAATGAAAGGATAATTCAGCTAAAAGAGAACTAACTGGAAGTCAAATCAGGATGTGTGATGGTTAAGGTTGTGTGTCAAATTGGCTGGGCCATGCTACTCAGTGGTTTGGCAGTCATATGATGTTGTAATCACTTCCATGATGAGATTTGATATAATGTGATCATGATGGGATCTGCTGTGAGTAGCCCATCAGTTGAAAGGGAGTTTCCTTGGAAGTGTGGCCTGCATCGAATATAACTAGATATTCTGGCAGGGCTTGTGGGCTTTTGTTTGCTTTGGATCCTGCAGTTGCCTCCCATTTGTCTGATCTCTGGTTCTCGGGACTTGAGCTAACAGCTTACCTGCAGTCTCCTTGTCTGCCAATCTTGGGATTCGCCGATCTTGGGATTCATCAATCTTTGCAGCGTGTAAGCAAGAGCCCTGGTCTCTGACCTGATGATCTTGGGTTCATCAACCTCTGCAGCTATGTGAATCAGGAGACACCTCTATCCTGACCTATGGACTTGGGACGTTCCAGCCTTTACAACCGTGTGAACCATTTCCTTGATATAAATCTCTCTCCATATATATTTATACACTTTACTGGTTTTGCTTCTCAGAGAATCCAGCCTAAGACAGGACATAAAGAAGCAGGTTTTTCTTTTTTCCTATTTTCTTCCTGTGAGTTTTTTGTGTCCTCTTTAATACCCATAGGAGTTCCATTCACTGAAGAATCAAACATTACCTGATCTTTCTGCAATGCCAAGGTCTGTTTTGATTGCTTAGCAATGTTTTCCTAAACCAGAGAAAAAGTATTCATTTGCTATCTTCTGAAGGATTCAAAATACCAATTAAAAATACTTCCCACTGATTTTGATTTATTTTAGATCCATTTGCTTCTCATTTACATCTTAAAAAGACTAATCTGGCCAATTCAAAAGTCCCTCATTTAGGGCATTGTAACGAATTCCTTTCTTTCATTAAATGATGCCATTTTTCCAACTATCAAGTCAAATTAGGTCCAAAATTCTTTACCATATAGGCAGCAGGTGTGCCAGATGGTAGACTGTCGATTTTGCTTTTCTCTTGGTTATTTCCCATTTCAAATTTGGAAAGGGGAAAAGAAAGAGGTTTCAAAACAAAGCACTATTTTCCAGATTTTCTCCGAGTCACAAATAGAAACCTAACAAGGAACACCGGGGGGTTTGGATAGTGTTTTGCTTGGACCAATGTGTACCTTCATTGTACGAGAGTTTGCTTGCAGATGGCAGGGAGCCTAGTGCTCTAGCCTGTCTTGCAACCACCTTATTCTGTCACAGGAGTCTTTAATGCTTGTGATGAGAGCCCAAATTTTGCAGCTTATAGTGACCCAGAACTCTTGAAAATAAAATTACCTCTTTAATGTTTCAAATGCCTGTATCCAGACACCAAACTGCAGTTCACCAAAAGAGTCACTAGATATCAGTCTTAACCAACTGATCAAGCAAAAATCTAGAAAGATTCTCCTTAATCAAAACAACCAGTTTTCATACAATATGCTGGCCAGAACTTAAGAAAATGTAAATAAGCAAAGGCTCATTTTCCAAGGTCACTTACCCTGTCAGTGTTGAAGGGATGTGGAGTGTAAATGCGTGAGGTCCAGAAAATAGGACCTCTCTTTGCCAGCTTCTGCTCTGCAATCCAGGTCTCCCGAGGTGGACTGGATTCATGGCTTCAGAAAATTCCCGCTGCGAGTAAGCCATTTAATTGCCCTAGGGTAAAATCACCACAAGGTTATAGTAAAGCAAGATGCAAGATTTTATTTGGCATGTGTTCCAAGACATAAAAGTAGGAAACAGACAAGCATGCTGCCAGAGATATGTCTTCCCAAATCCAAGGAATGTTACAGAATCATCAGTATACAGCAACATTACAAACAGGTAAAAGGTCTGTGGTTGTAACCCACCAGCTGCTCCACGGGAGAAAGATGTGGCAGTCCTGCTTCCAAAAAGATTACAGCCTTGGAAACCCTATTGGGCAGCTCTACTCTGTCCTATAGGCTTGGTATAGGGTCACTATGAGTCAGAATCAACTAGATGGCATTGGGTTTGATAGATTTAAAGTATCTCCCCACCAGATATTTATTCATTATAAAGGGAAAATAATAACACTACAGTGAAGAAACTTGGCAGACATTACCTTAACCAATAGATCAAAGCTGACATACAAGTAATAGAACAAATCGATGTTGTGTGCCTTTTCATATGATGCACTAAGAACACATCACTTCTGTTATTCCGGAAAAAGGGCATTACCTGAATCTAATCATGAGGAGTCATCTAGTGCTGCTATAACAGAAATACTACAAGTGGATGGTTTCAACAAAGAGAAGCTTATTTCCTTACAGTAAAGTAGGCTAAAAGTCCAAATTCAGGGTGTCAGCTCCAGGGGAAGGCTTTCTCTCTCTGTTGGTTCTCATCATTGTTCCCCCAGACTAGGAGCTTCTCCTGGGTCCAAAGGACATGCTCTGCTCCTGGCACTGCTTTCTTGGTGGTATGAGGTCCCCCGGTCTCTCTACTCACTTCTCTCTTTTATGTCTCAAGAGATTGCCTCAGGACACAATCCAATCTTGTAGACTGAGTCCTGCCTTACTAACACAACTGCCACCCATCCTCCCTCATTAACATCATAGAGGCAGAATTTACAACATACAGGAAAATCACATAATACCAGGAATCATGGCCCAGCCAAATTGATACACACATTTTGGGGGGGACATAATTCAATCCATAACAAGGAGATATCAGAGGAACTCAAATTGAGGGACAAAATAACCGGCCTGTACTCTTTCGAAATCATCGGTATTGTCAAGCATAAGAAAAATTGAGGAGCTGTTCCAGATTAAAGGAGATCTATGATTGACACAAGGTGCCTGAGTAGCAAAGCAGGTCGCACTCAATTACTACCAAAAGTTAAGCAGTTCACTGGCACCTTGGAAGAAAGGGCTGGTATCTTCTTCCATAAAGATGACAACCACGAAAACCTTGCAGAGTTCAGTCTCTGTAACACATGGGGTCTCTGTGAGTCAGAATCAACTAGACAGCAACGTGCTTTTTTTTTTTTTTGGTTTAAGATTGACATGGAGTCCTTTGGTGGCACGAAGAATTAACGTACTTGGTTGTTAAACGAAAGGTTGGTGTTTTAGTCTACCCAGATGCAGCTTGAGATCTACTTTCAGTAGATCAGCCATTGAAAACCCTACGGAGCACAGTTCTACTCTGATACACATGGGGTTGCCATAAGTTGGAACTGACTCAATGACAACTAGTTTTTGCTGGTTAAGATTGACATAACAACTGAAAGCACCACATGATCCAGAATTTCCTTTTGCTACAGAGAATGTTCTTGGGACAATTGGTGAAATCTCAGTAAAGTCTGTAATTTTAATAGATAAAAGTGTTACATCAATGTTATTTTCCTTATTTTGATAATTGTCTATTGGTTACAAAGCCAATTTTCTTGTTTATATGCTGCATACACTTAAAATATTTAGGGATAAAAGAATGTCATGTCTGCAACTTAATCTTAAGCAGCTCAGAAAAAAATGCATCTATCTATCTGTCTGTCTGTCTATCTCTCTATCTACATGTGTACACACACAGGCGGAAACCCTGGTGGCATAGTGGTTAAGTGCTATAGATGCTAACCAAAAGGTCAGCAGTTCGTATCCACCAGGAGCTCCTTGGAAGCTCTATGGGGCAGTTCTACTCTGTTCTATAGGGTTGCTATGAGTCGAAATCAACTTGACGGCAACAGGTTTTTTTGGTTTTTATATACCCACACACTCATGTGGAGGGAGAAAAAGAAAAAGCAAGTATGGTAAAATATTAACATTTGGGGAATCTGGGTGAAGGCTATAAGGGAATTCTTTGCACTGTTCTTGTAAATTTTTTGTAGGTCAAAAATTAAATTAAAAAATGAAAAGTTAAAAAAATTACAAGAAAATAATCTCCCATTATGATTGTGGATACATTATTTTTTCTTGAAATTTTGTTTTTTTTTTATATATTTTGATATTGTATCATTAGGTACATATGAATACTAAATTGTTATGTCTTCCTAGTGGATGATTTATTTGATTTTGTTAAGATCCAAATGATGCAATAATGCTTTTTACTGTAAGTCTCTTTTGTCTCTTATTGATATAGTTACCTCAGCTTTCTTTTAGTCAGTATTTACCTTTTAGAGCTTTTTTTCCATCCCATTACTTTAAACAGCATATAGCTGGATTGTATGTGTATGTTTTAACCCAGTTTTCAATATTTTTATAGTGGCAGTTAGAGTTTATTTACGTTTATTTAAGAACTCATTTATTTGGATTTTTATGACATCTTTTTTTATCTTCTGTTGGATTGATTGAGTTTTCTACTTGTTTGGAAGTTAACATCCTATTTCTGTTCTTTTAGTTAACCTTAAATTAGTCAAACTTATAACCTATCAGGGAGCCTCCTCATTACAGATTTGAGAAAACTTCTGGTATCCTACAGCCATTATAATATCAGAAATGAATAAAAGTCAACACATCACTTTTCTATGCAAATGAAACTCAGTAAACTGTGAAATTAAGACCACTCCCCAGAGTGGCAAACCTTTCGCAAATTTCTAACAATTTCAGTAATATTGATGACATTCTTCATGTTGTGCAACACCATTAACATAAACTTACTGGCCCCTGAGCAAAAACTCTCCCTTCCTCCCATCCCTGGTAAATATTTGCTTGTTTCAGCTAAGTGAGATCATACAGTATTTGTCCTTTTGTGACTGACTTATTTCAATCAGCATAATATTTTCTATGTTCATCCACGTTGTGGCATGGATCAGGACTTCATTTCTCTTTGTGGCCGAGTAATGATTCCATTGTATGTGTATACCATGCATTGCTTATCGATTCATCTATTGCTGTGTATCTTTCTTGATTAAATTTGCTACAGCTTTGTTCATCTTAATATTTTCCCTTAAGAACAATATCTTGGATTCATTTCTTATTTCTCTTTTTTTTCTAATTCTAAATAAAGTGTTTCTTCTCTGATCTTTAATATTTCTTCATTTCAACTTTTCTAGGGCTTAAAAAATTCCTTGAATTGAATGAATAATTTATTTTCTTACATGTATTGCCTTATTTTCAATAATGGATGCATTAAAATCTATGAATTTGCTTTTTAAAACCCACTTGTGTTTTAGATCTGATACTTTTTCTCTTTTTTTGGTAAATATATATGCAACAAAACATTTGCCATTTCAACATTTTTCACAGGTACAATTCAGTGACATTATGTTCATCATGTTGTTCAACCATCACCATTACCCGTTTTGAAGTTTTGTTATCACACTTATAAGAAACTCAGCGTCCAATACATTTTTATATATTTTTTCAATTTCATCCTCTGACACAGATCTGGTGTTCTGGGCTATCTTCATTCCCCCAGTATGCAGGGTTGAGGTAGAGAAGGAAGAGGAGACAGTGTTGAGAAGACATAGCAACTCCATGTGTTACAGAGTAGAATTAACTGGCCCACAGTGTTTTCTTGGTGGTACAGTGGTTAAAGCCATCAGCTGCTAACCAAAAGGTCACAACTAATCTGCTTCAGTAAAAATTTATAGACTTGGAAACCCTACGGGGCAGTTCTACTCTGTTCTATGGGGTCGGTATGAGTCGGAATCTGCTAGATGGCAGTGGGTTTGGGGTGGGTTATCAAGCATCCTGTCTTAGCTTTCTAGTGCTGCTATAACAGAAATACCACAAGTGGATGGCTTTAACAGAGATTTATTCTCTCATAGTTTAGTAGGCTAGAAGTCTGAATTCAGGGCGCAAACTCCAGGAGATGGCTTTCTCACTCTGCCGGCTCTGCAGAAAGGTCCTTGTCATCAGTCTTCCCTTGGTCTAGGAGCTTCTCAGCACAGGAACCTCAGGTCCAAAGGGACACACTCTGCTCCCAGCATTGCTATCTTGGGGGTATGAGGACCCCTGTCTCTCTGCTTGCTTCTCTCTTTTATATCTCAAAAGATATTGACTTAAGACACCGCCTAATCTTGAAGATTGAGTCCTGCCTCATTAACATAACTGCCACTAATCCCATCTCATTAACATCACAGAGGCAGGATTTACAACACATAGGAAAATCACATCAGATGACAAAATGGTGGACAATCAGACAATACTGGGAATCATGGAGTAGCCGAGTTGACACATTTTGGGGGGTGTCATGGATTGAACTATGTCCCTCCAAAAATGTCTGTAACAATTTGGCTGGGCCGTGATTTCTGGTATTGTGTGATTTTCCTATACATTGTAAATCCTGCCTCTTTGATGTTAATGACGGAGGATGGGTGGCAGTTGTGTTAGTAAGGCAGGACTCAATCTACAAGATTGGATTGTGTCCTGAAGCAATCTCTTGAAATATAAAAGAGAGAAGTGAGCAGAGAGACCGGGGGACCTCATACCACCAAGAAAGCAATACCAGGAGCAGAGCGTGTCCTTTGGACCCGGGGTCCCTGCCCCGAGAAGTTCCTAGTCTGGGGGAACATTGATGAGAAGGCTAACAGAGAGAGAAAGCCTTTCCCTGGAGCTGATGCCCTGAATTTGGACTTTAAGGCTACTTTTCTGTGAAGAAATAAATTTCTCTTTGTTAAAGCCATCCATTTGTGGTGTTTCTGTTGTAGCAGCTCTAGATGACTAAGACAGAATTTGGTACCAGGAGTGGGGTGCTGCTCTCTAACAGATACCTAAAATGTGGAAGTGGTTTTAAAACTGTGAATGGATAGAGGTGCAGCATCAACAGAGGATCAGCAGCAGCAGAGATCCTGAAGCAGCAGAGAAGTGGCAGTGGCAAAGAACTAACAGCAGCAGAACCAGGAGACCAGTGCGAGACAGTGCTGGAGCCAACCCATGGAGCGAGAGAGCTGGATGCCTGTGCGCAGGAAGCTTCCTGGCGGAGTGGCATGCCTCGCAGTACTTATCAGTGGAGCTAGGCTTGCCTACCCATGGAGTGAGAGAGCTGAGTTCCTGTGCACACGAAGCTTTCTGGTGGAGTGGGGTGCCTCCCGGCACTTATTGGTGGAGCTACCAAGCTTTGGAACACTTGCCCCAGCAGGCCAGATGCGGGCGTGAGGCCTGAGGAGCCAAGAGGCTAAGAAACCAGGAAACAAGCTGAAGAGACAAGGGACACAAGAAGCCAAGTGCCTCAGTCTCAAAAGTTATGGCCATGACCTCAGGGGTTTCAAAGGGTGGAGCCATGGCCTATGGTGCTTCTAAGGGTAGAGTTGCCGCTCAGATGGACCGGAAGAATGGTGCACCTAAAGCCAAGGGCTGAGGGGCCTCCACTCAGAATCCAGAGAGTGTGGCCCATAACTAGAGTCTGGAGGGCAGGGCCATTGTGTAAATTGTCTCAGAGGACAGAAGATTCTTTTAAAAGCCTTGAGGGCTAATGTAATGTGTTCTGCTGACTTGCTTGGTGCCTGTTATCACTTCTTTCCCTCCAGTTCCTCCCATTTGTAATGGAAATGTCTAGTTTGTGCCTGTTCTGCCATTGTATCTTTGGAAGCAGATAACTTGTATTCTAGATTTCACAGATGAAGAGGAATTTTTGGATTTTGGACTTGGAGTGAAGACTTTTGCTATGATATGATGGCATGAATATGTTTTCCATGTTGCAAGGATGTGATTTTTGGGGGGCCAAAGGGTGGAATGTCATATATTGAATTATGTCCCCCCAAAAAATGTGTGTAACAATTTGGCTGAGCCATGATTCCTGGTATTGTGTGATTTTCCTATATGTTGTAAATCCTGCCTCTATGATGTTAATGAGGGAGGGTGGGTGGCAGCTGTGTTAATAAGGCAGGACTCAATCTACAAGATTGGATTGTGTCCTGAGGCAATCTCTTGAGTTATAAAAGAGAGAAGTGAGCAGAGACAGGGGGACCTCATACACCAAGAAAGCAGTGCCAGGAGCATAGCGTATTCTTTGGACCCGGGGTCCCTGCGCCGAGAAGTTCCTAGTCCAGGGGAGCATTGATGAGAAGGCTGACAGAGACAGAAAGCCTTTCCCTGGAGCTGATGCCCTGAATGTGAAGAAATAAATTTCTCTTTGTTAAAGCCATCCACTTGTGGTATTTCTGTTGTAGCAGCATAGATGACTAGACAGGGGGACACAGTTCAATCTGTAACACATCCCAAGGAGCTCTGTTAAGGCAGAGGTCCCAGGCTGCGGAAAATTCCACTGCCTAAAGCAGCTTACTTGGCCTGCCTTACAACTTTGCACTAGAATCCTAGTTCCTTTGCTTGGCCTGCCCAGTAAAAATCCTGGTGATGCGTGAATTTATATGTAAACCTCAAGGTGCCTGCGTAGTATCATTAAGAATGTTGCTGATGTAACTTGTATGAACTTCCTGCTTGTAAACCCCTTAAAAATAACCTCCCCCAACCCCTTGTGGAGCAGTCTTGGCAGCAGCAGCTCTGAGTCCTTTCCTTGCTCAACGAAATAAAGGTACCTTTCTGCTCTCCCACCTTAGTCTCTTGTTTATTGGCCAACGTGAGTCACACTGATCAGAACCTGGGGTTTACACCCAGCAACATTTCTGTTAAGAGCTCTGCTGCCAACTGAAAGGTCTGCGATTTAAACCTACTGGCTGTTGAATGGGAGACAGATGTGGCAGTCTGCTTCCATAAAGATTAAACCTATTGCTGTCGAGTCCTTTCCAACTCATAATGATCCTATAGAACAGAGAAGAACTGCCCCATGGGGTTTCCAAAGCTGTAAATCTTTACTGAAGCAGACTGCTACATCTTTCTCCCATGGAACAGCTGGTGGGTTTGAACAACCAACCTTTCAGTTAGCAATGGAGCTCTTAACCACTGTGCCATTTGGGCTCCTTCCATAAAGATTGCAGCTTTGGGTTTACTATGAGTCAGCAGTGACTCGATAGCAATGGATTTCAGGTTAATCTTTACAGAAGTAGGTCTCCAGACCTTTCTTCCTTGGTGCCACTGGGTAGGTTCAAACCGACCACCTTTAGATGGCAAACAGCTTGTGCCACCCAGGGAAGGCTTGAAGGATTTTAAATATTAATTTAAGGAGCTTATACTTCATTTGTTTATTTTTATAACACATAAAAATTTTAAAATTATTTTATAGCCAATAGTTCAAATAATTTATCAAAGGCCAAATAAATAGAACAAGGAACAACTTTGGCAGATTGCAACGGTGGCTATCATTATCTTCATTGTACTATTGAGAAAACAGAGGCTTAAAGAGATTAAGAGACCATGTGGTTACAACTAGAAAGTATCTCAGAGGACCAGTTACCTTCCAAATTTGAGCTCTAGGCCTTTGGGGAAAAACAGGGAGGATTAATCAACATAAACTTATCACTGCTCACTGGCACTGACAACTAAAGCCCATAGTCTACTGATATATATATTAGCAGTATCATTTTTTCTCTAATCAGTTTAGTATATTAACCTCAGTGTAAGTAAAAATATTTTTCCTCAATAAATATACAACGAGGCAAAGCAGTGTATACAGTGGGTGTAATGAAGAAACTCATTCTGTATAAGCAACCAGAACAAGGGTTTGGTGCATTAAAATTTTCAACTTTAATATCACCTTATGTCCAGGAAAAGAGCTCACTTTTCTGATGAGTGGCTTACATATTAGTTTTCAAAGTTTCACATGAAAGCCCCTTCCACACAGTGTGGACATTAACAGTAATCAAAAGGTCTGAAAACTATCCTATATTGCTGTACTGTCTGACAGAACATTTGCTTTCACTCTTTCCATGCCTATCAAAATCAGATGCAAGATTCCTTCAGTATAAATTACATACTAGTGAGGTCCAGCCCTCTTTAACTTAAAGTTATAAAAACCTCGATTAATTTCAGTATAAGATTATTTAGTATTAACTTCTTAAGCACTTTTTCTTCTCTCTCCCAAGTTTACTTTCAGATTTTTGTTTAATTTGCCAGTGGAGACCTGTCCTCAGAACTAATTTGAATGGTGGAATTTGAATTATCATCTCTCAGACAGTATGATCCTGGTATTAATGCTGGTTTTTAAATATATTTCTATGTAAACACCTTCTGGAAAATATTTTTGAGTGGCAATCACATCTTTGAATTATAAACATATTATAATAATGAAGGAGCCCTGGTGATGCAGTGTTTAAGAGCTCGGCTGCTAACCAAAAGGTCAGCAGTTTGAATCCATCAGCTGCTCTTTGGAAACTCTATGGGGTAGTTCTACCCTGTCCTACAGGGTTGCTATGAGTTGGAATCAACTCAACGGTAACATGTTTGGATTTTTATAATAATGATATAAATTAATGATTAAGAGGACATTTATATTTATACATCAGGCTCTTGACTTATAAGATCGCTATGAGTGACTCAACAGCAACAAGTTACGGGTAATTTAAATATAGTCAGTCTGTGGTGGGAAGATGTAGGAACTTAGTAAATATTTGTTGAATGAATGACTGGGTTTATAGATTATTGCTTGCAAATTAGTGCCATCTTCTGATAAATTTAACCAAATGTGAAGTATCTTTGAATTTCATTAGTGTATTATGATATCTCCACCATCTGTCAGTTTGCTGTAGTGTGGTGGCTTGTGTTGTTGCTATGATGCTGGAAGCTATGCCATTGGTATTTCAAATATCACAAGGCCACCCACGGTAGACAGGTTTCAGCAGAGCTTCCAGACTAAGACAGATTAGGAAGAAAGGTCTGGAAATCTATTTTTGAAAATTAGCCATGAAAACCCTGTGGGTCACAACAGAATAGTGTCCTGTAACAAGACAAAGATGCCCTTTACCACCACTCCTATTTAACATTATGCTGGAAGTCCTAACTAGAGCAATAGGGCAAGAAGAAGAAATAAAGGGTGTCCAAATTGGTAACGAAGAAGTAAAACTGTCCCTATTTGTGGATGATATGATACTATACATAGAAAACCCAAAAGACTCCATGAGAAAACTACTGGAACTAACAGAAAGATTCAGCAGAGTAGAAGGATATAAGATAAACATACAAAAATCAGTTGGATTCCTATACACCAATAAAGAGAATAATGAAAAGAAGATCAGGGAAGCAATACCATTTATAATAGCCCTTAAAAAAATAAAATACTTAGGAATAAATCTAACCAGGGATGTAAAAGACCTATATAAAGAAAACTACAAAACACTACTGCAAGAAACCAGAAGAGAACTACATAAATGGAAAAACATACTATGCTCATGGATAGTGTAGACTCAACATTGTGAAAATGTCAATTCTACCCAAAGCAATCAACAAATACAATGCAATCCAGATACAAATACCAACAGCATTCTTTAAAGAGATGGAAAAACTAATCATTAACTTTATATGGAAAGGGAAGAGGCCCCAGATAGGTAAAGCACTATCGAAGAAGAATAAAGTAGGAAGACTTGAACTACCTGACAAACAGCCTGGTACTGGTACAACAATAGATACATTGACCAACAGAAAATAATTGAGAACCCAGATGTAAATCCATCCACCTATGGTCACCTGATCTTCGACAAGGGCCCAAAGTCCATCAGATGGGGAAAAGATGGTCTTTTTAACAAATGGTGCTGGCAAAACTGGATGTCCATCTGCAAAACAATGAAACAGGACCCATACCTCAAACCATACACAACAACTAATTCAAAATTGATCAAAGACCTAAGTATAAAACCAAAAACTATTAAGATCATAGAATAAAAAATATGATCAATGCTAGAGGCCCTAATACATGCATTAACAGGATACAAACCATAACTAAGAACACACAAACTGCAAAAGATAAGCTAGATGTGATGGTTAAGATTGTATGTCAGCTTGGCTAGGCCATGATTCTCAGTGTTTTGGCAGTTGTATAATGTTGTGATCACTTCTCTGTTGAAATTTGATATGTGATCACCCCCATGATGGAATCTGCTAAGTGATACTGGTGGAGGCAGGGCCTGTGGTGCCTCACCACCCCCTCAGCCTTCATCTCTCCACCCTCCGCCAGCTACTTCCTTCCTGCTCACCTTGCCAAGGTTTTTGGCTTGTTCTGGACCCAGCAGCTGCCTCTTGTCATCTCACCTTTGGTTCTTGGGACTTGAGCAGCTGAACTGTCGATCTTGGGATTCATCGATCTTCATAGCCCGTGAGCAAGAGTTCTGCTCCCTGACCTGCTGATCTTGGGTCCGCCAGCCCCTACAGCTATGTGAATGAGGAGAAACCTTGTGGTCTTGCCTGCTGATCTTGGAATTTGTCAACTTTCACAGCCTGTGAGTGGGAGCCCTGCTCTCTGGCCTGCTGATCCTGGGTTCACCAGCTTCTGCAGCTGTGTGAATTGGGAGAGGCCTCTACCCTGATCCATGGACTTGGGACGTTCTAGCCTCTACAATCACATGAGCTGTTTCCTTGATATATATTTATATGATTTACTGGTTTTGCTTCTCTAGAGAACCCAGCCCAAGACACTAGATAACTGGGATCTTCTAAAAATTAAACACTTATGGTTATCAAAAGACTTCACCAAAAGAGTAAAAAGAGAATGTATAGATGGGGAAAAAAAATTTGGCTATGACAAATCTGAAAAAGGTATAATCTCTAAAATCTATAGGAAAATCCAACGCCTCTACACCAAAAAGACAAATAATCCAATTAAAAAAATGGGCAAAGGATATGAACAGACACTTTACCAAAGAAGACATTCAAGTGGCTAACAGACACATGAGGAAATGCAGATCAAAACCACAATGAGATACCATCTCACCCCGACATGACATTACTGGCATGAATGAAAAAAAAAACAGAAAATAACAAATGTTGGAGAGGCTGCGGGGAGATTGGAACTCTTGTGCACTGCTGGTGGGAGTGCAAAATGATACAACCATTTTGGAAAATGATATAGTGCTTCCTTAAAAAACTAGAAATAGAAATACCATATGATCCAGCAATCCCACTCCTAGGAATATATCCTAGAGAAATAAGAGGCATCGCACGAATAGACATATGCACACCCATGTTCACTGCAGCATTGTTCACAAGAGCAAAAAGATGGAAACAACCTAGATGACCATCATCTAGATGGATGGATGTAAACAAACTATGGTACATACACACAATGGAATACTACTCAGTGATAAAGAACAATGATGACTCTGCAAAATATCTCACAACATGGATGAATCTGGAGGGCATTATGATGAGTGAAATAAGTCAATCACAAAAGGACAAATATTGTATGAGACCACTAATATAAAAACTGCTTAAAAGTTTACACACAAAAAGAAACAATCTTTAATGGTTATGAGGGAGGGGAGGGGTGGGGATGGAAAAACACTAAATAGACAATAGGTAAGTGGTAACTTCGGTGAAGGTTAATACAGTACACAGTACTGGGGAAGCCAGCACAACTTGTACAAGGCAAGGTCATGGAAGCTCAATAGACACATCCAAACTCCCTGAGGGACCAAATGACTGGGCTGAGGGCTGTGGGGTTCATGGTCTCAGGGAATATCTATTTCAATTGGTAAAACATAATTTATAAAGAAAATGTTCACATTCTACTTTTGGGAGTAGCGCCTGGGGTCTTACAAGCTTGTGAGCAGCCATCTAAGATACTCCACTGGTCTCACCCCATCTGGAGCAATGGAGAATGAAGAAAACCAAAGACACAAGGGAAAGATTAGTCCAAGTGACTAGTGGACCACAAGTACTACAGCCTCCACCAGACTAAGTCCAGCACACCTAGATGGTACCCAGCTACCACCACTGACTGCTCTGACAGGGATCACAATAGAGGGATCACAGAGCTGGAGAAAAATGTAGAACAAAATTCTAAGTCATAAAAAAAGAACAGACTTAGTGGTCTGACAGAGACTGGAGAAACTCCGAGAGTATGGTCCCCAGATACCCTTTTATCTCAGTAATGAAGTCTCTCCTGAGGCTCACCATTCAGCCAAAGATTAGACAGGCCCATAAAACAAAACGAGACTAAATGGGCACACCAGCCCAGGGGCAAGGACTAGAAGTCAAGAGGGAACAGGAAAGCTGGTAATAGGGAACCCAAGGTTGAGAAGGGGAGAGTGTTGACATGTCGTGGGGTTGGCAACCAATGTCACAAAACAATATGAATATTAATTGTTTAATGAGAAGCTAGTTTGTTCTATAAACCTTCATCTAAAGTACAATAAAAAAAAATGTGGTAAAAAAATAGTGTCCTGTACAGTGCTGGAGAGGGGTCCCTGGGTGGCATAAACAGTTTGTGCTGAACTACTAACTCAGCAACCCTGTGGAAGAAAGGCCTGGCAATCTGCCTCTGTAAAGATGACAGCCAAGAAAACTCTATGGAGCAATTTTAATCTGTTACACATGGGGTGCCATGAGTTGAAATTGACACAAAGGCAACCGTTTGGTTTGGTTTCATAGTGCTGGAAAATGAACCCCTTAGTGGCCACAACAATGCACTTGAACATACCAGTGATTGTGAAGATGGTGCAGACCAGACAACGTTTTGTTCTGTTGTACTTGGGGTTGCTATGAATTGGAGGCAACTCAATGGCAACTAACAACATTAGTTATCTACTGCTGTGAAACTACCTCGAAATGTGGCAGCTTAACAAAACACACGTTTATTATCTAACAGTTTGTGAAGGTTAGGAATTCAGGAGTGGCTTAGCCAGGTGGTTCTGACTCAAAGTCTCACCAAGTTTTAGTCAACCTGTCAGCCAGGGCTGCAGTCATCTCACGGCTTGACTGGGGCTGGAGAATCTGCTTCAGGCTCCCTCATGTGGTTGTTCATCACGGGCTGTTGACTAGAAGTCTCTGTTCTTTGCCATACAGTTTGTCACTCTTAATCACTCTACTTCCCACAGGGAATGGCTGTTTTCTCTAAATGGCTTTTTATTTTCATTTGAATAGTCCTATTATAAGTGCTTTTTTTGTAAGACACCTCTAACATGTTGTCAGAAGCATAAGAACTGCCAATTATGAAGAAATAACTCATTCCCATCCAGATCCTCCCCTTGATTTAGCCACTGTTGGGGATGGGGCGGGAGGGGAGGAGAGCATCCAAGACAGAGGCCACAATCTTTCATAACCTAATATCAGAACTGATGTACCACCTTTGCCCTATGCTATTGGTCACACAGACCAAACTAGACAACGTGGGAGGGGACTGAACATTAGAAGTTACAAAATAAACTATACATTGATGTAGCAGGCCCCAAGTTTTAGAAAGGAACATAATATTGAATGTTATTTATTAAATGACTGGAATTAAATGATTAGTCTGTTTTCTTAGAATGTAGTCCCTGGGAAGTAGAAAACCTTAACATGCTCTGCTGCTAACTACTTTCAGTTAGAGGTGTGAGTCCACCCAGAGGTGCCTCAGAAGAAAAGCCTGGTGATCCATTTCCAAAAAACCAGCCATTGAAAACTCTGTGGAGCACAGTTCTGCTCTAACACACCCAGGGTGGCATGAGTTGGAATCAACTTGATGATAACTGTTTTGTTGTTGTTTTTTTAATGTGCTCAGTGCTTTATTTACATTTTCTTGAATGCTCATAGAATCTTAAGGTATAGTATGCCCATTTTTTTATATGAGGAAAGAGGCTTGCCAAAAAACCAAATGAAACCCATTTCCATCAAGTCGATTGCAACTCATAGAGACCTTATAGGACAGAGTAGAACTGCTCCATAAGGTTTCTAGGGAGCAGCTGGTGGATTCGAACTGCCAACCTTTTGGTTAGCAGCCGAGCTCTTAACCACTGGGCCGCCAGGTCTCCAATGAATCACAGAGTGAGGATAGAACCCAGTGTGGTGCTCTTCCTGAAGTAAACTGTCATTTGCTATGTTGGTTTCATGGGTTGATTGTCTTTGTGGCTGGAATGGTTGGTGGTCTAATCAGTGGTCTCATCTACTTATTCATTGCTGAAAAAAACCCCAGATTTTGTCCAAATAAAGAAAAGCAGCATGTGCAGAGAAGGTGCATCTCTTTCCCCTCTCCTCACCAATGGCCTATGACTGGAAACTAATCACAGCCATCTCATTCCCCTGGCCAAGAAGTCACAAAGGGAACTCTGCTGGGGGTTCTGGGAAATATTTTTCCTATCTGATGAATAGAGAGAAGGGAGAAGAAAACTCACCCCCTTTCCCTCCTGCTCATACTATTTAAGCCATGTCACTGAGATAACATGATGGTTCCTAAGATTTGAAGTGATACAGGGAAGCAGTTGGCTGGGAGGGAAGAAGGCAGTAAAGCAGAGTGATTAAGATCATAGACTATGGATTTAGACAGCCTAGATTAGAATCCTGGCTCAGCTATTTACTAGTAGAGTGATCTAGGCGGTGTTACAAAGTGGGAATAATAATAGCAACCTCATATAATTGTAAGGATTAAATGAGTTAATATATATATAAGTGCCTGGCACATAATAAATCCTCACCAAGTGTTAACTATTATTTTTGTTATTATTACTATTATTATTGGTGCAAAACAAAGTCCCAGGACACTCAGAGGCTGGCAGACATACAGCCCCTGGAGTGAGATGTGCAATTACTAACAGTCTGGCTTGCTTTTCCTTGCTACACACAAACTACTGGGCTGCATCTTGCCCTTTTGGGACATCACTACATTTTGCTTCTTCTATACTACTTTTCATAGCATCTTTCTAAAACACAAAACTGATCACGATCCTCTGATGGTTCCACGTTATCTTTAGGATAGAGTCCAGGCTTAATATACGAAACCCTTTGTCTTAGTTACCTAGTGCTGCTGTAACATACATACCACAAGTGGGTGGCTTTCATAAACAGAAATTTATCTTCTCACAGTTTACGAGACTAGAAGTCTGAATTCAGGGTGCCGGCTCTAGAAGAAGGTTGTCAGCTCTAGGGGAAGATCCTGGTCTCTTCAGCTTCTGTTCCTCGGTGTGGCATCAATCTTCCCCCATCTCTGCTTGCTTAATCTGCTCTTTTATATCTCAGAAGAGATTGATTTAAAACGCATCCTACACTAATACTGCCTCATTAACATAACAAAGAAAATCCATTCTCAAATGGGATTATAATTACAGGCATAATAATTAGGATTTACAACACATATTTTGGAGTGACACAACTCAATCCACAACATCCTTCACGATCTATATCTGTCCCTTGCCTTCGTCTCCAGAGGTCTGTCACTGTCCCACAGGTACTCTATGTTTAGCCATGGCCAATGACCTCAGTCACTTAACAAATACTGACGAGTACCTGGACAGGAGCTGATAAGGCACTGGAGAGTCAACAAAATATAGAAGTGGTTTCTGCCTTCATGGAACTTACATTATAAAAATATTCATTATAATTGCAGTAAGGGAGATGAAAGAAAAGTACTGCGCACAATGTAAACATATAGTAGTAAAACCAACCACAGCTCATTTAATTCTCTGTGTCTTGACCCCTGCTATGTTCCGCTGCTGGTTTCCTTCTTTTTCAACCCACCCTGCTCCACTTTTTCTGAGAAGCTTTTTTTTCTCTCTGTTTCTGTCTTTTTAAATTATGGTGTGTGTGTGTATACACATAGATATACATATACATACATACATATATATATAAATGAGCCCTGGTGGCACTGTGGTTAAGAGCTCAGGCTGCTAACCAAAAGGTCGGAAATTCGACTTCACCAGGTGCTCCTTGGAAACCCTATCGGGCAGTTCTACTCGGTCCTACAGGGTTGCTGTGAGTTGGAATCTGCCCGACAACAACGTGTTTTGGCATATATGTATATATATTTATATATAAAACAAGACATTTTCCATTTCAACATTTTTTACACGTGCAGGTCAGTGATGTTACTTATGTTCATCACGTTGTGCGACCATCACCACTATCCATTTCCAAAATCTGTCATCACCCTTAACAGAAACTCAGTGCCCCTTAAGTAATGATTCTCACTTTGGTCTCTAGACATCTGGCTATTCTAGATATTTCATATAAGTAGGATCATACAATATTCATCCTTTTGTGACTGACTTTTTTCACTCAGCATAATGCTTTCAAGCATGTGTCAGAATTTAATTTCTCTTTATGGTTAGAAGACTTTCTTGACCCACTTGTTCTTTCTCTGTACTCTCAGAACACTCTGCGCATATTACTCTCACAGAATTTATTCCACCATTGGTTTGCTCAATTGAATCTCTCCCCCAAGCACCCTTTTTCCTCTATGAGCTTTTTTATCTCTATATCCCAGGGCATTAAAATAAATATTCCTTGAATGAATAATGTACATTTGTTAAAACTTTTTTATCTTGAAATAATTATTTGGCACAACGAATTGAACTATAGACCTTACTCAGATTTTATCAGTTTTTGTATCCACTCTTTTCTTCCCATGTTTTTTTTTTTTTTTGTAGGTGTGTATATAGTTTACATTCATATAATCACCACCACAATCAAGATACACAATTTTTTTTTTACCACAAAAGACCTTCCTCATGTCACCCTTTAATAATGGTGACCATATAACTAGATTTTCTCTGTACTATTACGGGGAAGATGGAGAGGATATATTATATATTAGGTCTGGAATGCACTGCTCCCCTCAGAGATGGCCCTGCTAACTTCTTCCCTTAAACTCAAGATTTAAAAAATAGGTTAAAATACTAAAATTAACCTTAAGAATATCTTAGGTTTGATTATGATTTATACATTCAGAAATGGCTAAGCAAAGAAAATGCTCAATTTTAGAAAAATTTTAGTTGCATTTTTATTTTCCCAGGAATCGTTTGTCTTCTTTCTGTTCTAGAATCATGACAGTGTTCCAAATGCAGTCTTAGGAGGACACTGTTCCATGGCCACTGGCAATTAATTAAAAGAAAAGATGCCTTCTTAAATAAAAAGAAATACTAGAAACAATGTCATGTGCCTTGTTTTGGATATGGATCACAAGGGAAACGTTCCACATTTCAAAAAAGTTTGTGTAATTGCTGAAAAATAGTGATTTACAACCTCCCTAGACTGGACACTGCAACTAGCTGTGATGGTCCAGGGCCTCTCGGGCTGAGAGGTAAAATCCGTATGGGAAGTAGGGTGGTGTTTTAGGTGGTTCCTGAAGCTAATGTTGGCAGCTGTACAAAGAAAACCGAACAAGGAGTCAGCCTCTTCTGTCTGCACCAGCCCCTTCTTCCCGATCATTTCAGAACCCAACTTTTTTATAGAATGATTACTCTTGGTTCTCTTGCCAGAGAACCCAGTAGTAGGTAGCTTCTTCTGTATGGGAAGAAAGGATTATTGTAGGAAATTTAGTCCTGGCTGGCACGAGATGGCAAACAATACAAATATTTGAGGAAAAATGTACAACCTGTTCTTTTCTGAGTTAAAAAGGTAACACAACAAAAAAGACTGGCTTCTTTGAAACCCCAGAAACATCAATCCAGCCTGTCAGTCCCTCAGTGTTTAAAGTATAAGGAGAGAGGCTTTAAAATCTTTCGGAATGATATATCTGATAAGGGCCTAATCTCTAAAATATATAGAAAACTTCAACAACTCAACAACAAAAAGACAAACAACCCAATTAAAAAATGGGTAAAGAATATGAACAAACACTTCACCAAAGAGGACATTCCAGCATCCAACAAACACATGAAGAGACGCTCACGATCATTAGCCATCAGAGAGATGCAAATCAAAACTACAATGAGATACCATCTCACCCCTGCAAAAATGGCATTGATCAAAAAAACAGAAAACAACAAATGCTGGTGAGGTTGAGGGGAGACTGCTCCACTGCTCCACTGCTGGCAGGATTATAAATTGATTCAACCACTATGGAAAATGGTATGGCGCTTCCTCAAAAAGCTAGAAATAGAAATACTCTATGATTCAGCAATCTCACTCCTAGGTATATACCCTGGAGAACTAAAACCACTGACACAAACAGACATATGCACACCCATGTTCACTGCAGCATTATTCACAATAGTAAGAAGATGGAAACAACCTAACTGCTCATCAACAGATGAATGGATAAACTGTGATACATAGACACAACAAAATACTATGCAGCCATAAAGAATAAAGATGATTTCTCAAAATGTTATAACATGGATGAATTTGGAGGACATTATGCTGAGTTAAATAAGCCAATCATAAAAGGACAAATACTGTAAGGTGTCACTATTATAAGACAAAAATAGGTGTTATGAATTGAACTGTGTTCCCCAAAAATGTATGTCAACATGGCTAGGCCATGATTTCCAGTGATTGTCCACCACTTTGTGATCTGATGTGATTATCCTATGTGTTGTAAATCCTAACCTCTATGATGTTAATGAGGCAGGATTAGAGGCAGTTCTGTAATGAGGCATGACTCAACCTACAGGATTAGGCTGTATTTTGAGTCAATCTCTTTCAATACATCAAAGAGAGAATCGCACAGAGAGGAGAGGGACCTCATACCACTAAGAATGAAGCGCCGGGAGTGGAGTGCATCTTTGGACCCAGGGTCCCTGTGCTGTGAAGCTCCTAGACCAGGGCAAGATTGATGACAAGGACCTTCCCCCACAGCCAATGGAGAGAAAAAGCCTTCCCCTGGAGCTGGCACCCTGAATTCAGACTTCTAGCTTCCTAAACTGTGAGAGAATAAATTTCTCTTTGTTAAAGCCATCCACTTGTGGTACTGCTGTTACTAGCAGCACTAGGTAACTAAGATGGGGGCAACTTGATCAATAGGCATAACAACTCATCAAGATAATTTTCTACATCCTAGATTGGTGAGTAGCATCTGGAGTGTTAAAAGCTTGTGAGCAGCCATCTAAGATACAACTATTGATGTCTACGTGTCTGGAGCAAAAGAGAAAGAAGGAAATCAAAGACTCAAAGAAGTAACTAGTCCACAGGGCTAATAGTCTGTGTCAACCATGGCCTCACCTACCTTGAGATCAGAAGAACTAAATGGTGCCTGGCTACCACTACCAACCATTCAGACCAGGGACACAATAGATGGTGCCAAACAGAACAGGAGGAAAATGTAGAACAAAACTCAAATTCCTAAAAAAGGCCAGACTTACTGGACCGGTAGAGACTAGACGAACTCCTGAAACTATTGCCCTGTGATACCCTTTAAACCTGGAACTCAAACCACTCCTGGTGGTCACCTATCAGCCAAAAGACTGAGGGGCTCATAAAATAAATATCATCCATGAGTATTGTGCTTCTGCAAACAATCATCTAAGTGAGACCTACCACTCAACATTTACCCTAGACCAAAGATGAGAAGGTAAGAGGGGGCAAGGAAGCCAGATTAATGAAAACAGAACAACCAGAACGGAAATAATGAGAAGGCTGACACATTTTAAAAGTGTAACCAATGTCACTGAATAATACGCATAGAAATTGTTAAATGAGAACCTAATTTGCTATGTAAATTTTCTCCAAAATCACAACAAATGTTAAAAAAAAAAAAAAGGAAGGGATGCTTTACATATCAACTAACATAACAGACTGCTGATTGTCTGACCTAACATCCATTGCGAATGTTTTTCTCCCCTGTAGTCTTTCACTGGAGCTTGGAAAAGCTAAGTCCTCAGAACTACTGGTGGCCAAGTGACGGTTCTAGACAATGAGATGTATGTGGAAGTCTACTGGGTTAGGGAGATGAGGTAGTGTCTGGAGAAAGCTTTACTTTCCTGAAAAAAAAACAAAAACAAAAAACTATGCATGGCTGGCACCACCTTCTTTCTCTTACAATGCAAATCTGTTTTTTTCTCTTTTTATTATTATTGTACTTTAGATGAAGGTTTACAGAACTAATAGTTTCTCATTAAACAGTTAGTAGACATATTGTTTTATGACAATGGTTAACAACCCCACAACATGTCAACACTGTCCCTTCTCAACCTTGGGGTCCCAATTACCAACTTTCCTGTCCCCTCCTGTCTTCTAGTCCTTGTCCCTGGACTGTTTTGCCCCATTAGTCTCATTTTGTTTTATGGGGATGTCTAACCTTTGGCTGAATGGTGAACCTCGGGAGTGACTTCATTACTGAGCTAAAAGGGTGTCTGGGGTTATACTCTTGGGGTCTCTCCAGTCTCTGTCGGGCCAGTAAGTCTGGTCTTTTTTTGTGAGTTAGAATTTTGTTCTACATTTTTCTCCAGCTCTGTCTGGGGCCCTCTGCTGTGATTCCGGTCAGTGCAGTTAGTGGTGGTAGCCGGGCACCATCTAGTTGTACTGGACTCAGTCTGGTGGAGGCCGTGGTAGTTGTGGTCCATTAGTCCTTTGGAGTCATCTTTTCCTTGTATCTTGTTTTTTTCATTCTCCCTTGCTGCCAAAGGGGTGAGACCAGTGGAGTATCTTAGATGGCTGCTCACAG